>NW_027601327.1:0-342321 GCF_053455715.1 Rhinoraja longicauda
CTCTTTTTCCTTTCTTCTGTTTCTCTTTTTCCTTTTTTGCTTTTTTCTCTTTTTTTCCTTTTTTTCTTTCTCTTTTTTTCTTTTTTTGTATTTTTTCTTTTTTCCCTTTCCCCCCCTCTTTTTTCCTTATTTTATCTCTCTCTTTTTTCTTTTTTACCTCTTTTTCCTTTCTTCTGTTTTTTTTCCTCTTTTTCCTTTTTTTCTCTTTTTTCCCATTTCCCCCCCTCTTTTTTTCCTTTTTTTCTTTCTCTTTTTTTCTTTTTTTTCTCTCTCTTTTTTCCCTTACCCCCCCCTCTTTTTTTAGTTTTTTTGTATTTTTTATTTTTTCCCTTTCCTCCCCTCTTTTTTTCCTTTTTTTATCTCTCTCTTTTTTCTTTTTTCTTTTCTCTCTCTCTCTTTTTTTCTTCTCTTTTTCCTTTCTTCTGTTTCTCTTTTTCCTTTTTTCTCTTTTTCCCTTACCTCCCCTCTTTTTTCCTTTTTTTATCTCTCTTTTTTCTTTTTTACCTCTTTTTCCTTTCTTCTGTTTCTCTTTTTTCTTTTTTTTTCCTCTCTTTTTTCCCTTACCCCCCTCTTTTTTTCGTTTTTTTTATCTCTCTCTTTTTTCTTTCTTCTTTTTTCTTCTCTCACTTTTCCTTTTCCTTTTTTTCTCTTTTTTCATCTCTTTTTTTTCTTTCTCTTTTTTCTTTTTTAAAAACTTTTCCTTTTTTCTCTTTTTTTCCTTTTTTTCTTTCTCTTTTTTTCCTTTTTTTGTATTTTTTCTTTTTTCCCTTTCCCCCCTCTTTTTTCCTTTTTTTCTTTCTCTTTTTTTCTTTTTTTTTCTCTCTCTTTTTTCCCTTACCCCCCTCTTTTTTTTAGTTTTTTTGTATTTTTTCTTTTTTCCCTTACCTCCCCTCTTTTTTTCCTTTTTTTATCTCTCTCTTTTTTCTTTTTTACCTCTTTTTCCTTTCTTCTGTTTTTCTCCTCTTTTTCCTTTTTTCTCTTTTTTCCATTTCCCCCCCTCTTTTTTTCCTTTTTGTCTTTCTCTTTTTTTCTTTTTTTTTCTCTCTCTTTTTTCCCTTACCCCCCCCTCTTTTTTTCCTTTTTTTATCTCTCTCTTTTTTCTTTTTTTACCTCTTTTTCCTTTCTTCTGTTTTTTTCCTCTTTTTCCTTTTTTTCTCTTTTTTCCCGTTTCCCCGTCTTTTTTTCCTTTTTTTCTTTCTCTTTTTTCTTTTTTTTTTCTCTCTCTTTTTTCCCTTACCCCCCTCTTTTTTTCGTTTTTTTATCTCTCTCTTTTTTCTTTTTTCTTTTTTCTCTCTCTCTCTTTTTTTCTTCTCTTTTTCCTTTCTTCTGTTTCTCTTTTTCCTTTTTTGCTTTTTTCTCTTTTTTCCTTTTTTTCTTTTCTCTTTTTTCTTTTTTTTGTATTTTTTCTTTTTTCCCTTTCCCCCCCTCTTTTTTTCCTTATTTTATCTCTCTCTTTTTTCTTTTTTACCTCTTTTTCCTTTCTTCTGTTTTTTTCTCTTTTTCCTTTTTTTCTCTTTTTTCCCATTTCCCCCCCTCTTTTTTTCCTTTTTTTCTTTCTCTTTTTTTCTTTTTTTCTCTCTCTTTTTTCCCTTACCCCCCCTCTTTTTTTAGTTTTTTTGTATTTTTTATTTTTTCCCTTTCCTCCCCTCTTTTTTTCCTTTTTTTATCTCTCTCTTTTTTCTTTTTTCTTTTCTCTCTCTCTCTTTTTTTCTTCTCTTTTTCCTTTCTTCTGTTTCTCTTTTTCCTTTTTTCTCTTTTTTCCCTTACCTCCCCTCTTTTTTCCTTTTTTTATCTCTCTTTTTTTCTTTTTTACCTCTTTTTCCTTTCTTCTGTTTCTCTTTTTCTTTTTTTTCCTCTCTTTTTTCCCTTACCCCCCTCTTTTTTTCGTTTTTTTATCTCTCTCTTTTTTCTTTCTTCTTTTTTCTTCTCTCACTTTTCCTTTTCCTTTTTTTCTCTTTTTTCATCTCTTTTTTTTCTTTCTCTTTTTTCTTTTTTAAAAACTTTTTCCTTTTTTCTCTTTTTTTCCTTTTTTTCTTTCTCTTTTTTTCCTTTTTTTGTATTTTTTCTTTTTTCCCTTTCCCCCTCTTTTTTCCTTTTTTTCTTTCTCTTTTTTTCTTTTTTTTTCTCTCTCTTTTTTCCCCACCCCTCTTTTTTTAGTTTTTTTGTATTTTTTCTTTTTTCCCTTTTCCTCCCCTCTTTTTTTCCTTTTTTTATCTCTCTCTTTTTTCTTTTTTACCTCTTTTTCCTTTCTTCTCTTTTTTTTCCTCTTTTTCCTTTTTTCTCTTTTATCCCATTTCCCCCCCTCTTTTTTTTGCTTTTTGTCTTTCTCTTTTTTCTTTTTTTTTCTCTCTCCTTTTTCCCTTACCCCCCCTCTTTTTTCCGTTTTTTATCTCTCTCTTTTTTCTTTTTTCTTTTATCTCTCTCTCTCTTTTTTTCTTCTCTTTTTCCTTTCTTCTGTTTCTCATTTTTTGTATTTTTTCTTTTTTCCCTTTCCCCCCTCTTTTTTTCCTTTTTTTATCTCTCTCTTTTTTCTTTTTTACCTCTTTTTCCTTTCTTCTGTTTTTTCCCTCTTTTTCCTTTTTTTTCTCTTTTTTCCCGTTTTCCCCCTCTTTTTTCCTTTTTTTCTTTCTCTTTTTTCTTTTTTTTTCTCTCTTTTTTCCCTTACCCCCTCTTTTTTTCGTTTTTTTATCTCTCTTTTTTCTTTTTTCTTTTTTCTCTCTCTCTTTTTTCTTCTCTGTTTCCTTTCTTCTGTTTCTCTTTTTCCTTTTTTGCTTTTTTCTCTTTTTTTCCTTTTTTTCTTTCTCTTTTTTTCTTTTTTTTGTATTTTTTCTTTTTTCCCTTTCCCCCCCTCTTTTTTTTCTTTTTTTTTCTCTCTCTCTTTTTTCCCTTACCCCCCCCTCTTTTTTTTAGTTTTTTTTGTATTTTTTCTTTTTTCCCTTTCCTCCCCTCTTTTTTTCCTTTTTTTATCTCTCTCTTTTTTCTTTTTTTACCTCTTTTTCCTTTCTTCTGTTTTTTTCCTCTTTTTCCTTTTTTCTCTTTTTTCCCGTTTCCCCCTCTTTTTTTCCTTTTTTTCTTTCTCTTTTTTCTTTTTTTTTCTCTCTCTTTTTTCCCTTACCCCCCCCCTTTTTTTAGTTTTTTTGTATTTTTTCTTTTTTTCCCTATCCTCCCTCTTTTTTTCCTTTTTTTATCTCTCTTTTTTCTTTTTTACCTCTTTTTCCTTTCTTCTGTTTCTCTTTTCCTTTTTTTCTCTTTTTTCCCTTACCCCCCTCTTTTTTTCGTTTTTTTATCTCTCTCTTTTTTCTTTTTTCTTTTTTCTCTCTCTCTCTTTTTTTCTTCTCTTTTTCCTTTCTTCTGTTTCTCTTTTTCCCTTTTCTCTCTTTTTCCCATTTCCCCCCTCTTTTTTTCCTTTTTTTCTTTCTCTTTTTTCTTTTTTTTTCTCTCTTTTTTCCCTTACCCCCCCTCTTTTTTCTTTTCTTTTCTCTCTCTTTTTTCCCTTACCCCCCCTCTTTTTTTTAGTTTTTTTGTATTTTTTCTTTTTTCCCTTTCCTCCCCTCTTTTTTTCCTTTTTTATCTCTCTCTTTTTTCTTTTTTACCTCTTTTTCCTTTCTTCTGTTTTTTTCCTCTTTTTCCTTTTTTCTCTTTTTTCCCATTCCCCCCCTCTTTTTTTCCTTTTTGTCTTTCTCTTTTTTCTTTTTTTTTCTCTCTCTTTTTTCCCTTACCCCCCCTCTTTTTTTCGTTTTTTTATCTCTCTCTTTTTTCTTTTTTCTTTTTTCTTCTCTCACTTTTCCTTTTCCTTTTTTCTCTTTTTTCATCTCTTTTTTTCCTTTTTTTTCTTTCTCTTTTTTCTTTTTTTCCCTTTCCTCCCCTCTTTTTTTCCTTTTTTTATCTCTCTCTTTTTTCTTTTTTTACCTCTTTTTCCTTTCTTCTGTTTTTTTTTCCTCTTTTTCCTTTTTTTCTCTTTTTTCCCGTTTCCCCCTCTTTGTTTCCTTTTTTCTTTCTCTTTTTTCTTTTTTCTTCTCTCTCTTTTTTCCCTTACCCCCCCCTCTTTTTTTCGTTTTTTTATCTCTCTCTTTTTTCTTTTTTCTTTTTTCTCTCTCTCTCTTTTTTTCTTCTCTTTTTCCTTTCTTCTGTTTCTCTTTTTCCTTTTTTGCTTTTTTCTCTTTTTTTCCTTTTTTTCTTTCTCTTTTTTTCTTTTTTTTGTATTTTTTCTTTTTTCCCTTTCCCCCCTTCTTTTTTTCCTTATTTTATCTCTCTCTTTTTTCTTTTTTACCTCTTTTTCCTTTCTTCTGTTTTTTTCCTCTTTTTCCTTTTTTTCTCTTTTTTCCCATTTCCCCCCCTCTTTTTTTCCTTTTTTTCTTTCTCTTTTTTTCTTTTTTTTTCTCTTCTTTTTTTCTTTTTTTTTCTCTCTCTTTTTTCCCTTACCCCCCTCTTTTTTTAAAGTTTTTTTGTATTTTTTCTTTTTTCCCTTACCTCCCCTCTTTTTTTCCTTTTTTTTTCTCTCTCTTTTTTCTTTTTTACCTCTTTTTCCTTTCTTCTGTTTTTTCCTCTTTTTCCTTTTCTCTCTTTTTTCCCATTTCCCCCCCTCTTTTTTTCCTTTTTGTCTTTGTCTTTTTTCTTTTTTTTTGTATTTTTTCTTTTTTCCCTTACCCCCCTCTTTTTTTCGTTTTTTTATCTCTCTCTTTTTTCTTTTTTCTTTTTTCTTCTCTCACTTTTCCTTTTCCTTTTTTTCTCTTTTTTCATCTCTTTTTTTCCTTTTTTTTCTTTCTCATTTTTCTTTTTTTTCTCTTTTTCCTTTATTCTGTTTTTTTTCGCTTTTTCCTTTTTTCTCTTTTTTCCCATTCCCCCCCTCTTTTTTTCTTTTTTCTTTCTCTTTTTTTCTCTCTCTTTTTCCCCTTATCCCCCTCTTTTTTTCGTTTTTTCCTCTCTTCTGTTTCTCTTTTTCCTTTTTTCCTTTTTCTCTTTTTTTCCTTTTTTCTTCTCTTTTTTTCTTTTTTTTGTATTTTTTCTTTTTCCCTTTCCCCCCCTCTTTTTTTCCTTATTTTATCTCTCTCTTTTTTCTTTTTTACCTCTTTTTCCTTTCTTCTGTTTTTTTCCTCTTTTTCCTTTTTTTCTCTTTTTTCCCATTTCCCCCCCTCTTTTTTTCCTTTTTTTCTTTCTCTTTTTTTCTTTTTTTTTCTCTCTCTTTTTTCCCTTACCCCCCTCTTTTTTAAAGTTTTTTTGTATTTTTTCTTTTTTCCCTTACCTCCCCTCTTTTTTTCCTTTTTTTTTCTCTCTCTTTTTTCTTTTTTACCTCTTTTTCCTTTCTTCTGTTTTTTCCTCTTTTTCCTTTTCTCTCTTTTTTCCCATTTCCCCCCCTCTTTTTTCCTTTTTGTCTTTGTCTTTTTTCTTTTTTTTTGTATTTTTTCTTTTTTCCCTTACCCCCCTCTTTTTTTCGTTTTTTATCTCTCTCTTTTTTCTTTTTTCTTTTTTCTTCTCTCACTTTTCCTTTTCCTTTTTTTCTCTTTTTTCATCTCTTTTTTTCCTTTTTTTCTTTCTCATTTTTCTTTTTTTTCTCTTTTTCCTTTATTCTGTTTTTTTTCGCTTTTTCCTTTTTTCTCTTTTTTCCCATTCCCCCCCTCTTTTTTTCTTTTTTTCTTTCTCTTTTTTTCTCTCTCTTTTTCCCCTTATCCCCCTCTTTTTTTCGTTTTTTCCTCTCTTCTGTTTCTCTTTTTCCTTTTTTCCTTTTTTCTCTTTTTTTCCTTTTTTTCTTTCTCTTTTTTTCTTTTTTTTGTATTTTTTCTTTTTTCCCTTTCCCCCCCTCTTTTTTTCCTTATTTTATCTCTCTCTTTTTTCTTTTTTACCTCTTTTTCCTTTCTTCTGTTTTTTTCCTCTTTTTCCTTTTTTTCTCTTTTTTCCCATTTCCCCCCCTCTTTTTTTCCTTTTTTTCTTTCTCTTTTTTTCTTTTTTTTTCTCTCTCTTTTTTCCCTTACCCCCCCCTCTTTTTTTAGTTTTTTGTATTTTTTCTTTTTTCCCTTTCCTCCCCTCTTTTTTTCCTTTTTTATCTCTCTCTTTTTTCTTTTTCTTTTCTCTCTCTCTCTTTTTTTCTTCTCTTTTTCCTTTCTTCTGTTTCTCTTTTTCCTTTTTTCTATTTTTCCCTTACCTCCCCTCTTTTTTTTCCTTTTTTTATCTCTCTTTTTTCTTTTTTACCTCTTTTTCCTTTCTTCTGTTTCTCTTTTTTCTTTTTTTTCCTCTCTTTTTTCCCTTACCCCCCTCTTTTTTTCGTTTTTTTATCTCTCTCTTTTTTCTTTTTTCTTTTTTCTTCTCTCACTTTTCCTTTTCCTTTTTTTCTCTTTTTTCATCTCTTTTTTTTCTTTCTCTTTTTTCTTTTTTAAAAACTTTTTCCTTTTTTCTCTTTTTTTCCTTTTTTCTTTCTCTTTTTTTCCTTTTTTTGTATTTTTTCTTTTTTCCCTTTCCCCCCTCTTTTTTCCTTTTTTTCTTTCTCTTTTTTTCTTTTTTTTCTCTCTCTTTTTTCCCTTACCCACCCCTCTTTTTTTTAGTTTTTTTGTATTTTTTCTTTTTTCCCTTTCCTCCCCTCTTTTTTTCCTTTTTTTTATCTCTCTCTTTTTTCTTTTTTACCTCTTTTTCCTTTCTTCTCTTTTTTTTCCTCTTTTTCCTTTTTTCTCTTTTATCCCATTTCCCCCCCTCTTTTTTTTGCTTTTTGTCTTTCTCTTTTTTCTTTTTTTTTCTCTCTCCTTTTTCCCTTACCCCCCTCTTTTTTCCGTTTTTTATCTCTCTCTTTTTTCTTTTTTCTTTTATCTCTCTCTCTCTTTTTTTCTTCTCTTTTTCCTTTCTTCTGTTTCTCTTTTTTTGTATTTTTTCTTTTTCCCTTTCCCCCTCTTTTTTCCTTTTTTTATCTCTCTCTTTTTTCTTTTTTTACCTCTTTTTCCTTTCTTCTGTTTTTTCCCTCTTTTTCCTTTTTTTCTCTTTTTTCCCGTTTCCCCCTCTTTTTTTCCTTTTTTTCTTTCTCTTTTTTCTTTTTTTTCTCTCTTTTTTCCCTTTCCCCCCCTCTTTTTTTCTTTTTTTTTCTCTCTCTTTTTTCCCTTACCCCCCCCTCTTTTTTTAGTTTTTTTGTATTTTTTCTTTTTTCCCTTTCCTCCCCTCTTTTTTTCCTTTTTTTATCTCTCTCTTTTTTCTTTTTTTACCTCTTTTTCCTTTCTTCTGTTTTTTTCCTCTTTTTCCTTTTTTTCTCTTTTTTCTCGTTTCCCCCTCTTTTTTTCCTTTTTTCTTTCTCTTTTTTCTTTTTTTTCTCTCTCTTTTTTCCCTTACCCCCCCCCCTTTTTTTTAGTTTTTTGTATTTTTTCTTTTTTCCCTATCCTCCCCTCTTTTTTTCCTTTTTTTATCTCTCTTTTTTCTTTTTTACCTCTTTTTCCTTTCTTCTGTTTCTCTTTTTCCTTTTTTTCTCTTTTTTCCCATTTCCCCCCTTCTTTTTTCCTTTTTTTCTTTCTCTTTTTTCTTTTTTTTCTCTCTCTTTTTTCCCTTACCCCCCTCTTTTTTTCGTTTTTTTATCTCTCTCTTTTTTCTTTTTCTTTTTTCTCTCTCTCTCTTTTTTTCTTCTCTTTTTCCTTTCTTCTGTTTCTCTTTTCCTTTTTCTCTCTTTTTCCCATTTCCCCCCTCTTTTTTTCCTTTTTTTCTTTCTCTTTTTTCTTTTTTTTTCTCTCTTTTTTCCCTTACCCCCCCTCTTTTTTTCTTTTCTTTTCTCTCTCTTTTTTCCCTTACCCCCCCTCTTTTTTTAGTTTTTTTGTATTTTTTCTTTTTTCCCTTTCCTCCCCTCTTTTTTTCCTTTTTTTATCTCTCTCTTTTTTCTTTTTTACCTCTTTTTCCTTTCTTCTGTTTTTTTCCTCTTTTTCCTTTTTTCTCTTTTTTCCCATTCCCCCCCTCTTTTTTTCCTTTTTGTCTTTCTCTTTTTTCTTTTTTTTTCTCTCTCTTTTTTCCCTTACCCCCCTCTTTTTTTCGTTTTTTTATCTCTCTCTTTTTTCTTTTTTCTTTTTTCTTCTCTCACTTTTCCTTTTCCTTTTTTTCTCTTTTTTCATCTCTTTTTTTCCTTTTTTTTCTTTCTCTTTTTTCTTTTTTCCCTTTCCTCCCCTCTTTTTTTCCTTTTTTTATCTCTCTCTTTTTTCTTTTTTTTACCTCTTTTTCCTTTCTTCTGTTTTTTTCCTCTTTTTCCTTTTTTTCTCTTTTTTCCCGTTTCCCCCTCTTTGTTTCCTTTTTTCTTTCTCTTTTTTCTTTTTTCTTCTCTCTCTTTTTTCCCTTACCCCCCTCTTTTTTTCGTTTTTTTATCTCTCTCTTTTTTCTTTTTTCTTTTTTCTCTCTCTCTCTTTTTTTCTTCTCTTTTTCCTTTCTTCTGTTTCTCTTTTTCCTTTTTTGCTTTTTTCTCTTTTTTTCCTTTTTTTCTTTCTCTTTTTTTCTTTTTTTTGTATTTTTTCTTTTTTCCCTTTCCCCCCTTCTTTTTTTCCTTATTTTATCTCTCTCTTTTTTCTTTTTTACCTCTTTTTCCTTTCTTCTGTTTTTTTCCTCTTTTTCCTTTTTTTCTCTTTTTTCCCATTCCCCCCCCTCTTTTTTTCCTTTTTTTCTTTCTCTTTTTTTCTTTTTTTTTCTCTCTCTTTTTTCCCTTACCCCCCTCTTTTTTTAAAGTTTTTTTGTATTTTTTCTTTTTTCCCTTACCTCCCCTCTTTTTTCCCTTTTTTTTTCTCTCTCTTTTTTCTTTTTTACCTCTTTTTCCTTTCTTCTGTTTTTTCCTCTTTTTCCTTTTCTCTCTTTTTTCCCATTTCCCCCCCTCTTTTTTTCCTTTTTGTCTTTCTCTTTTTTCTTTTTTTTTGTATTTTTTCTTTTTTCCCTTACCCCCCTCTTTTTTTCGTTTTTTTATCTCTATCTTTTTTCTTTTTTCTTTTTTCTTCTCTCACTTTTCCTTTTCCTTTTTTTCTCTTTTTTCATCTCTTTTTTTCCTTTTTTTTCTTTCTCATTTTTCTTTTTTTTCTCTTTTTCCTTTATTCTGTTTTTTTTCGCTTTTTCCTTTTTTCTCTTTTTTCCCATTCCCCCCCTCTTTTTTTCTTTTTTTCTTTCTCTTTTTTTCTCTCTCTTTTTTCCCTTATCCCCCTCTTTTTTTCGTTTTTTCCTCTCTTCTGTTTCTCTTTTTCCTTTTTTCCTTTTTTCTCTTTTTTTCCTTTTTTTCTTTCTCTTTTTTTCTTTTTTTTGTATTTTTTCTTTTTTCCCTTTCCCCCCCTCTTTTTTTCCTTATTTTATCTCTCTCTTTTTTCTTTTTTACCTCTTTTTCCTTTCTTCTGTTTTTTTCCCATTTGCCCCCCTCTTTTTTTCCTTTTTTTCTTTCTCTTTTTTTCTTTTTTTTTCTCTCTCTTTTTTCCCTTACCCCCCTCTTTTTTTAGTTTTTTTGTATTTTTTCTTTTTTCCCTTACCTCCCCTCTTTTTTTCCTTTTTTTATCTCTCTCTTTTTTCTTTTTTACCTCTTTTTCCTTTCTTCTGTTTTTTTCCTCTTTTTCCTTTTTTCTCTTTTTTCCCATTTCCCCCCCTCTTTTTTCCTTTTTTTCTTTCTCTTTTTTCTTTTTTCTTCTCTCTCTTTTTTCCCTTACCCCCCTCTTTTTTCCTTTTTTTATCTCTCTCTTTTTTCTTTTTTATTTCTTTTTCCTTTCTTCTGTTTTTTTCCCATTTCCCCCCCTCTTTTTTTCCTTTTTTTCTTTCTCTTTTTTCTTTTTTTTTCTCTCTCTTTTTTCCCTTACCCCCACTCTTTTTTTTTAGTTTTTTTGTATTTTTTCTTTTTTCCCTTACCTCCCCTCTTTTTTTCCTTTTTTTATCTCTCTCTTTTTTCTTTTTTACCTCTTTTTCCTTTCTTCTGTTTTTTTCCTCTTTTTCCTTTTTTCTCTTTTTTCCCATTTCCCCCCCTCTTTTTTTCCTTTTTGTCTTTCTCTTTTTTTCTTTTTTTTTCTCTCTCTTTTTTCACTTACCCCCCCTCTTTTTTTCCTTTTTTTATCTCTCTCTTTTTTCTTTTTTTACCTCTTTTTCCTTTCTTCTGTTTTTTTCCTCTTTTTCCTTTTTTCTCTTTTTTCCCGTTTCCCCGTCTTTTTTTCCTTTTTTTCTTTCTCTTTTTTCTTTTTTTTTCTCTCTCTTTTTTCCCTTACCCCCCCTCTTTTTTTCGTTTTTTTATCTCTCTCTTTTTTCTTTTTTCTTTTTTCTTCTCTCACTTTTCCTTTTCCTTTTTTCTCTTTTTTCATCTCTCTTTTTTCTTTTTTTACCTCTTTTTCCTTTCTTCTGTTTTTTTCCTCTTTTTCCATTTTTTCTCTTTTTTCCCGTTTCCCCCTCTTTTTTTCCTTTTTTTCTTTCTCTTTTTTCTTTTTTTTGTCTCTCTTTTTTCCCTTACCCCCCCCTCTTTTTTTCGTTTTTTTATCTCTCTCTTTTTTCTTTTTTCTTTTTTCTCTCTCTCTCTTTTTTTCTTCTCTTTTTCCTTTCTTCTGTTTCTCTTTTTCCTTTTTCTCTCTTTTTCCCATTTCCCCCCTCTTTTTTTCCTTTTTTTCTTTCTCTTTTTTTCTTTTTTTTCCTCTCTTTTTTCCCTTACCCCCCCTCTTTTTTTCGTTTTTTTATCTCTCTTTTTTCTTTTTTCTTTTTTCTTCTCTCACTTTTCCTTTTCCATTTTTTCTCTTTTTTCATCTCTTTTTTTCCTTTTTTTTCTTTCTCTTTTTTCTTTTTTAAAAACATTTTCCTTTTTTCTCTTTTTTTCCTTTATTTCTTTCTCTTTTTTTCCTTTTTTTGTATTTTTTCTTTTTTCCCTTTCCTCCCCTCTTTTTTTCCTTTTTTTATCTCTCTCTTTTTTCTTTTTTACCTCTTTTTCCTTTCTTCTGTTTTTTTCCTCTTTTTCCTTTTTTCTCTTTTTTCCCATTTCCCCCCCTCTTTTTTTCCTTTTTTTCTTTCTCATTTTTCTTTTTTCTTCTCTCTCTTTTTTCCCTTACCCCGCTCTTTTTTCCTTTTTTTATCTCTCTCTTTTTTCTTTTTTACCTCTTTTTCCTTTCTTCTGTTTTTTTCCTCTTTTTCCTTTTTTTCTCTTTTTTCCCATTTCCCCCCCTCTTTTTTTCCTTTTTTTCTTTCTCTTTTTTCTTTTTTTTCTCTCTTTTTTCCCTTACCCCCCTCTTTTTTTAGTTTTTTTGTATTTTTTCTTTTTCCCCTTACCTCCCCTCTTTTTTTCCTTTTTTTTCTTTCTCTTTTTTCTTTTTTAAAAACATTTTCCTTTTTTCTCTTTTTTTCCTTTATTTCTTTCTCTTTTTTTCTTTTTTCCCTTTCCCCCCCTCTTTTTTTCCTTTTTTAATCTCTCTCTTTTTTCTTTTTTTTCTCTTTTTCCTTTCTTCTGTTTTTTTTCGCTTTTTCCTTTTTTCTCTTTTTTCCCATTCCCCCCCTCTTTTTTTCCTTTTTTTCTTTCTGTTTTTTCTCTCTCTTTTTTCCCTTACCCCCCTCTTTTTTTCGTATTTTCCTTTCTTCTGTTTCTCTTTTTCCTTTTTTCCTTTTTTCTCTTTTTTCCTTTTTTTCTTTCTCTTTTTTTCCTCTTTCTCCTTTTTCTCTTTTTTACCATTTCCCCCCCTCTTTTTTTCTTTCTCTTTTTTCTTTTTTTTCCTCTTTTTTTTTCCCTTACCCCCCTCTTTTTTTCTTTTTTTTCTCTCTCTTTTTTCCCTTACCCCCCCCTCTTTTTTTAGTTTTTTTGTATTTTTTCTTTTTTCCCTTTCCTCCCCTCTTTTTTTCCTTTTTTTATCTCTCTCTTTTTTCTTTTTTCTTTTCTCTCTCTCTCTTTTTTTCTTCTCTTTTTCCTTTCTTCTGTTTCTCTTTTTCCTTTTTTCCTTTTTTCACTTTTTTTCCTTTTTTTCTTTCTCTTTTTTTCCTCTTTTTCCTTTTTCTCTTTTTTCCCATTTCCCCCCCTCTTTTTTTCCTTTTTTTCTTTCTCTTTTTTCTTTTTTTTTCTCTTTTTTTCCCATACCCCCTCTTTTTTTTTTCTTTTTTTTCTCTCTCTTTTTTCCCTTACCCCCCTCTTTTTTTTATTTTTTTTTGTATTTTTTCTTTTTTCCCTTTCCTCCCCTCTTTTTTTCCTTTTTTTATCTCTCTCTTTTTTCTTTTTTACCTCTTTTTCCTTTCTTCTGTTTTTTTCCTCTTTTTCCTTTTTTCTCTTTTTTCCCATTTCCCCCCCTCTTTTTTTCCTTTTTGTCTTTGTCTTTTTTCTTTTTTTTCTCGCTCTCTTTTCCTTTTCCTTTTTTTCTCTATTTTCATCTCTTTTTTTACTTTTTTTTCTTTCTCTTTTTTCTTTTTTCCCTTTCCTCCCCTCTTTTTTTCCTTTTTTTATCTCTCTCTTTTTTCTTTTTTCTTTTTTCTTCTCTCACTTTTCCTTTTCCTTTTTTTCTCTTTTTTCATCTCTTTTTTTCCTTTTTTTTCTTTCTTTTTTTTCTTTTTTCCCTTTCCTCCCCTCTTTTTTTCCTTTTTTTATCTCTCTCTTTTTTCTTTTTTTACCTCTTTTTCCTTTCTTCTGTTTTTTTCCTCTTTTTCCTTTTTTTCTCTTTTTTCCCGATTCCCCCTCTTTTTTTCCTTTTTTTCTTTCTCTTTTTTCTTTTTTTTCTCTCTCTTTTTTCCCTTACCCCCCTCTTTTTTTCGTTTTTTTATCTCTCTCTTTTTTCTTTTTTCTTTTTTCTCTCTCTCTTTTTTTCTTCTCTTTTTCCTTTCTTCTGTTTCACTTTTTCCCTTTTCTCTCTTTTTCCCATTTCCCCCCCTCTTTTTTTCTTTCTCTTTTTTCTTTTTTTTCCTCTCTTTTTTCCCTTACCCCCCTCTTTTTTTCTCTCTCTTTTTTCCTTTACTCACCCCTCTTTTTTTAGTTTTTTTGTATTTTTTCTTTTTTCCCTTTCCTCTTTTTTTCCTTTTTTTATCTCTCTCTTTTTTCTTTTTTACCTCTTTTTCCTTTCTTCTGTTTTTTTCCTCTTTTTCCTTTTTTCTCTTTTTTCCCATTTCCCCCCTCTTTTTTTCCTTTTTGTCTTTGTCTTTTTTCTTTTTTTTCTCTCTCTTTTTTCCCTTACCCCCCCCCTCTTTTTTTCGTTTTTTTTATCTCTCTCTTTTTTCTTTTTTCTTTTTTCTTCTCTCACTTTTCCTTTTCCTTTTTTTCTCTTTTTTCATCTCTTTTTTTTCTTTCTCTTTTTTCTTTTTTAAAAACTTTTTCCTTTTTTCTCTTTTTTTCCTTTTTTTCTTTCTCTTTTTTTCCTTTTTTTGTATTTTTTCTTTTTTCCCTTTCCCCCCTCTTTTTTTCCTTTTTTTCTTTCTCTTTTTTTCTTTTTTTTTCTCTCTCTTTTTTCCCTTACCCACCCCTCTTTTTTTTAGTTTTTTTGTATTTTTTCTTTTTTCCCTTTCCTCCCCTCTTTTTTTCCTTTTTTTTATCTCTCTCTTTTTTCTTTTTTACCTCTTTTTCCTTTCTTCTCTTTTTTTTCCTCTTTTTCCTTTTTTCTCTTTTATCCCATTTCCCCCCCTCTTTTTTTTGCTTTTTGTCTTTCTCTTTTTTCTTTTTTTTTCTCTCTCCTTTTTCCCTTACCCCCCTCTTTTTTCCGTTTTTTATCTCTCTCTTTTTTCTTTTTTCTTTTATCTCTCTCTCTCTTTTTTTCTTCTCTTTTTCCTTTCTTCTGTTTCTCTTTTTTTGTATTTTTTCTTTTTTCCCTTTCCCCCCTCTTTTTTTCCTTTTTTTATCTCTCTCTTTTTTCTTTTTTTACCTCTTTTTCCTTTCTTCTGTTTTTTCCCTCTTTTTCCTTTTTTTCTCTTTTTTCCCGTTTCCCCCTCTTTTTTTCCTTTTTTTCTTTCTCTTTTTTCTTTTTTTTTCTCTCTTTTTTCCCTTACCCCCCCTCTTTTTTTCGTTTTTTTATCTCTCTCTTTTTTCTTTTTTCTTTTTTCTCTCTCTCTTTTTTCTTCTCTGTTTCCTTTCTTCTGTTTCTCTTTTTCCTTTTTTGCTTTTTTCTCTTTTTTTCCTTTTTTTCTTTCTCTTTTTTTCTTTTTTTTGTATTTTTTCTTTTTTCCCTTTCCCCCCCTCTTTTTTTCTTTTTTTTTCTCTCTCTTTTTTCCCTTACCCCCCCCTCTTTTTTTAGTTTTTTTGTATTTTTTCTTTTTTCCCTTTCCTCCCCTCTTTTTTTCCTTTTTTTCTTTCTCTTTTTTCTTTTTTTTTCTCTCTCTTTTTTCCCTTACCCCCCCCCCTTTTTTTTAGTTTTTTTGTATTTTTTCTTTTTTCCCTATCCTCCCCTCTTTTTTTCCTTTTTTTATCTCTCTTTTTTCTTTTTTACCTCTTTTTCCTTTCTTCTGTTTCTCTTTTTCCTTTTTTTCTCTTTTTTCCCATTTCCCCCCTTCTTTTTTCCTTTTTTTCTTTCTCTTTTTTCTTTTTTTTTCTCTCTCTTTTTTCCCTTACCCCCCTCTTTTTTTCGTTTTTTTATCTCTCTCTTTTTTCTTTTTTCTTTTTTCTCTCTCTCTCTTTTTTTCTTCTCTTTTTCCTTTCTTCTGTTTCTCTTTTTCCTTTTTCTCTCTTTTTCCCATTTCCCCCCTCTTTTTTTCCTTTTTTTCTTTCTCTTTTTTCTTTTTTTTTCTCTCTTTTTTCCCTTACCCCCCCTCTTTTTTTCTTTTCTTTTCTCTCTCTTTTTTCCCTTACCCCCCCTCTTTTTTTTAGTTTTTTTGTATTTTTTCTTTTTTCCCTTTCCTCCCCTCTTTTTTTCCTTTTTTTATCTCTCTCTTTTTTCTTTTTTACCTCTTTTTCCTTTCTTCTGTTTTTTTCCTCTTTTTCCTTTTTTCTCTTTTTTCCCATTCCCCCCCTCTTTTTTTCCTTTTTGTCTTTCTCTTTTTTCTTTTTTTTTCTCTCTCTTTTTTCCCTTACCCCCCTCTTTTTTTCGTTTTTTTATCTCTCTCTTTTTTCTTTTTTCTTTTTTCTTCTCTCACTTTTCCTTTTCCTTTTTTTCTCTTTTTTCATCTCTTTTTTTCCTTTTTTTTCTTTCTCTTTTTTCTTTTTTCCCTTTCCTCCCCTCTTTTTTTCCTTTTTTTATCTCTCTCTTTTTTCTTTTTTTACCTCTTTTTCCTTTCTTCTGTTTTTTTCCTCTTTTTCCTTTTTTTCTCTTTTTTCCCGTTTCCCCCTCTTTGTTTCCTTTTTTCTTTCTCTTTTTTCTTTTTTCTTCTCTCTCTTTTTTCCCTTACCCCCCTCTTTTTTTCGTTTTTTTATCTCTCTCTTTTTTCTTTTTTCTTTTTTCTCTCTCTCTCTTTTTTTCTTCTCTTTTTCCTTTCTTCTGTTTCTCTTTTTCCTTTTTTGCTTTTTTCTCTTTTTTTCCTTTTTTTCTTTCTCTTTTTTTCTTTTTTTTGTATTTTTTCTTTTTTCCCTTTCCCCCCTTCTTTTTTTCCTTATTTTATCTCTCTCTTTTTTCTTTTTTACCTCTTTTTCCTTTCTTCTGTTTTTTTCCTCTTTTTCCTTTTTTTCTCTTTTTTCCCATTTCCCCCCCTCTTTTTTTCCTTTTTTTCTTTCTCTTTTTTTCTTTTTTTTTCTCTCTCTTTTTTCCCTTACCCCCCTCTTTTTTTAAAGTTTTTTTGTATTTTTTCTTTTTTCCCTTACCTCCCCTCTTTTTTCCCTTTTTTTTTCTCTCTCTTTTTTCTTTTTTACCTCTTTTTCCTTTCTTCTGTTTTTTCCTCGTTTTCCTTTTCTCTCTTTTTTCCCATTTCCCCCCCTCTTTTTTTCCTTTTTGTCTTTCTCTTTTTTCTTTTTTTTTGTATTTTTTCTTTTTTCCCTTACCCCCCTCTTTTTTTCGTTTTTTTATCTCTATCTTTTTTCTTTTTTCTTTTTTCTTCTCTCACTTTTCCTTTTCCTTTTTTTCTCTTTTTTCATCTCTTTTTTTCCTTTTTTTTCTTTCTCATTTTTCTTTTTTTTCTCTTTTTCCTTTATTCTGTTTTTTTTCGCTTTTTCCTTTTTTCTCTTTTTTCCCATTCCCCCCCTCTTTTTTTCTTTTTTTCTTTCTCTTTTTTTCTCTCTCTTTTTTCCCTTATCCCCCTCTTTTTTTCGTTTTTTCCTCTCTTCTGTTTCTCTTTTTCCTTTTTTCCTTTTTTCTCTTTTTTTCCTTTTTTTCTTTCTCTTTTTTTCTTTTTTTTGTATTTTTTCTTTTTTCCCTTTCCCCCCCTCTTTTTTTCCTTATTTTATCTCTCTCTTTTTTCTTTTTTACCTCTTTTTCCTTTCTTCTGTTTTTTTCCCATTTGCCCCCCTCTTTTTTTCCTTTTTTTCTTTCTCTTTTTTTCTTTTTTTTTCTCTCTCTTTTTTCCCTTACCCCCCTCTTTTTTTAGTTTTTTAGTTTTTTTGTATTTTTTCCCTTTCCTCCCCTCTTTTTTTCCTTTTTTTAATCTCTCTCTTTTTTCTTTTTTACCTCTTTTCCCTTTCTTCTGTTTTTTTCCTCTTTTTCCTTTTTTCTCTTTTTTCCCGTTTCCCCGTCTTTTTTTCCTTTTTTTCTTTCTCTTTTTTCTTTTTTTTTCTCTCTCTTTTTTCCCTTACCCCCCCTCTTTTTTTCGTTTTTTTATCTCTCTCTTTTTTCTTTTTTCTTTTTTCTCTCTCTCTCTTTTTTTCTTCTCTTTTTCCTTTCTTCTGTTTCCCTTTTTCCTTTTTCTCTCTTTTTCCCATTTCCCCCCTCTTTTTTTCCTTTTTTATTTCTCTTTTTTCTTTTTTTTTCTCTCTTTTTTCCCTTACCCCCCCTCTTTTTTTCCTTTTTTTATCTCTCTCTTTTTTCTTTTTTCTTTTTTCTTCTCTCACTTTTCCTTTTCCTTTTTTTCTCTTTTTTCATCTCTTTTTTTCCTTTTTTTTCTTTCTCTTTTTTCTTTATTAAAAACTTTTTCCTTTTTTCTCTTTATTTCCTTTTTTTCTTTCTCTTTTTTTCCTTTTTTTGTATTTTTCTTTTTTCCCTTTCCCCCCCTCTTTTTTTCCTTTTTTTATCTCTCTTTTTTCTTTTTTTTCTCTTTTTCCTTTCTTCTGTTTTTTTTCGCTTTTTCCTTTTTTCTCTTTTTTCCCATTCCCCCCCTCTTTTTTTACTTTTTTTCTTTCTCTTTTTTTCTCTCTCTTTTTTCCCTTACCCCCCCCCTCTTTTTTTCGTTTTTTTATCTCTCTCTTTTTTCTTTTTTCTTTTTTCTCTCTCTCTCTTTTTTTCTTCTCTTTTTCCTTTCTTCTGTTTCCCTTTTTCCTTTTTCTCTCTTTTTCCCATTTCCCCCCTCTTTTTTTCCTTTTTTTATTTATCTTTTTTTCTTTTTTTTTCTCTCTTTTTTCCCTTACCCCCCTCTTTTTTTCGTTTTTTTATCTCTCTCTTTTTTCTTTTTTCTTTTTTCTCTCTCTCTCTTTTTTTCTTCTCTTTTTCCTTTCTTCTGTTTCTCTTTTTCCTTTTTTCCTTTTTTCTCTTTTTTTCCTTTTTTTCTTTCTCTTTTTTTCTTTTTTTTGTATTTTTTCTTTTTTCCCTTTCCCCCCCTCTATTTTTCCTTATTTTATCTCTCTCTTTTTTCTTTTTCACCTCTTTTTCCTTTCTTCTGTTTTTTTCCTCTTTTTCCTTTTTTCTCTTTTTTCCCATTTCCCCCCCTCTTTTTTTACTTTTTTTCTCTTTTTTCCCATTTCCCCCCCTCTTTTTTTCATTTTTTTCTTTCTCTTTTTTTCTCTCTCTTTTTTCCCTTACCCCCCCTCTTTTTTTTCTTTTTTTGTATTTTTTCTTTTTTCCCTTACCTCCCCTCTTTTTTTCCTTTTTTTATCTCTCTCTTTTTTCTTTTTTACCTCTTTTTCCTTTCTTCGGTTTTTTTCCTCTTTTTCCTTTTTTCTCTTTTTTCCCATTTCCCCCCCTCTTTTTTTCCTTTTTGTCTTTCTCTTTTTTTCTTTTTTTTTCTCTCACTTTTTTCCCTTACCCCCTCTTTTTTTATAGTTTTTTTGTATTTTTTCTTTTTTCCCTTACCTCCCCTCTTTTTTTCCTTTTTTTATCTCTCTCTTTTTTCTTTTTTACCTCTTTTTCCTTTCTTCTGTTTTTTTCCTCTTTTTCCTTTTTTCTCTTTTTTCCCATTTCCCCCCCTCTTTTTTTCCTTTTTGTCTTTCTCTTTTTTTTTTCTTTTTTCTTTTTTCTTCTCTCACTTTTCCTTTTCCTTTTTTTCTCTATTTTCATCTCTTTTTTTACTTTTTTTTCATTCTCTTTTTTCTTTTTTAAAAACTTTTTCCTTTTTTCTCTTTTTTTCCTTTTTTTCTTTCTCTTTTTTCCTTTTTTTGTATTTTTTCTTTTTTCCCTTTCCCCCCTCTTTTTTCCTTATTTTATCTCTCTCTTTTTTCTTTTTTACCTCTTTTTCCTTTCTTCTGTTTTTTCCCTCTTTTTACTTTTTTTCTCTTTTTTCCCATTTCCCCCCTCTTTTTTTCCTTTTTTTCTTTCTTTTTTTTCTTTTTTCTTCTCTCTCTTTTTTCCCTTACCCCCTCTTTTTTTCCTTTTTTTATCTCTCTCTTTTTTCTTTTTTCTTTTCTCTCTCTCTCTCTTTTTTCTTCTCTTTTTCCTTTCTTCTGTTTCTCTTTTCCTTTTTTCTCTTTTTTCCCATTTCCCCCCCTCTTTTTTTCGTTTTTTTATCTCTCTCTTTTTTCTTTTTTCTTTTTTCTTCTCTCACTTTTCCTTTTCCTTTTTTTCTCTTTTTTCATCTCTTTTTTTCCTTTTTTTTCTTTCTCTTTTTTCTTTTTTCCCTTTCCTCCCCTCTTTTTTTCCTTTTTTTATCTCTCTCTTTTTTCTTTTTTTACCTCTTTTTCCTTTCTTCTGTTTTTTTCCTCTTTTTCCTTTTTTTCTCTTTTTTCCCGTTTCCCCCTCTTTTTTCCCTTTTTTTCTTTCTCTTTTTTCTTTTTTTCTCTCTCTTTTTTCCCTTACCCCCCCTCTTTTTTTCGTTTTTTTATCTCTCTCTTTTTTCTTTTTTCTTTTTTCTCTCTCTCTTTTTTCTTCTCTGTTTCCTTTCTTCTGTTTCTCTTTTTCCTTTTTTGCTTTTTTCTCTTTTTTACCTTTTTTTCTTTCTCTTTTTTTCTTTTTTTTGTATTTTTTCTTTTTTCCCTTTCCCCCCCTCTTTTTTTCTTTTTTTTTCTCTCTCTTTTTTCCCTTACCCCCCCCTCTTTTTTTAGTTTTTTTGTATTTTTTCTTTTTTCCCTTTCCTCCCCTCTTTTTTTCCTTTTTTTATATCTCTCTTTTTTCTTTTTTTACCTCTTTTTCCTTTCTTCTGTTTTTTTCCTCTTTTTCCTTTTTTTCTCTTTTTTCCCGTTTCCCCCTCTTTTTTCCCTTTTTTTCTTTCTCTTTTTTCTTTTTTTCTCTCTCTTTTTTCCCTTACCCCCCTTTTTTTTCGTTTTTTTATCTCTCTTTTTTTTCTTTTTTCTTTTTTCTCTCTCTCTTTTTTTCTTCTCTTTTTCCTTTCTTCTGTTTCTCTGTTTCCCTTTTCTCTCTTTTTCCCATTTCCCCCCCTCTTTTTTCCTTTTTTTCTTTCTCTTTTTCTTTTTTTTCCTCTCTTTTTTCCCTTACCCCCCTCTTTTTTTCTCTCTCTTTTTTCCCTTACCCCCCCTCTTTTTTTCGTTTTTTTATCTCTCTCTTTTTTCTTTTTTCTTTTTTCTTCTCTCACTTTTCCTTTTCCTTTTTTCTCTTTTTTCATCTCTCTTTTTTCTTTTTTTACCTCTTTTTCCTTTCTTCTGTTTTTTTCCTCTTTTTCCATTTTTTCTCTTTTTTCCCGTTTCCCCCTCTTTTTTTCCTTTTTTTCTTTCTCTTTTTTCTTTTTTTTGTCTCTCTTTTTTCCCTTAACCCCCCCTCTTTTTTTCGTTTTTTTATCTCTCTCTTTTTTCTTTTTTCTTTTTTCTCTCTCTCTCTTTTTTTCTTCTCTTTTTCCTTTCTTCTGTTTCTCTTTTTCCTTTTTCTCTCTTTTTCCCATTTCCCCCCTCTTTTTTTCCTTTTTTTCTTTCTCTTTTTTTCTTTTTTTTCCTCTCTTTTTTCCCTTACCCCCCCTCTTTTTTTCGTTTTTTTATCTCTCTTTTTTCTTTTTTCTTTTTTCTTCTCTCACTTTTCCTTTTCCATTTTTTCTCTTTTTTCATCTCTTTTTTTCCTTTTTTTTCTTTCTCTTTTTTCTTTTTTAAAAACATTTTCCTTTTTTCTCTTTTTTTCCTTTATTTCTTTCTCTTTTTTTCCTTTTTTTGTATTTTTTCTTTTTTCCCTTTCCTCCCCTCTTTTTTTCCTTTTTTTATCTCTCTCTTTTTTCTTTTTTACCTCTTTTTCCTTTCTTCTGTTTTTTTCCTCTTTTTCCTTTTTTCTCTTTTTTCCCATTTCCCCCCCTCTTTTTTTCCTTTTTTTCTTTCTCATTTTTCTTTTTTCTTCTCTCTCTTTTTTCCCTTACCCCGCTCTTTTTTCCTTTTTTTATCTCTCTCTTTTTTCTTTTTTACCTCTTTTTCCTTTCTTCTGTTTTTTTCCTCTTTTTCCTTTTTTTCTCTTTTTTCCCATTTCCCCCCCTCTTTTTTTCCTTTTTTTCTTTCTCTTTTTTCTTTTTTTTCTCTCTTTTTTCCCTTACCCCCCTCTTTTTTTAGTTTTTTTGTATTTTTTCTTTTTCCCCTTACCTCCCCTCTTTTTTTCCTTTTTTTTCTTTCTCTTTTTTCTTTTTTAAAAACATTTTCCTTTTTTCTCTTTTTTTCCTTTATTTCTTTCTCTTTTTTTCTTTTTTCCCTTTCCCCCCCTCTTTTTTTCCTTTTTTAATCTCTCTCTTTTTTCTTTTTTTTCTCTTTTTCCTTTCTTCTGTTTTTTTTCGCTTTTTCCTTTTTTCTCTTTTTTCCCATTCCCCCCCTCTTTTTTTCCTTTTTTTCTTTCTGTTTTTTCTCTCTCTTTTTTCCCTTACCCCCCTCTTTTTTTCGTATTTTCCTTTCTTCTGTTTCTCTTTTTCCTTTTTTCCTTTTTTCTCTTTTTTCCTTTTTTTCTTTCTCTTTTTTTCCTCTTTCTCCTTTTTCTCTTTTTTACCATTTCCCCCCCTCTTTTTTTCTTTCTCTTTTTTCTTTTTTTTCCTCTTTTTTTTTCCCTTACCCCCCTCTTTTTTTCTTTTTTTTCTCTCTCTTTTTTCCCTTACCCCCCCCTCTTTTTTTAGTTTTTTTGTATTTTTTCTTTTTTCCCTTTCCTCCCCTCTTTTTTTCCTTTTTTTATCTCTCTCTTTTTTCTTTTTTCTTTTCTCTCTCTCTCTTTTTTTCTTCTCTTTTTCCTTTCTTCTGTTTCTCTTTTTCCTTTTTTCCTTTTTTCACTTTTTTTCCTTTTTTTCTTTCTCTTTTTTTCCTCTTTTTCCTTTTTCTCTTTTTTCCCATTTCCCCCCCTCTTTTTTTCCTTTTTTTCTTTCTCTTTTTTCTTTTTTTTTCTCTTTTTTTCCCATACCCCCTCTTTTTTTTTTCTTTTTTTTCTCTCTCTTTTTTCCCTTACCCCCCTCTTTTTTTTATTTTTTTTTGTATTTTTTCTTTTTTCCCTTTCCTCCCCTCTTTTTTTCCTTTTTTTATCTCTCTCTTTTTTCTTTTTTACCTCTTTTTCCTTTCTTCTGTTTTTTTCCTCTTTTTCCTTTTTTCTCTTTTTTCCCATTTCCCCCCCTCTTTTTTTCCTTTTTGTCTTTGTCTTTTTTCTTTTTTTTCTCGCTCTCTTTTCCTTTTCCTTTTTTTCTCTATTTTCATCTCTTTTTTTACTTTTTTTTCTTTCTCTTTTTTCTTTTTTCCCTTTCCTCCCCTCTTTTTTTCCTTTTTTTATCTCTCTCTTTTTTCTTTTTTCTTTTTTCTTCTCTCACTTTTCCTTTTCCTTTTTTTCTCTTTTTTCATCTCTTTTTTTCCTTTTTTTTCTTTCTTTTTTTTCTTTTTTCCCTTTCCTCCCCTCTTTTTTTCCTTTTTTTATCTCTCTCTTTTTTCTTTTTTTACCTCTTTTTCCTTTCTTCTGTTTTTTTCCTCTTTTTCCTTTTTTTCTCTTTTTTCCCGATTCCCCCTCTTTTTTTCCTTTTTTTCTTTCTCTTTTTTCTTTTTTTTCTCTCTCTTTTTTCCCTTACCCCCCTCTTTTTTTCGTTTTTTTATCTCTCTCTTTTTTCTTTTTTCTTTTTTCTCTCTCTCTTTTTTTCTTCTCTTTTTCCTTTCTTCTGTTTCACTTTTTCCCTTTTCTCTCTTTTTCCCATTTCCCCCCCTCTTTTTTTCTTTCTCTTTTTTCTTTTTTTTCCTCTCTTTTTTCCCTTACCCCCCTCTTTTTTTCTCTCTCTTTTTTCCTTTACTCACCCCTCTTTTTTTAGTTTTTTTGTATTTTTTCTTTTTTCCCTTTCCTCTTTTTTTCCTTTTTTTATCTCTCTCTTTTTTCTTTTTTACCTCTTTTTCCTTTCTTCTGTTTTTTTCCTCTTTTTCCTTTTTTCTCTTTTTTCCCATTTCCCCCCTCTTTTTTTCCTTTTTGTCTTTGTCTTTTTTCTTTTTTTTCTCTCTCTTTTTTCCCTTACCCCCCCCCTCTTTTTTTCGTTTTTTTTATCTCTCTCTTTTTTCTTTTTTCTTTTTTCTTCTCTCACTTTTCCTTTTCCTTTTTTTCTCTTTTTTCATCTCTTTTTTTCCTTTTTTTTCTTTCTCTTTTTTCTTTTTTCCCTTTCCTCCCCTCTTTTTTTCCTTTTTTTATCTCTCTCTTTTTTCTTTTTTTACCTCTTTTTCCTTTCTTCTGTTTTTTTCCTCTTTTTCCATTTTTTCTCTTTTTTCCCGTTTACCCCTCTTTTTTTCCTTTTTTTCTTTCTCTTTTTTCTTTTTTTTTCTCTCTCTTTTTTCCCTTACCCCCCCCTCTTTTTTTCGTTTTTTTATCTCTCTCTTTTTTCTTTTTTCTTTTTTCTCTCTCTCTCTTTTTTTCTTCTCTTTTTCCTTTCTTCTGTTTCTCTTTTTCCTTTTTCTCTCTTTTTCCCATTTCCCCCCTCTTTTTTTCCTTTTTTCTTTCTCTTTTTTTCTTTTTTTTCCTCTCTTTTTTCCCTTACCCCCCCTCTTTTTTTCGTTTTTTTACCTCTCTCTTTTTTCTTTTTTCTTTTTTCTTCTCTCACTTTTCCTTTTCCTTTTTTTCTCTTTTTTCATCTCTTTTTTTCCTTTTTTTTCTTTCTCTTTTTTCTTTTTTAAAAACATTTTCCTTTTTTCTCTTTTTTTCCTTTATTTCTTTCTATTTTTTTCCTTTTTTTGTATTTTTTCTTTTTTCCCTTTCCCCCCCTCTTTTTTTCCTTTTTTTATCTCTCTCTTTTTTCTTTTTTTTCTCTTTTTCCTTTCTTCTGTTTTTTTTCGCTTTTTCCTTTTTTCTCTTTTTTCCCTTTCCCCCCCTCTTTTTTTCCTTTTTTTCTTTCTCTTTTTTTCTCTCTCTTTTTTCCCTTATCCCCCCTCTTTTTTTTCGTTTTTTCCTTTCTTCTGTTTCTCTTTTTCCTTTTTTCCTTTTTTCTCTTTTTTTCCTTTTTTTCTTTCTCTTTTTTTCTTTTTTTTGTATTTTTTCTTTTTTCCCTTTCCCCTCCTCTTTTTTTCCTTATTTTATCTCTCTCTTTTTTCTTTTTTACCTCTTTTTCCTTTCTTCTGTTTTTTTCCTCTTTTTCCTTTTTTCTCTTTTTTCCCATTTCACCCCCTCTTTTTTCCTTTTTTTCTCTTTTTTCTTTTTTCTTCTCTCTCTTTTTTCCCTTACCCCCCTCTTTTTTCCTTTTTTATCTCTCTCTTTTTTCTTTTTTACCTCTTTTTCCTTTCTTCTGTTTTTTTCCTCTTTTTCCTTTTTTCTCTTTTTTCCCATTTCCCCCCCTCTTTTTTCCTTTTTGTCTTTGTCTTTTTTCTTTTTTTTTCTCTCTCTTTTTTCCCTTACCCCCCCCCTTTTTTTGCGTTTTTTTATCTCTCTCTTTTTTCTTTTTTCTTTTTTCTTCTCTCACTTTTCCTTTTCCTTTTTTTCTCTTTTTTCATCTCTTTTTTTCCTTTTTTTTCTTTCTCTTTTTTCTTTTTTCCCTTTCCTCCCCTCTTTTTTCCTTTTTTTATCTCTCTCTTTTTTCTTTTTTTACCTCTTTTTCCTTTCTTCTGTTTTTTTTCCTCTTTTTCCTTTTTTTCTCTTTTTTCCCGTTTCCCCCTCTTTGTTTCCTTTTTTTCTTTCTCTTTTTTCTTTTTTCTTCTCTCTCTTTTTTCCCTTACCCCCCCTCTTTTTTTCGTTTTTTTATCTCTCTCTTTTTTCTTTTTTCTTTTTTCTCTCTCTCTCTTTTTTTCTTCTCTTTTTCCTTTCTTCTGTTTCTCTTTTTCCTTTTTTGCTTTTTTCTCTTTTTTTCCTTTTTTTCTTTCTCTTTTTTTCTTTTTTTTGTATTTTTTCTTTTTTCCCTTTCCCCCCTTCTTTTTTTCCTTATTTTATCTCTCTCTTTTTTCTTTTTTACCTCTTTTTCCTTTCTTCTGTTTTTTTCCTCTTTTTCCTTTTTTTCTCTTTTTTCCCATTTCCCCCCCTCTTTTTTTCCTTTTTTTCTTTCTCTTTTTTTCTTTTTTTTTCTCTCTCTTTTTTCCCTTACCCCCCTCTTTTTTTAAAGTTTTTTTGTATTTTTTCTTTTTTCCCTTACCTCCCCTCTTTTTTTCCTTTTTTTTTCTCTCTCTTTTTTCTTTTTTACCTCTTTTTCCTTTCTTCTGTTTTTTCCTCTTTTTCCTTTTCTCTCTTTTTTCCCATTTCCCCCCCTCTTTTTTTCCTTTTTGTCTTTGTCTTTTTTCTCTTTTTTTGTATTTTTTCTTTTTTCCCTTACCCCCCTCTTTTTTTCGTTTTTTTATCTCTCTCTTTTTTCTTTTTTCTTTTTTCTTCTCTCACTTTTCCTTTTCCTTTTTTTCTCTTTTTTCATCTCTTTTTTTCCTTTTTTTTCTTTCTCATTTTTCTTTTTTTTCTCTTTTTCCTTTATTCTGTTTTTTTTCGCTTTTTCCTTTTTTCTCTTTTTTCCCATTCCCCCCCTCTTTTTTTCTTTTTTTCTTTCTCTTTTTTTCTCTCTCTTTTTTCCCTTATCCCCCTCTTTTTTTCGTTTTTTCCTCTCTTCTGTTTCTCTTTTTCCTTTTTTCCTTTTTTCTCTTTTTTTCCTTTTTTTCTTTCTCTTTTTTTCTTTTTTTTGTATTTTTTCTTTTTTCCCTTCCCCCCCCTCTTTTTTTCCTTATTTTATCTCTCTCTTTTTTCTTTTTTACCTCATTTTCCTTTCTTCTGTTTTTTTCCTCTTTTTCCTTTTTTTCTCTTTTTTCCCATTTCCCCCCCTCTTTTTTTCCTTTTTTTCTTTCTCTTTTTTTCTTTTTTTTTCTCTCTCTTTTTTCCCTTACCCCCCCCTCTTTTTTTAGTTTTTTTGTATTTTTTCTTTTTTCCCTTTCCTCCCCTCTTTTTTTCCTTTTTTTATCTCTCTCTTTTTTCTTTTTTCTTTTCTCTCTCTCTCTTTTTTTCTTCTCTTTTTCCTTTCTTCTGTTTCTCTTTTTCCTTTTTTCTATTTTTTCCCTTACCTCCCCTCTTTTTTTCCTTTTTTTATCTCTCTTTTTTCTTTTTTACCTCTTTTTCCTTTCTTCTGTTTCTCTTTTTTCTTTTTTTTCCTCTCTTTTTTCCCTTACCCCCCTCTTTTTTTCGTTTTTTTATCTCTCTCTTTTTTCTTTTTTCTTTTTTCTTCTCTCACTTTTCCTTTTCCTTTTTTTCTCTTTTTTCATCTCTTTTTTTTCTTTCTCTTTTTTCTTTTTTAAAAACTTTTTCCTTTTTTCTCTTTTTTTCCTTTTTTTCTTTCTCTTTTTTTCCTTTTTTTGTATTTTTTCTTTTTTCCCTTTCCCCCCTCTTTTTTTCCTTTTTTTCTTTCTCTTTTTTTCTTTTTTTTTCTCTCTCTTTTTTCCCTTACCCACCCCTCTTTTTTTTAGTTTTTTTGTATTTTTTCTTTTTTCCCTTTCCTCCCCTCTTTTTTTCCTTTTTTTTATCTCTCTCTTTTTTCTTTTTTACCTCTTTTTCCTTTCTTCTCTTTTTTTTCCTCTTTTTCCTTTTTTCTCTTTTATCCCATTTCCCCCCCTCTTTTTTTTGCTTTTTGTCTTTCTCTTTTTTCTTTTTTTTTCTCTCTCCTTTTTCCCTTACCCCCCTCTTTTTTCCGTTTTTTATCTCTCTCTTTTTTCTTTTTTCTTTTATCTCTCTCTCTCTTTTTTTCTTCTCTTTTTCCTTTCTTCTGTTTCTCTTTTTTTGTATTTTTTCTTTTTTCCCTTTCCCCCCTCTTTTTTTCCTTTTTTTATCTCTCTCTTTTTTCTTTTTTTACCTCTTTTTCCTTTCTTCTGTTTTTTCCCTCTTTTTCCTTTTTTTCTCTTTTTTCCCGTTTCCCCCTCTTTTTTTCCTTTTTTTCTTTCTCTTTTTTCTTTTTTTTTCTCTCTTTTTTCCCTTACCCCCCCTCTTTTTTTCGTTTTTTTATCTCTCTCTTTTTTCTTTTTTCTTTTTTCTCTCTCTCTTTTTTCTTCTCTGTTTCCTTTCTTCTGTTTCTCTTTTTCCTTTTTTGCTTTTTTCTCTTTTTTTCCTTTTTTTCTTTCTCTTTTTTTCTTTTTTTTGTATTTTTTCTTTTTTCCCTTTCCCCCCCTCTTTTTTTCTTTTTTTTTCTCTCTCTTTTTTCCCTTACCCCCCCCTCTTTTTTTAGTTTTTTTGTATTTTTTCTTTTTTCCCTTTCCTCCCCTCTTTTTTTCCTTTTTTTATCTCTCTCTTTTTTCTTTTTTTACCTCTTTTTCCTTTCTTCTGTTTTTTTCCTCTTTTTCCTTTTTTTCTCTTTTTTCTCGTTTCCCCCTCTTTTTTTCCTTTTTTTCTTTCTCTTTTTTCTTTTTTTTTCTCTCTCTTTTTTCCCTTACCCCCCCCCCTTTTTTTTAGTTTTTTTGTATTTTTTCTTTTTTCCCTATCCTCCCCTCTTTTTTTCCTTTTTTTATCTCTCTTTTTTCTTTTTTACCTCTTTTTCCTTTCTTCTGTTTCTCTTTTTCCTTTTTTTCTCTTTTTTCCCATTTCCCCCCTTCTTTTTTCCTTTTTTTCTTTCTCTTTTTTCTTTTTTTTTCTCTCTCTTTTTTCCCTTACCCCCCTCTTTTTTTCGTTTTTTTATCTCTCTCTTTTTTCTTTTTTCTTTTTTCTCTCTCTCTCTTTTTTTCTTCTCTTTTTCCTTTCTTCTGTTTCTCTTTTTCCTTTTTCTCTCTTTTTCCCATTTCCCCCCTCTTTTTTTCCTTTTTTTCTTTCTCTTTTTTCTTTTTTTTTCTCTCTTTTTTCCCTTACCCCCCCTCTTTTTTTCTTTTCTTTTCTCTCTCTTTTTTCCCTTACCCCCCCTCTTTTTTTTAGTTTTTTTGTATTTTTTCTTTTTTCCCTTTCCTCCCCTCTTTTTTTCCTTTTTTTATCTCTCTCTTTTTTCTTTTTTACCTCTTTTTCCTTTCTTCTGTTTTTTTCCTCTTTTTCCTTTTTTCTCTTTTTTCCCATTCCCCCCCTCTTTTTTTCCTTTTTGTCTTTCTCTTTTTTCTTTTTTTTTCTCTCTCTTTTTTCCCTTACCCCCCTCTTTTTTTCGTTTTTTTATCTCTCTCTTTTTTCTTTTTTCTTTTTTCTTCTCTCACTTTTCCTTTTCCTTTTTTTCTCTTTTTTCATCTCTTTTTTTCCTTTTTTTTCTTTCTCTTTTTTCTTTTTTCCCTTTCCTCCCCTCTTTTTTTCCTTTTTTTATCTCTCTCTTTTTTCTTTTTTTTACCTCTTTTTCCTTTCTTCTGTTTTTTTCCTCTTTTTCCTTTTTTTCTCTTTTTTCCCGTTTCCCCCTCTTTGTTTCCTTTTTTCTTTCTCTTTTTTCTTTTTTCTTCTCTCTCTTTTTTCCCTTACCCCCCTCTTTTTTTCGTTTTTTTATCTCTCTCTTTTTTCTTTTTTCTTTTTTCTCTCTCTCTCTTTTTTTCTTCTCTTTTTCCTTTCTTCTGTTTCTCTTTTTCCTTTTTTGCTTTTTTCTCTTTTTTTCCTTTTTTTCTTTCTCTTTTTTTCTTTTTTTTGTATTTTTTCTTTTTTCCCTTTCCCCCCTTCTTTTTTTCCTTATTTTATCTCTCTCTTTTTTCTTTTTTACCTCTTTTTCCTTTCTTCTGTTTTTTTCCTCTTTTTCCTTTTTTTCTCTTTTTTCCCATTCCCCCCCCTCTTTTTTTCCTTTTTTTCTTTCTCTTTTTTTCTTTTTTTTTCTCTCTCTTTTTTCCCTTACCCCCCTCTTTTTTTAAAGTTTTTTTGTATTTTTTCTTTTTTCCCTTACCTCCCCTCTTTTTTCCCTTTTTTTTTCTCTCTCTTTTTTCTTTTTTACCTCTTTTTCCTTTCTTCTGTTTTTTCCTCTTTTTCCTTTTCTCTCTTTTTTCCCATTTCCCCCCCTCTTTTTTTCCTTTTTGTCTTTCTCTTTTTTCTTTTTTTTTGTATTTTTTCTTTTTTCCCTTACCCCCCTCTTTTTTTCGTTTTTTTATCTCTATCTTTTTTCTTTTTTCTTTTTTCTTCTCTCACTTTTCCTTTTCCTTTTTTTCTCTTTTTTCATCTCTTTTTTTCCTTTTTTTTCTTTCTCATTTTTCTTTTTTTTCTCTTTTTCCTTTATTCTGTTTTTTTTCGCTTTTTCCTTTTTTCTCTTTTTTCCCATTCCCCCCCTCTTTTTTTCTTTTTTTCTTTCTCTTTTTTTCTCTCTCTTTTTTCCCTTATCCCCCTCTTTTTTTCGTTTTTTCCTCTCTTCTGTTTCTCTTTTTCCTTTTTTCCTTTTTTCTCTTTTTTTCCTTTTTTTCTTTCTCTTTTTTTCTTTTTTTTGTATTTTTTCTTTTTTCCCTTTCCCCCCCTCTTTTTTTCCTTATTTTATCTCTCTCTTTTTTCTTTTTTACCTCTTTTTCCTTTCTTCTGTTTTTTTCCCATTTGCCCCCCTCTTTTTTTCCTTTTTTTCTTTCTCTTTTTTTCTTTTTTTTTCTCTCTCTTTTTTCCCTTACCCCCCTCTTTTTTTAGTTTTTTTGTATTTTTTCTTTTTTCCCTTACCTCCCCTCTTTTTTTCCTTTTTTTATCTCTCTCTTTTTTCTTTTTTACCTCTTTTTCCTTTCTTCTGTTTTTTTCCTCTTTTTCCTTTTTTCTCTTTTTTCCCATTTCCCCCCCTCTTTTTTCCTTTTTTTCTTTCTCTTTTTTCTTTTTTCTTCTCTCTCTTTTTTCCCTTACCCCCCTCTTTTTTCCTTTTTTTATCTCTCTCTTTTTTCTTTTTTATTTCTTTTTCCTTTCTTCTGTTTTTTTCCCATTTCCCCCCCTCTTTTTTTCCTTTTTTTCTTTCTCTTTTTTCTTTTTTTTTCTCTCTCTTTTTTCCCTTACCCCCACTCTTTTTTTTTAGTTTTTTTGTATTTTTTCTTTTTTCCCTTACCTCCCCTCTTTTTTTCCTTTTTTTATCTCTCTCTTTTTTCTTTTTTACCTCTTTTTCCTTTCTTCTGTTTTTTTCCTCTTTTTCCTTTTTTCTCTTTTTTCCCATTTCCCCCCCTCTTTTTTTCCTTTTTGTCTTTCTCTTTTTTTCTTTTTTTTTCTCTCTCTTTTTTCACTTACCCCCCCTCTTTTTTTCCTTTTTTTATCTCTCTCTTTTTTCTTTTTTTACCTCTTTTTCCTTTCTTCTGTTTTTTTCCTCTTTTTCCTTTTTTCTCTTTTTTCCCGTTTCCCCGTCTTTTTTTCCTTTTTTTCTTTCTCTTTTTTCTTTTTTTTTCTCTCTCTTTTTTCCCTTACCCCCCCTCTTTTTTTCGTTTTTTTATCTCTCTCTTTTTTCTTTTTTCTTTTTTCTCTCTCTCTCTTTTTTTCTTCTCTTTTTCCTTTCTTCTGTTTCCCTTTTTCCTTTTTCTCTCTTTTTCCCATTTCCCCCCTCTTTTTTTCCTTTTTTTATTTCTCTTTTTTCTTTTTTTTTCTCTCTTTTTTCCCTTACCCCCCCTCTTTTTTTCCTTTTTTTATCTCTCTCTTTTTTCTTTTTTCTTTTTTCTTCTCTCACTTTTCCTTTTCCTTTTTTTCTCTTTTTTCATCTCTTTTTTTCCTTTTTTTTCTTTCTCTTTTTTCTTTATTAAAAACTTTTTCCTTTTTTCTCTTTATTTCCTTTTTTTCTTTCTCTTTTTTTCCTTTTTTTGTATTTTTCTTTTTTCCCTTTCCCCCCCTCTTTTTTTCCTTTTTTTATCTCTCTTTTTTCTTTTTTTTCTCTTTTTCCTTTCTTCTCTTTTTTTTCGCTTTTTCCTTTTTTCTCTTTTTTCCCATTCCCCCCCTCTTTTTTTCCTTTTTTTCTTTCTCTTTTTTTCTCTCTCTTTTTTCCCTTACCCCCCCCCTCTTTTTTTCGTTTTTTTATCTCTCTCTTTTTTCTTTTTTCTTTTTTCTCTCTCTCTCTTTTTTTCTTCTCTTTTTCCTTTCTTCTGTTTCCCTTTTTCCTTTTTCTCTCTTTTTCCCATTTCCCCCCTCTTTTTTTCCTTTTTTTATTTCTCTTTTTTTCTTTTTTTTTCTCTCTTTTTTCCCTTACCCCCCTCTTTTTTTCGTTTTTTTATCTCTCTCTTTTTTCTTTTTTCTTTTTTCTCTCTCTCTCTTTTTTTCTTCTCTTTTTCCTTTCTTCTGTTTCTCTTTTTCCTTTTTTCCTTTTTTCTCTTTTTTTCCTTTTTTTCTTTCTCTTTTTTTCTTTTTTTTGTATTTTTTCTTTTTTCCCTTTCCCCCCCTCTTTTTTTCTTTTTTCTCTCTCTCTCTCTTTTTCTTCTCTTTTTCCTTTCTTCTGTTTCTCTTTTTTTGTATTTTTTCCTTTTTCCCTTTCCCCCCTCTTTTTTTCCTTTTTTTTATCTCTCTCTTTTTTCTTTTTTTACCTCTTTTTCTTCTGTTTTTTTCCTCTTTTTCCTTTTTTTCTCTTTTTTCCCGTTTCCCCCTCTTTTTTTCCTTTTTTTCTTTCTCTTTTTTCTTTTTTTTCTCTCTCTTTTTTCCCTTACCCCCCTCTTTTTTTCGTTTTTTTATCTCTCTCTTTTTTCTTTTTTCTTTTTTCTCTCTCTCTCTTTTTTTCTTCTCTGTTTCCTTTCTTCTGTTTCTCTTTTTCCATTTTTGCTTTTTTCTCTTTTTTTCCTTTTTTTCTTTCTCTTTTTTTCTTTTTTTTGTATTTTTTCTTTTTTCCCTTTCCCCCCTCTTTTTTCTTTTTTTTTCTCTCTCTTTTTTCCCTTACCCCCCTCTTTTTTTAGTTTTTTTGTATTTTTTCTTTTTTCCCTTTCCTCCCCTCTTTTTTTCCTTTTTTTATCTCTCTCTTTTTTCTTTTTTACCTCTTTTTCCTTTCTTCTGTTTTTTTCCTCTTTTTCCTTTTTTCTCTTTTTTCCCATTTCCCCCCCTCTTTTTTTCCTTTTTGTCTTTCTCTTTTTTCTTTTTTTTTCTCTCTCTTTTTTCCCTTACCCCCCCCCTCTTTTTTTCGTTTTTTTATCTCTCTCTTTTTTCTTTTTTCTTTTTTCTTCTCTCACTTTTCCTTTTCCTTTTTTTCTCTTTTTTCATCTCTTTTTTTCCTTTTTTTCTTTCTCTTTTTTCTTTTTTCCCTTTCCTCCCCTCTTTTTTTCCTTTTTTTATCTCTCTCTTTTTTCTTTTTTTACCTTTTTCCTTTCTTCTGTTTTTTTCCTCTTTTTCCTTTTTTTCTCTTTTTTCCCGTTTCCCCCTCTTTTTTTCCTTTTTTTCTTTCTCTTTTTTCTTTTTTTTTCTCTCTCTTTTTTCCCTTACCCCCCCCTCTTTTTTTAGTTTTTTTGTATTTTTTCTTTTTTCCCTTTCCTCCCCTCTTTTTTTCCTTTTTTTATCTCTCTCTTTTTTCTTTTTTTACCTCTTTTTCCTTTCTTCTGTTTTTTTCCTCTTTTTCCTTTTTTCTCTTTTTTCCCATTTCCCCCCCTCTTTTTTTCCTTTTTGTCTTTCTCTTTTTTCTTTTTTTTTCTCTCTCTTTTTTCCCTTATCCCCCCCCTCTTTTTTTCGTTTTTTATCTCTCTTTTTTATTTTTTATTTTTTCTTCTCTCACTTCCTTTTTTTCTCTTTTTTCATCTCTTTTTTTCCTTTTTTTCTTTCTCTTTTTTCTTTTTTCCCTTTCCTCCCCTCTTTTTTTCCTTTTTTTATCTCTCTTTTTTCTTTTTTCACCTCTTTTTCCTTTCTTCTGTTTTTTTCCTCTTTTTCCATTTTTTCTCTTTTTTCCCTTTTCCCCCTCTTTTTTTCCTTCTCTTTTTTCTTTTTTTTTCTCTCTCTTTTTTCCCTTACACCCCTCTTTTTTTCGTTTTTTTATCTCTCTCTTTTTTCTTTTTTCTTTTTTCTCTCTCTCTCTTTTTTTCTTCTCTTTTTCCTTTCTTCTGTTTCTCTTTTTCCTTTTTCTCTCTTTTTCCCATTTCCCCCCTCTTTTTTTCCTTTTTTTCTTTCTCTTTTTTCTTTTTTTTTCTCTCTTTTTTCCCTTACCCCCCCTCTTTTTTTCTTTTTTTTTCTCTCTCTTTTTTCCCTTACCCCCCCCTCTTTTTTTAGTTTTTTTGTATTTTTTCTTTTTTCCCTTTCCTCCCCTCTTTTTTTCCTTTTTTTATCTCTCTCTTTTTTCTTTTTTTACCTCTTTTTCCTTTCTTCTGTTTTTTTCCTCTTTTTCCTTTTTTCTCTTTTTTCCCATTTCCCCCCCTCTTTTTTTCCTTTTTGTCTTTCTCTTTTTTCTTTTTTTTTCTCTCTCTTTTTTCCCTTATCCCCCCCCTCTTTTTTTCGTTTTTTATCTCTCTTTTTTATTTTTTATTTTTTCTTCTCTCACTTCCTTTTTTTCTCTTTTTTCATCTCTTTTTTTCCTTTTTTTTCTTTCTCTTTTTTCTTTTTTCCCTTTCCTCCCCTCTTTTTTTCCTTTTTTTATCTCTCTTTTTTCTTTTTTCACCTCTTTTTCCTTTCTTCTGTTTTTTTCCTCTTTTTCCATTTTTTCTCTTTTTTCCCTTTTCCCCCTCTTTTTTTCCTTCTCTTTTTTCTTTTTTCTTCTCTCTCTTTTTTCCCTTACCCCCCCCTCTTTTTTTCGTTTTTTTATCTCTCTTTTTTCTTTTTCCTTTTTTCTCTCTCTCTCTTTTTTTCTTCTCGTTTTCCTTTCTTCTGTTTCTCTTTTTCCTTTTTCTCTCTTTTTCCCATTTCCCCCCTCTTTTTTTCCTTTTTTCTCTCTCTCTTTTTTCTTTTTTCTTTTTTCTTCTCTCACTTTTCCTTTTCCTTTTTTTCTCTTTTTTCATCTCTTTTTTTCCTTTTTTTTCTTTCTCTTTTTTCTTTTTTAAAAACATTTTCCTTTCTTCTCTTTTTTTCCTTTATTTCTTTCTCTTTTTTTCCTTTTTTTGTATTTTTTCTTTTTTCCCTTTCCCCCCTCTTTTTTTCCTTTTTTTATCTCTCTTTTTTTTCTTTTTTTTCTCTTTTTCCTTTCTTCTCTTTTTTTTCGCTTTTTCCTTTTTTCTCTTTTTTCCCATTCCCCCCTCTTTTTTTCCTTTTTTTCTTTCTCTTTTTTTCTCTCTTTTTTTCCCCTTATCCCCCCTCTTTTTTTCGTTTTTTCCTTTCTTCTGTTTCTCTTTTTCCTTTTTTCCTTTTTTCTCTTTTTTTCCTTTTTTTCTTTCTCTTTTTTTCTTTTTTTTGTATTTTTTCTTTTTTCCCTTTCCCCCCCTCTTTTTTTCCTTATTTTATCTCTCTCTTTTTTCTTTTTTACCTCTTTTTCCTTTCTTCTGTTTTTTTCCTCTTTTTCCTTTTTTCTCTTTTTTCCCATTTCCCCCCCTCTTTTTTTCCTTTTTTTCTTTCTCTTTTTTCTTTTTTCTTCTTTACCTCTTTTTCCTTTCTTCTGTTTCTCTTTTTCCTTTTTTCTCTTTTTTCCCATTTCCCCCCCTCTTTTTTTCTATTTTTCTCTCTCTTTTTTCCCTTACCCCCCTCTTTTTTTAGTTTTTTTGTATTTTTTCTTTTTTCCCTTTCCTCCCCTCTTTTTTTCCTTTTTTTGTCTCTCTCTTTTTTCTTTTTTCTTTTCTCTCTCTCTCTTTTTTTCTTCTCTTTTTCCTTTCTTCTGTTTCTCTTTTTCCTTTTTTCTCTTTTTTCCCTTACCTCCCCTCTTTTTTTCCTTTTTTATCTCTCTTTTTTCTTTTTTACCTCTTTTTCCTTTCTTCTGTTTCTCTTTTTCCTTTTTTTCTCTTTTTTCCCATTTCGCCCCTTCTTTTTTCCTTTTTTTCTTTCTCTTTTTTCTTTTTTTTTCTCTCTCTTTTTTCCCTTACCCCCCTCTTTTTTTCGTTTTTTTATCTCTCTCTTTTTTCTTTTTTCTTTTTTCTCTCTCTCTCTTTTTTTCTTCTCTTTTTCCTTTCTTCTGTTTCTCTTTTTCCTTTTTCTCTCTTTTTCCCATTTCCCCCCCTCTTTTTTTCCTTTTTTTCTTTCTCTTTTTTCTTTTTTTTTCTCTCTTTTTTCCCTTACCCCCCCTCTTTTTTTCTTTTTTTTTTTCTCTCTCTTTTTTCCCTTACCCCCCCCTCTTTTTTTAGTTTTTTTGTATTTTTTCTTTTTTCCCTTTCCTCCCCTCTTTTTTTCCTTTTTTTATCTCTCTCTTTTTTCTTTTTTTACCTCTTTTTCCTTTCTTCTGTTTTTTTCCTCTTTTTCCTTTTTTCTCTTTTTTCCCATTTCCCCCCCTCTTTTTTTCCTTTTTGTCTTTCTCTTTTTTCTTTTTTTTTCTCTCTCTTTTTTCCCTTATCCCCCCCCTCTTTTTTTCGTTTTTTATCTCTCTTTTTTATTTTTTATTTTTTCTTCTCTCACTTCCTTTTTTTCTCTTTTTTCATCTCTTTTTTTCCTTTTTTTTCTTTTTCTTTTTTCTTTTTTCCCTTTCCTCCCCTCTTTTTTTCCTTTTTTTATCTCTCTTTTTTCTTTTTTCACCTCTTTTTCCTTTCTTCTGTTTTTTTCCTCTTTTTCCATTTTTTCTCTTTTTTCCCTTTTCCCCCTCTTTTTTTCCTTCTCTTTTTTCTTTTTTTTTCTCTCTCTTTTTTCCCTTACACCCCTCTTTTTTTCGTTTTTTTATCTCTCTCTTTTTTCTTTTTTCTTTTTTCTCTCTCTCTCTTTTTTTCTTCTCTTTTTCCTTTCTTCTGTTTCTCTTTTTCCTTTTTCTCTCTTTTTCCCATTTCCCCCCCTCTTTTTTTCCTTTTTTTCTTTCTCTTTTTTCTTTTTTTTTCTCTCTTTTTTCCCTTACCCCCCCTCTTTTTTTCTTTTTTTTCCTCTCTCTTTTTTCCCTTACCCCCCCCTCTTTTTTTAGTTTTTTTGTATTTTTTCTTTTTTCCCTTTCCTCCCCTCTTTTTTCCTTTTTTTATCTCTCTCTTTTTTCTTTTTTTACCTCTTTTTCCTTTCTTCTGTTTTTTTCCTCTTTTTCCTTTTTTCTCTTTTTTCCCATTTCCCCCCCTCTTTTTTTCCTTTTTGTCTTTCTCTTTTTTCTTTTTTTCTCTCTCTCTTTTTTCCCTTATCCCCCCCCTCTTTTTTTCGTTTTTTATCTCTCTTTTTTATTTTTTATTTTTTCTTCTCTCACTTCCTTTTTTTCTCTTTTTTCATCTCTTTTTTTCCTTTTTTTTCTTTGTATTTTTTCTTTTTTCCCTTTCCTCCCCTCTTTTTTTCCTTTTTTTAATCTCTCTTTTTTCTTTTTTTACCTCTTTTTCCTTTCTTCTGTTTTTTTCCTCTTTTTCCATTTTTTCTCTTTTTTCCCTTTTCCCCCTCTTTTTTTCCTTTTTTTCTTTCTCTTTTTTCTTTTTTTTTCTCTCTCTTTTTTCCCTTACCCCCCTCTTTTTTTCGTTTTTTTATCTCTCTCTTTTTTCTTTTTCCTTTTTTCTCTCTCTCTCTTTTTTTCTTCTCTTTTTCCTTTCTTCTGTTTCTCTTTTTCCTTTTTCTCTCTTTTTCCCATTTCCCCCCTCTTTTTTTCCTTTTTTCTCTTTCTCTTTTTTCTTTTTTAAAAACATTTTCCTTTCTTCTCTTTTTTTCCTTTATTTCTTTCTCTTTTTTTCCTTTTTTTGTATTTTTTCTTTTTTCCCTTTCCCCCCTCTTTTTTTCCTTTTTTTATCTCTCTTTTTTTTCTTTTTTTCTCTTTTTCCTTTCTTCTGTTTTTTTTCGCTTTTTCCTTTTTTCTCTTTTTTCCCATTCCCCCCCCTCTTATTTTCCTTTTTTTCTTTCTCTTTTTTTCTCTCTTTTTTTTCCCTTATCCCCCCTCTTTTTTTCGTTTTTTCCTTTCTTCTGTTTCTCTTTTTCCTTTTTTCCTTTTTTCTCTTTTTTTCCTTTTTTTCTTTCTCTTTTTTTCTTTTTTTTGTATTTTTTCTTTTTTCCCTTTCCCCCCCTCTTTTTTTCCTTATTTTATCTCTCTCTTTTTTCTTTTTTACCTCTTTTTCCTTTCTTCTGTTTTTTTCCTCTTTTTCCTTTTTTCTCTTTTTTCCCATTTCCCCCCCTCTTTTTTTCCTTTTTTTCTTTCTCTTTTTTCTTTTTTCTTCTTTACCTCTTTTTCCTTTCTTCTGTTTCTCTTTTTCCTTTTTTCTCTTTTTTCCCATTTCCCCCCTCTTTTTTTCCTTTTTTTCTTTCTCTTTTTTCTTTTTTTCTCTCTCTTTTTTCCCTTACCCCCCTCTTTTTTTCTATTTTTCTCTCTCTTTTTTCCCTTACCCCCCCTCTTTTTTTAGTTTTTTTGTATTTTTTCTTTTTTCCCTTTCCTCCCCTCTTTTTTTCCTTTTTTTGTCTCTCTCTTTTTTCTTTTTTCTTTTCTCTCTCTCTCTTTTTTTCTTCTCTTTTTCCTTTCTTCTGTTTCTCTTTTTCCTTTTTTCTCTTTTTTCCCTTACCTCCCCTCTTTTTTTCCTTTTTTTATCTCTCTTTTTTCTTTTTTACCTCTTTTTCCTTTCTTCTGTTTCTCTTTTTCCTTTTTTTCTCTTTTTTCCCATTTCGCCCCTTCTTTTTTCCTTTTTTTCTTTCTCTTTTTTATTTTTTATTTTTTCTTCTCTCACTTCCTTTTTTTCTCTTTTTTCATCTCTTTTTTTTCCTTTTTTTTCTTTTTTCTCTTTTTTCCCTTATCCCCCCCTCTTTTTTTCGTTTTTTATCTCTCTTTTTTATTTTTTATTTTTTCTTCTCTCACTTCCTTTTTTTCTCTTTTTTCATCTCTTTTTTTCCTTTTTTTTCTTTGTATTTTTTCTTTTTTCCCTTTCCTCCCCTCTTTTTTTCCTTTTTTTATCTCTCTTTTTTCTTTTTTTACCTCTTTTTCCTTTCTTCTGTTTTTTTCCTCTTTTTCAATTTTTTCTCTTTTTTCCCTTTTCCCCCTCTTTTTTTCCTTTTTTTCTTTCTCTTTTTTCTTTTTTTTTCTCTCTCTTTTTTCCCTTACCCCCCTCTTTTTTTCCTTTTTTCTCTCTCTCTTTTTTCTTTTTTCTTTTTTCTTCTCTCACTTTTCCTTTTCCTTTTTTTCTCTTTTTTCTTCTCTTTTTTTCCTTTTTTTTCTTTCTCTTTTTTCTTTTTTAAAAACATTTTCCTTTCTTCTCTTTTTTTCCTTTATTTCTTTCTCTTTTTTTCCTTTTTTTGTATTTTTTCTTTTTTCCCTTTCCCCCCTCTTTTTTTCCTTTTTTTATCTCTCTTTTTTTTCTTTTTTTTCTCTTTTTCCTTTCTTCTGTTTTTTTTCGCTTTTTCCTTTTTTCTCTTTTTTCCCATTCCCCCCCCTCTTTTTTTCCTTTTTTTCTTTCTCTTTTTTTCTCTCTTTTTTTTCCCTTATCCCCCCTCTTTTTTTCGTTTTTTCCTTTCTTCTGTTTCTCTTTTTCCTTTTTTCCTTTTTTCTCTTTTTTTCCTTTTTTTCTTTCTCTTTTTTTCTTTTTTTTGTATTTTTTCTTTTTTCCCTTTCCCCCCCTCTTTTTTTCCTTATTTTATCTCTCTCTTTTTTCTTTTTTACCTCTTTTTCCTTTCTTCTGTTTTTTTCCTCTTTTTCCTTTTTTTTCTTTTTTCCCTTTCCCCCCCTCTTTTTTTCCTTTTTTTGTCTCTCTCTTTTTTCTTTTTTCTTTTCTCTCTCTCTCTTTTTTTCTTCTCTTTTTCCTTTCTTCTGTTTCTCTTTTTCCTTTTTTCTCTTTTTTCCCTTACCTCCCCTCTTTTTTTCCTTTTTTTATCTCTCTTTTTTCTTTTTTACCTCTTTTTCCTTTCTTCTGTTTCTCTTTTTCCTTTTTTTCTCTTTTTTCCCATTTCGCCCCTTCTTTTTTCCTTTTTTTCTTTCTTTTTTTCTTTTTTTTTCTCTCTCTTTTTTCCCTTACCCCCCTCTTTTTTTCGTTTTTTTATCTCTCTCTTTTTTCTTTTTTCTTTTTTCTCTCTCTCTCTTTTTTTCTTCTCTTTTTCCTTTCTTCTGTTTCTCTTTTTCCTTTTTCTCTCTTTTTCCCATTTCCCCCCCTCTTTTTTTCCTTTTTTTCTTTCTCTTTTTTCTTTTTTTTTCTCTCTTTTTTCCCTTACCCCCCCTCTTTTTTTCTTTTTTTCTCTCTCTTTTTTCCCTTACCCCCCCTCTTTTTTTTAGTTTTTTTGTATTTTTTCTTTTTTCCCTTTCCTCCCCTCCTTTTTTCCTTTTTTTATCTCTCTCTTTTTTCTTTTTTACCTCTTTTTCCTTTCTTCTGTTTTTTTCCTCTTTTTCCTTTTTTCTCTTTTTTCCCATTTCCCCCCCCTCTTTTTTTCCTTTTTGTCTTTCTCTTTTTTCTTTTTTTTCTCTCTCTTTTTTCCCTTAACCCCCCTCTTTTTTTCGTTTTTTTATCTCTCTCTTTTTTCTTTTTTCTTCTCTCACTTTTCCTTTTCCTTTTTTTCTCTTTTTTCATCTCTTTTTTTCCTTTTTTTTCTTTCTCTTTTTCCTTTTTTCCCTTTCCTCCCCTCTTTTTTTCCTTTTTTTATCTCTCTCTTTTTTCTTTTTTTACCTCTTTTTCCTTTCTTCTGTTTTTTTCCTCTTTTTCCTTTTTTTCTCTTTTTTCCCGTTTCCCCCTCTTTGTTTCCTTTTTTTCTTTCTCTTTTTTCTTTTTTCTTCTCTCTCTTTTTTCCCTTACCCCCCCCTCTTTTTTTCGTTTTTTTATCTCTCTCTTTTTTCTTTTTTCTTTTTTCTCTCTCTCTCTTTTTTTCTTCTCTTTTTCCTTTCTTCTGTTTCTCTTTTTCCTTTTTTGCTTTTTTCTCTTTTTTTCCTTTTTTTCTTTCTCTTTTTTTCTTTTTTTCTCTCTCTCTTTTTTCCCTTACCCCCCTCTTTTTTAAAAGTTTTTTTGTATTTTTTCTTTTTTCCCTTACCTCCCCTCTTTTTTTCCTTTTTTTATCTCTCTCTTTTTTCTTTTTTACCTCTTTTTCCTTTCTTCTGTTTTTTCCTCTTTTTCCTTTTCTCTCTTTTTTCCCATTTCCCCCCCTCTTTTTTTCCTTTTTGTCTTTCTCTTTTTTCTTTTTTTTTTGTATTTTTTCTTTTTTCCCTTACCCCCCCTCTTTTTTTCGTTTTTTTATCTCTCTCTTTTTTCTTTTTTACCTCTTTTTCCTTTCTTCTGTTTTTTTCCTCTTTTTCCTTTTTTCTCTTTTTTCCCATTTCCCCCCCTCTTTTTTCCTTTTTTTCTTTCTCTTTTTTTCTTTTTTTTTCTCTCTCTTTTTTCCCTTACCCCCCTCTTTTTTTCTTTTTTTTTCTCTCTCTTTTTTCCCTTACCCCCCCCTCTTTTTTTAGTTTTTTTTGTATTTTTTCTTTTTTCCATTTCCTCCCCTCTTTTTTTCCTTTTTTTATCTCTCTCTTTTTTCTTTTTTCTTTTCTCTCTCTTTTTTTCTTCTCTTTTTCCTTTCTTCTGTTTCTCTTTTTCCTTTTTTCTCTTTTTTCCCTTACCTCCCCTCTTTTTTTCCTTTTTTTATCTCTCTTTTTTCTTTTTTACCTCTTTTTCCTTTCTTCTGTTTCTCTTTTCCTTTTTTTCTCTTTTTTCCCATTTCCCCCCCTCTTTTTTTCCTTTTTTTCTTTCTCTTTTTTCTTTTTTTTTCTCTCTTTTTTCCCTTACCCCCCCTCTTTTTTTCGTTTTTTTATCTCTCTCTTTTTTCTTTTTTCTTTTTTCTTCTCTCACTTTTCTTTTCCTTTTTTTCTCTTTTTTCATCTCTTTTTTTCCTTTTTTTTCTTTCTCTTTTTTCTTTTTTAAAAACTTTTTCCTTTTTTCTCTTTTTTCCTTTTTTTCTTTCTATTTTTTTCCTTTTTTGTATTTTTTCTTTTTTCCCTTTCCCCCCTCTTTTTTTCCTTTTTTTTTATCTCTCTCTTTTTTCTTTTTTACCTCTTTTTCCTTTCTTCTGTTTTTTTCCTCTTTTTCCTTTTTTTCTCTTTTTTCCCATTTCCCCCTCTTTTTTTCCTTTTTTTCTTTCTCTTTTTTTCTTTTTTTTTCTCTCTCTTTTTTCCCTTACCCACCCCTCTTTTTTTAGTTTTTTTGTATTTTTTCTTTTTTCCCTTTCCTCCCCTCTTTTTTTCCTTTTTTTTATCTCTCTCTTTTTTCTTTTTTACCTCTTTTTCCTTTCTTCTCTTTTTTCCCATTTCCCCCCCCTCTTTTTTTCCTTTTTGTCTTTCTCTTTTTTCTTTTTTTTCTCTCTCTTTTTTCCCTTAACCCCCCTCTTTTTTTCGTTTTTTTATCTCTCTCTTTTTTCTTTTTTCTTCTCTCACTTTTCCTTTTCCTTTTTTTCTCTTTTTTCATCTCTTTTTTTCCTTTTTTTTCTTTCTCTTTTTCCTTTTTTCCCTTTCCTCCCCTCTTTTTTTCCTTTTTTTATCTCTCTCTTTTTTCTTTTTTTACCTCTTTTTCCTTTCTTCTGTTTTTTTCCTCTTTTTCCTTTTTTTCTCTTTTTTCCCGTTTCCCCCTCTTTGTTTCCTTTTTTTCTTTCTCTTTTTTCTTTTTTCTTCTCTCTCTTTTTTCCCTTACCCCCCCCTCTTTTTTTCGTTTTTTTATCTCTCTCTTTTTTCTTTTTTCTTTTTTCTCTCTCTCTCTTTTTTTCTTCTCTTTTTCCTTTCTTCTGTTTCTCTTTTTCCTTTTTTGCTTTTTTCTCTTTTTTTCCTTTTTTTCTTTCTCTTTTTTTCTTTTTTTCTCTCTCTCTTTTTTCCCTTACCCCCCTCTTTTTTAAAAGTTTTTTTGTATTTTTTCTTTTTTCCCTTACCTCCCCTCTTTTTTTCCTTTTTTTATCTCTCTCTTTTTTCTTTTTTACCTCTTTTTCCTTTCTTCTGTTTTTTCCTCTTTTTCCTTTTCTCTCTTTTTTCCCATTTCCCCCCCTCTTTTTTTCCTTTTTGTCTTTCTCTTTTTTCTTTTTTTTTTGTATTTTTTCTTTTTTCCCTTACCCCCCCTCTTTTTTTCGTTTTTTTATCTCTCTCTTTTTTCTTTTTTACCTCTTTTTCCTTTCTTCTGTTTTTTTCCTCTTTTTCCTTTTTTCTCTTTTTTCCCATTTCCCCCCCTCTTTTTTCCTTTTTTTCTTTCTCTTTTTTTCTTTTTTTTTCTCTCTCTTTTTTCCCTTACCCCCCTCTTTTTTTCTTTTTTTTTCTCTCTCTTTTTTCCCTTACCCCCCCCTCTTTTTTTAGTTTTTTTTGTATTTTTTCTTTTTTCCATTTCCTCCCCTCTTTTTTTCCTTTTTTTATCTCTCTCTTTTTTCTTTTTTCTTTTCTCTCTCTTTTTTTCTTCTCTTTTTCCTTTCTTCTGTTTCTCTTTTTCCTTTTTTCTCTTTTTTCCCTTACCTCCCCTCTTTTTTTCCTTTTTTTATCTCTCTTTTTTCTTTTTTACCTCTTTTTCCTTTCTTCTGTTTCTCTTTTCCTTTTTTTCTCTTTTTTCCCATTTCCCCCCCTCTTTTTTTCCTTTTTTTCTTTCTCTTTTTTCTTTTTTTTTCTCTCTTTTTTCCCTTACCCCCCCTCTTTTTTTCGTTTTTTTATCTCTCTCTTTTTTCTTTTTTCTTTTTTCTTCTCTCACTTTTCTTTTCCTTTTTTTCTCTTTTTTCATCTCTTTTTTTCCTTTTTTTTCTTTCTCTTTTTTCTTTTTTAAAAACTTTTTCCTTTTTTCTCTTTTTTCCTTTTTTTCTTTCTATTTTTTTCCTTTTTTGTATTTTTTCTTTTTTCCCTTTCCCCCCTCTTTTTTTCCTTTTTTTTTATCTCTCTCTTTTTTCTTTTTTACCTCTTTTTCCTTTCTTCTGTTTTTTTCCTCTTTTTCCTTTTTTTCTCTTTTTTCCCATTTCCCCCTCTTTTTTTCCTTTTTTTCTTTCTCTTTTTTTCTTTTTTTTTCTCTCTCTTTTTTCCCTTACCCACCCCTCTTTTTTTAGTTTTTTTGTATTTTTTCTTTTTTCCCTTTCCTCCCCTCTTTTTTTCCTTTTTTTTATCTCTCTCTTTTTTCTTTTTTACCTCTTTTTCCTTTCTTCTGTTTTTTTCCTCTTTTTCCTTTTTTCTCTTTTTTCCCATTTCCCCCCTCTTTTTTTCCTTTTTGTCTTTCTGTTTTTTCTTTTTTTTTCTCTCTCCTTTTTCCCTTACCCCCTCTTTTTTCCGTTTTTTATCTCTCTCTTTTTTCTTTTTTCTTTTATCTCTCTCTCTCTCTTTTTCTTCTCTTTTTCCTTTCTTCTGTTTCTCTTTTTTTGTATTTTTTCCTTTTTCCCTTTCCCCCTCTTTTTTTCCTTTTTTTTATCTCTCTCTTTTTTCTTTTTTTACCTCTTATTCCTTTCTTCTGTTTTTTTCCTCTTTTTCCTTTTTTTCTCTTTTTTCCCGTTTCCCCCTCTTTTTTTCCTTTTTTTCTTTCTCTTTTTTCTTTTTTTTTCTCTCTCTTTTTTCCCTTACCCCCCTCTTTTTTTCCTTTTTTTATCTCTCTCTTTTTTCTTTTTTCTTTTTTCTCTCTCTCTCTTTTTTTCTTCTCTGTTTCCTTTCTTCTGTTTCTCTTTTTCCATTTTTGCTTTTTCTCTTTTTTCCTTTTTTTCTTTCTCTTTTTTTCTTTTTTTTGTATTTTTTCTTTTTTCCCTTTCCCCCCTCTTTTTTCTTTTTTTTTCTCTCTCTTTTTTCCCTTACCCCCCCTCTTTTTTTAGTTTTTTTGTATTTTTTCTTTTTTCCCTTTCCTCCCCTCTTTTTTTCCTTTTTTTATCTCTCTCTTTTTTCTTTTTTACCTCTTTTTCCTTTATTCTGTTTTTTTCCACTTTTTCCTTTTTTCTCTTTTTTCCCATTTCCCCCCCTCTTTTTTTCCTTTTTGTCTTTCTCTTTTTTCTTTTTTTTTCTCTCTCTTTTTTCCCTTACCCCCCCCCTCTTTTTTTCGTTTTTTTATCTCTCTCTTTTTTCTTTTTTCTTTTTTCTTCTCTCACTTTTCCTTTTCCTTTTTTTCTCTTTTTTCATCTCTTTTTTTCCTTTTTTTTCTTTCTCTTTTTTCTTTTTTCCCTTTCCTCCCCTCTTTTTTTCCTTTTTTTATCTCACTCTTTTTTCTTTTTTTACCTTTTTCCTTTCTTCTGTTTTTTTCCTCTTTTTCCTTTTTTTCTCTTTTTTCCCGTTTCCCCCTCTTTTTTTCCTTTTTTTCTTTCTCTTTTTTCTTTTTTTTCTCTCTCTTTTTTCCCTTACCCCCCCTCTTTTTTTCGTTTTTTTATCTCTCTCTTTTTTCTTTTTTCTTTTTTCTCTCTCTCTCTTTTTTTCTTCTCTTTTTCCTTTCTTCTGTTTCTCTTTTTCCTTTTTCTCTCTTTTTCCCATTTCCCCCCTCTTTTTTTCCTTTTTTTCTTTCTCTTTTTTCTTTTTTTCTCTCTTTTTTCCCTTACCCCCCCTCTTTTTTTCTTTTTTTTTCTCTCTCTTTTTTCCCTTACCCCCCCCTCTTTTTTTAGTTTTTTTGTATTTTTTCTTTTTTCCCTTTCCTCCCCTCTTTTTTTCCTTTTTTTATCTCTCTCTTTTTTCTTTTTTTACCTCTTTTTCCTTTCTTCTGTTTTTTTCCTCTTTTTCCTTTTTTCTCTTTTTTCCCATTTCCCCCCCTCTTTTTTTCCTTTTTGTCTTTCTCTTTTTTCTTTTTTTTCCTCTCTCTTTTTTCCCTTATCCCCCCCCTCTTTTTTTCGTTTTTTATCTCTCTTTTTTATTTTTTATTTTTTCTTCTCTCACTTTTCCTTTTCCTTTTTTTCTCTTTTTTGATCTCTTTTTTCCTTTTTTTTCTTTCTCTTTTTTCTTTTTTCCCTTTCCTCCCCTCTTTTTTTCCTTTTTTTATCTCTCTCTTTTTTCTTTTTTTTAACCTCTTTTTCCTTTCTTCTGTTTTTTTCCTCTTTTTCCATTTTTTCTCTTTTTTCCCTTTTCCCCCTCTTTTTTTCCTTTTTTTCTTTCTCTTTTTTCTTTTTTTTTCTCTCTCTTTTTTCCCTTACCCCCCCCTCTTTTTTTCGTTTTTTTATCTCTCTCTTTTTTCTTTTTCCTTTTTTCTCTCTTTCTCTTTTTTCCTTCTCTTTTTCCTTTCTTCTGTTTCTCTTTTTCCTTTTTCTCTCTTTTTCCCATTTCCCCCCTCTTTTTTTCCTTTTTTTCTCTCTCTCTTTTTTCTTTTTTCTTTTTTCTTCTCTCACTTTTCCTTTTCCTTTTTTTCTCTTTTTTCATCTCTTTTTTTCCTTTTTTTTCTTTCTCTTTTTTCTTTTTTAAAAACATTTTCCTTTCTTCTCTTTTTTTCCTTTATTTCTTTCTCTTTTTTTCCTTTTTTTGTATTTTTTCTTTTTTCCCTTTCCCCCCTCTTTTTTTCCTTTTTTTATCTCTCTTTTTTTTCTTTTTTTTCTCTTTTTCCTTTCTTCTGTTTTTTTTCGCTTTTTCCTTTTTTCTCTTTTTTCCCATTCCCCCCTCTTTTTTTCCTTTTTTTCTTTCTCTTTTTTTCTCTCTTTTTTTTCCCTTATCCCCCCTCTTTTTTTCGTTTTTTCCTTTCTTCTGTTTCTCTTTTTCCTTTTTTCCTTTTTTCTCTTTTTTTCCTTTTTTTCTTTCTCTTTTTTTCTTTTTTTTGTATTTTTTCTTTTTTCCCTTTCCCCCCCTCTTTTTTTCCTTATTTTATCTCTCTCTTTTTTCTTTTTTACCTCTTTTTCCTTTCTTCTGTTTTTTTCCTCTTTTTCCTTTTTTCTCTTTTTTCCCATTTCCCCCCCTCTTTTTTTCCTTTTTTTCTTTCTCTTTTTTCTTTTTTCTTCTTTACCTCTTTTTCCTTTCTTCTGTTTCTCTTTTTCCTTTTTTCTCTTTTTTCCCATTTCCCCCCCTCTTTTTTTCCTTTTTTTCTTTCTCTTTTTTCTTTTTTTCTCTCTATTTTTTCCCTTACCCCCCTCTTTTTTTCTATTTTTCTCTCTCTTTTTTCCCTTACCCCCCCTCTTTTTTTTAGTTTTTTTGTATTTTTTCTTTTTTCCCTTTCCTCCCCTCTTTTTTTCCTTTTTTTATCTCTCTCTTTTTTCTTTTTTCTTTTCTCTCTCTCTCTTTTTTTCTTCTCTTTTTCCTTTCTTCTGTTTCTCTTTTTCCTTTTTTCTCTTTTTTCCCTTACCTCCCCTCTTTTTTTCCTTTTTTTATCTCTCTTTTTTCTTTTTTACCTCTTTTTCCTTTCTTCTGTTTCTCTTTTTCCTTTTTTTCTCTTTTTTCCCATTTCCCCCCTTCTTTTTTCCTTTTTTTCTTTCTCTTTTTTCTTTTTTCTTCTCTCTCTTTTTTCCCTTACCCCCCTCTTTTTTTCGTTTTTTTTTCTCTCTCTTTTTTCTTTTTTCTTTTTTCTCTCTCTCTCTTTTTTTCTTCTCTTTTTCCTTTCTTCTGTTTCTCTTTTTCCTTTTTCTCTCTTTTTCCCATTTCCCCCCCTCTTTTTTTCCTTTTTTTCTTTCTCTTTTTTCTTTTTTTTCTCTCTTTTTTCCCTTACCCCCCTCTTTTTTTCTTTTTTTTTCTCTCTCTTTTTTCCCTTACCCCCCCCTCTTTTTTTTTTAGTTTTTTTTTATTTTTTCTTTTTTCCCTTTCCTCCCCTCTTTTTTTCCTTTTTTTAATCTCTCTCTTTTTTCTTTTTTACCTCTTTTTCCTTTATTCTGTTTTTTTCCTCTTTTTCCTTTTTTCTCTTTTTTCCCATTTCCCCCCCTCTTTTTTTCCTTTTTGTCTTTCTCTTTTTTCTTTTTTTTTCTCTCTCTTTTTTCCCTTACCCCCCCTCTTTTTTTCGTTTTTTTATCTCTCTCTTTTTTCTTTTTTCTTCTCTCACTTTTCCTTTTCCTTTTTTTCTCTTTTTTCATCTCTTTTTTTCCTTTTTTTTCTTTCTCTTTTTCCTTTTTTCCCTTTCCTCCCCTCTTTTTTTCCTTTTTTTATCTCTCTCTTTTTTCTTTTTTTACCTCTTTTTCCTTTCTTCTGTTTTTTTCCTCTTTTTCCTTTTTTTCTCTTTTTTCCCGTTTCCCCCTCTTTGTTTCCTTTTTTTCTTTCTCTTTTTTCTTTTTTCTTCTCTCTCTTTTTTCCCTTACCCCCCCCTCTTTTTTTCGTTTTTTTATCTCTCTCTTTTTTCTTTTTTCTTTTTTCTCTCTCTCTCTTTTTTTCTTCTCTTTTTCCTTTCTTCTGTTTCTCTTTTTCCTTTTTTGCTTTTTTCTCTTTTTTTCCTTTTTTTCTTTCTCTTTTTTTCTTTTTTTTGTATTTTTTCTTTTTTCCCTTTCCCCCTTCTTTTTTTCCTTATTTTATCTCTCTCTTTTTTCTTTTTTACCTCTTTTTCCTTTCTTCTGTTTTTTTCCTCTTTTTCCTTTTTTTCTCTTTTTTCCCATTTCCCCCCCTCTTTTTTTCCTTTTTTTCTTTCTCTTTTTTTCTTTTTTTTTCTCTCTCTTTTTTCCCTTACCCCCTCTTTTTTAAAAGTTTTTTTGTATTTTTTCTTTTTTCCCTTACCTCCCCTCTTTTTTTCCTTTTTTTATCTCTCTCTTTTTTCTTTTTTACCTCTTTTTCCTTTCTTCTGTTTTTTCCTCTTTTTCCTTTTCTCTCTTTTTTCCCATTTCCCCCCCTCTTTTTTTCCTTTTTGTCTTTCTCTTTTTTCTTTTTTTTTGTATTTTTTCTTTTTTCCCTTACCCCCCCTCTTTTTTTCGTTTTTTTATCTCTCTCTTTTTTCTTTTTTCTTTTTTCTTCTCTCACTTTTCCTTTTCCTTTTTTTCTCTTTTTTCATCTCTTTTTTTCCTTTTTTTTCTTTCTCTTTTTTCTTTTTTTTCTCTTTTTCCTTTATTCTGTTTTTTTTCGCTTTTTCCTTTTTTCTCTTTTTTCCCATTCCCCCCCTCTTTTTTTCTTTTTTTCTTTCTCTTTTTTTCTCTCTCTTTTTTCCCTTATCCCCCCTCTTTTTTTCGTTTTTTCCTCTCTTCTGTTTCTCTTTTTCCTTTTTTCCTTTTTTCTCTTTTTTTCCTTTTTTTCTTTCTCTTTTTTTCTTTTTTTTGTATTTTTTCTTTTTTCCCTTTCCCCCCTCTTTTTTTCCTTATTTTATCTCTCTCTTTTTTCTTTTTTTTACCTCTTTTTCCTTTCTTCTGTTTTTTTCCTCTTTTTCCTTTTTTCTCTTTTTTCCCATTTCCCCCCCTCTTTTTTCCTTTTTTTCTTTCTCTTTTTTCTTTTTTCTTCTCTCTCTTTTTTCCCTTACCCCCCCTCTTTTTTCCTTTTTTTATCTCTCTCTTTTTTCTTTTTTACCTCTTTTTCCTTTCTTCTGTTTTTTTCCCATTTCCCCCCCCTCTTTTTTTCCTTTTTTTCTTTCTCTTTTTTTCTTTTTTTTTCTCTCTCTTTTTTCCCTTACCCCCCCTCTTTTTTTTAGTTTTTTTGTATTTTTTCTTTTTTCCCTTACCTCCCCTCTTTTTTTCCTTTTTTTATCTCTCTCTTTTTTCTTTTTTACCTCTTTTTCCTTTCTTCTGTTTTTCTCCTCTTTTTCCTTTTTTCTCTTTTTTCCCATTTCCCCCCCTCTTTTTTTCCTTTTTGTCTTTCTCTTTTTTTCTTTTTTTTTCTCTCTCTTTTTTCCCTTACCCCCCCCTCTTTTTTTCCTTTTTTTATCTCTCTCTTTTTTCTTTTTTTACCTCTTTTTCCTTTCTTCTGTTTTTTTCCTCTTTTTCCTTTTTTTCTCTTTTTTCCCGTTTCCCCGTCTTTTTTTCCTTTTTTTCTTTCTCTTTTTTCTTTTTTTTTCTCTCTCTTTTTTCCCTTACCCCCCTCTTTTTTTCGTTTTTTTATCTCTCTCTTTTTTCTTTTTTCTTTTTTCTCTCTCTCTCTTTTTTTCTTCTCTTTTTCCTTTCTTCTGTTTCTCTTTTTCCTTTTTTGCTTTTTTCTCTTTTTTTCCTTTTTTTCTTTCTCTTTTTTTCTTTTTTTTGTATTTTTTCTTTTTTCCCTTTCCCCCCCTCTTTTTTTCCTTATTTTATCTCTCTCTTTTTTCTTTTTTACCTCTTTTTCCTTTCTTCTGTTTTTTTCCTCTTTTTCCTTTTTTTCTCTTTTTTCCCATTTCCCCCCCTCTTTTTTTCCTTTTTTTCTTTCTCTTTTTTTCTTTTTTTTTCTCTCTCTTTTTTCCCTTACCCCCCCCTCTTTTTTTAGTTTTTTTGTATTTTTTCTTTTTTCCCTTTCCTCCCCTCTTTTTTTCCTTTTTTTATCTCTCTCTTTTTTCTTTTTTCTTTTCTCTCTCTCTCTTTTTTTCTTCTCTTTTTCCTTTCTTCTGTTTCTCTTTTTCCTTTTTTCTCTTTTTTCCCTTACCTCCCCTCTTTTTTCCTTTTTTTATCTCTCTTTTTTCTTTTTTACCTCTTTTTCCTTTCTTCTGTTTCTCTTTTTTCTTTTTTTTCCTCTCTTTTTTCCCTTACCCCCCTCTTTTTTTCGTTTTTTTATCTCTCTCTTTTTTCTTTTTTCTTTTTTCTTCTCTCACTTTTCCTTTTCCTTTTTTTCTCTTTTTTCATCTCTTTTTTTTCTTTCTCTTTTTTCTTTTTTAAAAACTTTTTCCTTTTTTCTCTTTTTTTCCTTTTTTTCTTTCTCTTTTTTTCCTTTTTTTGTATTTTTTCTTTTTTCCCTTTCCCCCCTCTTTTTTCCTTTTTTTCTTTCTCTTTTTTTCTTTTTTTTTCTCTCTCTTTTTTCCCTTACCCACCCCTCTTTTTTTAGTTTTTTTGTATTTTTTCTTTTTTCCCTTTCCTCCCCTCTTTTTTTCCTTTTTTTTATCTCTCTCTTTTTTCTTTTTTACCTCTTTTTCCTTTCTTCTCTTTTTTTTCCTCTTTTTCCTTTTTTCTCTTTTATCCCATTTCCCCCCCTCTTTTTTTTGCTTTTTGTCTTTCTCTTTTTTCTTTTTTTTTCTCTCTTTTTTCCCTTACCCCCCTCTTTTTTCCGTTTTTTATCTCTCTCTTTTTTCTTTTTTCTTTTATCTCTCTCTCTCTTTTTTTCTTCTCTTTTTCCTTTCTTCTGTTTCTCATTTTTTGTATTTTTTCTTTTTTCCCTTTCCCCCCTCTTTTTTTCCTTTTTTTATCTCTCTCTTTTTTATTTTTTTACCTCTTTTTCCTTTCTTCTGTTTTTTCCCTCTTTTTCCTTTTTTTCTCTTTTTTCCCGTTTCCCCCTCTTTTTTTCCTTTTTTTCTTTCTCTTTTTTCTTTTTTTTTCTCTCTTTTTTCCCTTACCCCCCTCTTTTTTTCGTTTTTTTATCTCTCTTTTTTCTTTTTTCTTTTTTCTCTCTCTCTTTTTTCTTCTCTGTTTCCTTTCTTCTGTTTCTCTTTTTCCTTTTTTGCTTTTTTCTCTTTTTTTCCTTTTTTTCTTTCTCTTTTTTTCTTTTTTTTGTATTTTTTCTTTTTTCCCTTTCCCCCCCTCTTTTTTTCTTTTTTTTTCTCTCTCTTTTTTCCCTTACCCCCCCCTCTTTTTTTTAGTTTTTTTGTATTTTTTCTTTTTTCCCTTTCCTCCCCTCTTTTTTTCCTTTTTTTATCTCTCTCTTTTTTCTTTTTTCTTTTCTCTCTCTCTCTTTTTTTCTTCTCTTTTTCCTTTCTTCTGTTTCTCTTTTTCCTTTTTTCTCTTTTTTCCCTTACCTCCCCTCTTTTTTCCTTTTTTTATCTCTCTTTTTTCTTTTTTACCTCTTTTTCCTTTCTTCTGTTTCTCTTTTTTCTTTTTTTTCCTCTCTTTTTTCCCTTACCCCCCTCTTTTTTTCGTTTTTTTATCTCTCTCTTTTTTCTTTTTTCTTTTTTCTTCTCTCACTTTTCCTTTTCCTTTTTTTCTCTTTTTTCATCTCTTTTTTTTCTTTCTCTTTTTTCTTTTTTAAAAACTTTTTCCTTTTTTCTCTTTTTTTCCTTTTTTTCTTTCTCTTTTTTTCCTTTTTTTGTATTTTTTCTTTTTTCCCTTTCCCCCCTCTTTTTTCCTTTTTTTCTTTCTCTTTTTTTCTTTTTTTTTCTCTCTCTTTTTTCCCTTACCCACCCCTCTTTTTTTAGTTTTTTTGTATTTTTTCTTTTTTCCCTTTCCTCCCCTCTTTTTTTCCTTTTTTTTATCTCTCTCTTTTTTCTTTTTTACCTCTTTTTCCTTTCTTCTCTTTTTTTTCCTCTTTTTCCTTTTTTCTCTTTTATCCCATTTCCCCCCCTCTTTTTTTTGCTTTTTGTCTTTCTCTTTTTTCTTTTTTTTTCTCTCTCCTTTTTCCCTTACCCCCCCTCTTTTTTCCGTTTTTTATCTCTCTCTTTTTTCTTTTTTCTTTTATCTCTCTCTCTCTTTTTTTCTTCTCTTTTTCCTTTCTTCTGTTTCTCATTTTTTGTATTTTTTCTTTTTTCCCTTTCCCCCCTCTTTTTTTCCTTTTTTTATCTCTCTCTTTTTTATTTTTTTACCTCTTTTTCCTTTCTTCTGTTTTTTCCCTCTTTTTCCTTTTTTTCTCTTTTTTCCCGTTTCCCCCTCTTTTTTTCCTTTTTTTCTTTCTCTTTTTTCTTTTTTTTTCTCTCTTTTTTCCCTTACCCCCCTCTTTTTTTCGTTTTTTTATCTCTCTTTTTTCTTTTTTCTTTTTTCTCTCTCTCTTTTTTCTTCTCTGTTTCCTTTCTTCTGTTTCTCTTTTTCTTTCCTTTTTTGCTTTTTTCTCTTTTTTTCCTTTTTTTCTTTCTCTTTTTTTCTTTTTTTTGTATTTTTTCTTTTTTCCCTTTCCCCCCCTCTTTTTTTCTTTTTTTTTCTCTCTCTTTTTTCCCTTACCCCCCCCTCTTTTTTTTAGTTTTTTTGTATTTTTTCTTTTTTCCCTTTCCTCCCCTCTTTTTTTCCTTTTTTTATCTCTCTCTTTTTTCTTTTTTTACCTCTTTTTCCTTTCTTCTGTTTTTTTCCTCTTTTTCCTTTTTTTCTCTTTTTTCCCGTTTCCCCCTCTTTTTTTCCTTTTTTTCTTTCTCTTTTTTCTTTTTTTTTCTCTCTCTTTTTTCCCTTACCCCCCCCCTTTTTTTAGTTTTTTTGTATTTTTTCTTTTTTCCCTATCCTCCCCTCTTTTTTTCCTTTTTTTATCTCTCTTTTTTCTTTTTTACCTCTTTTTCCTTTCTTGTTTCTCTTTTTCTTTTTTTTCTCTTTTTTCCCATTTCCCCCCTTCTTTTTTCCTTTTTTTCTTTCTCTTTTTTCTTTTTTTTTCTCTCTCTTTTTTCCCTTACCCCCCTCTTTTTTTCGTTTTTTTATCTCTCTCTTTTTTCTTTTTTCTTTTTTCTCTCTCTCTCTTTTTTCTTCTCTTTTTCCTTTCTTCTGTTTCTCTTTTTCCTTTTTCTCTCTTTTTCCCATTTCCTCCCTCTTTTTTTCCTTTTTTTCTTTCTCTTTTTTCTTTTTTTTTCTCTCTTTTTTCCCTTACCCCCCCTCTTTTTTTCTTTTCTTTTCTCTCTCTTTTTTCCCTTACCCCCCCTCTTTTTTTTAGTTTTTTTGTATTTTTTCTTTTTTCCCTTTCCTCCCCTCTTTTTTTCCTTTTTTTATCTCTCTCTTTTTTCTTTTTTACCTCTTTTTCCTTTCTTCTGTTTTTTTCCTCTTTTTCCTTTTTTCTCTTTTTTCCCATTCCCCCCCTCTTTTTTTCCTTTTTGTCTTTCTCTTTTTTCTTTTTTTTTCTCTCTCTTTTTTCCCTTACCCCCCTCTTTTTTTCGTTTTTTTATCTCTCTCTTTTTTCTTTTTTCTTTTTTCTTCTCTCACTTTTCCTTTTCCTTTTTTTCTCTTTTTTCATCTCTTTTTTTCCTTTTTTTTCTTTCTCTTTTTTCTTTTTTCCCTTTCCTCCCCTCTTTTTTTCCTTTTTTTATCTCTCTCTTTTTTCTTTTTTTACCTCTTTTTCCTTTCTTCTGTTTTTTTCCTCTTTTTCCTTTTTTTCTCTTTTTTCCCGTTTCCCCCTCTTTGTTTCCTTTTTTTCTTTCTCTTTTTTCTTTTTTCTTCTCTCTCTTTTTTCCCTTACCCCCCCTCTTTTTTTCGTTTTTTTATCTCTCTCTTTTTTCTTTTTTCTTTTTTCTCTCTCTCTCTTTTTTTCTTCTCTTTTTCCTTTCTTCTGTTTCTCTTTTTCCTTTTTTGCTTTTTTCTCTTTTTTTCCTTTTTTTCTTTCTCTTTTTTTCTTTTTTTTGTATTTTTTCTTTTTTCCCTTTCCCCCCTTCTTTTTTTCCTTATTTTATCTCTCTCTTTTTTCTTTTTTACCTCTTTTTCCTTTCTTCTGTTTTTTTCCTCTTTTTCCTTTTTTTCTCTTTTTTCCCATTTCCCCCCCTCTTTTTTTCCTTTTTTTCTTTCTCTTTTTTCTTTTTTTTTCTCTCTCTTTTTTCCCTTACCCCCCTCTTTTTTTAAAGTTTTTTTGTATTTTTTCTTTTTTCCCTTACCTCCCCTCTTTTTTTCCTTTTTTTTTCTCTCTCTTTTTTCTTTTTTACCTCTTTTTCCTTTCTTCTGTTTTTTCCTCTTTTTCCTTTTCTCTCTTTTTTCCCATTTCCCCCCCTCTTTTTTTCCTTTTTGTCTTTCTCTTTTTTCTTTTTTTTTGTATTTTTTCTTTTTTCCCTTACCCCCCTCTTTTTTTCGTTTTTTTATCTCTCTTTTTTCTTTTTTCTTTTTTCTTCTCTCACTTTTCCTTTTCCTTTTTTTCTCTTTTTTCATCTCTTTTTTTCCTTTTTTTTCTTTCTCATTTTTCTTTTTTTTCTCTTTTTCCTTTATTCTGTTTTTTTTCGCTTTTTCCTTTTTTCTCTTTTTTCCCATTCCCCCCCTCTTTTTTTCTTTTTTTCTTTCTCTTTTTTTCTCTCTCTTTTTTCCCTTATCCCCCTCTTTTTTTCGTTTTTTCCTCTCTTCTGTTTCTCTTTTTCCTTTTTTCCCTTTTTCTCTTTTTTTCCTTTTTTTCTTTCTCTTTTTTTCTTTTTTTTGTATTTTTTCTTTTTTCCCTTTCCCCCCCTCTTTTTTTCCTTATTTTATCTCTCTCTTTTTTCTTTTTTACCTCTGTTTCCTTTCTTCTGTTTTTTTCCTCTTTTTCCTTTTTTTCTCTTTTTTCCCATTTCCCCCCTCTTTTTTTCCTTTTTTTCTTTCTCTTTTTTTCTTTTTTTTTCTCTCTCTTTTTTCCCTTACCCCCCCCTCTTTTTTTAGTTTTTTTGTATTTTTTCTTTTTTCCCTTTCCTCCCCTCTTTTTTTCCTTTTTTTATCTCTCTCTTTTTTCTTTTTTCTTTTCTCTCTCTCTCTTTTTTTCTTCTCTTTTTCCTTTCTTCTGTTTCTCTTTTTCCTTTTTTCTCTTTTTTCCCTTACCTCCCCTCTTTTTTTCCTTTTTTTATCTCTCTTTTTTCTTTTTTACCTCTTTTTCCTTTCTTCTGTTTCTCTTTTTTCTTTTTTTTCCTCTCTTTTTTCACTTACCCCCTCTTTTTTCGTTTTTTTATCTCTCTCTTTTTTCTTTTTTCTTTTTTCTTCTCTCACTTTTCCTTTTCCTTTTTTTCTCTTTTTTCATCTCTTTTTTTTCTTTCTCTTTTTTCTTTTTTAAAAACTTTTTCCTTTTTTCTCTTTTTTTCCTTTTTTTCTTTCTCTTTTTTTCCTTTTTTTGTATTTTTTCTTTTTTCCCTTTCCCCCCTCTTTTTTTCCTTTTTTTCTTTCTCTTTTTTTCTTTTTTTTTCTCTCTCTTTTTTCCCTTACCCACCCCTCTTTTTTTTAGTTTTTTTGTATTTTGTATTTTTTCCCTTTCCTCCCCTCTTTTTTTCCTTTTTTTTATCTCTCTCTTTTTTCTTTTTTACCTCTTTTTCCTTTCTTCTCTTTTTTTTCCTCTTTTTCCTTTTTTCTCTTTTATCCCATTTCCCCCCCTCTTTTTTTTGCTTTTTGTCTTTCTCTTTTTTCTTTTTTTTTCTCTCTCCTTTTTCCCTTACCCCCCTCTTTTTTCCGTTTTTTATCTCTCTCTTTTTTCTTTTTTCTTTTATCTCTCTCTCTCTTTTTTTCTTCTCTTTTTCCTTTCTTCTGTTTCTCATTTTTTGTATTTTTTTCTTTTTTCCCTTTCCCCCCTCTTTTTTTCCTTTTTTTATCTCTCTCTTTTTTCTTTTTTTACCTCTTTTTCCTTTCTTCTGTTTTTTCCCTCTTTTTCCTTTTTTTCTCTTTTTTCCCGTTTCCCCCTCTTTTTTTCCTTTTTTTCTTTCTCTTTTTTCTTTTTTTTTCTCTCTTTTTTCCCTTACCCCCCCTCTTTTTTTCGTTTTTTTATCTCTCTCTTTTTCTTTTTTCTTTTTTCTCTCTCTCTTTTTTCTTCTCTGTTTCCTTTCTTCTGTTTCTCTTTTTCCTTTTTTGCTTTTTTCTCTTTTTTTCTTTTTTCCCTTTCCCCCCCTCTTTTTTTCTTTTTTTTTCTCTCTCTTTTTTCCCTTACCCCCCCCTCTTTTTTTAGTTTTTTTGTATTTTTTCTTTTTTCCCTTTCCTCCCCTCTTTTTTTCCTTTTTTTATCTCTCTCTTTTTTCTTTTTTTACCTCTTTTTCCTTTCTTCTGTTTTTTTCCTCTTTTTCCTTTTTTTCTCTTTTTTCCCGTTTCCCCCTCTTTTTTTCCTTTTTTTCTTTCTCATTTTTCTTTTTTTTTCTCTCTCTTTTTTCCCTTACCCCCCCCTTTTTTTAGTTTTTTTGTATTTTTTCTTTTTTCCCTATCCTCCCCACTTTTTTTCCTTTTTTTATCTCTCTTTTTTCTTTTTTACCTCTTTTTCCTTTCTTCTGTTTCTCTTTTTCCTTTTTTTCTCTTTTTTCCCATTTCCCCCCTTCTTTTTTCCTTTTTTTCTTTCTCTTTTTTCTTTTTTTTTCTCTCTCTTTTTTCCCTTACCCCCCTCTTTTTTTCGTTTTTTATCTCTCTCTTTTTTCTTTTTTCTTTTTTCTCTCTCTCTCTTTTTTTCTTCTCTTTTTCCTTTCTTCTGTTTCTCTTTTTCCTTTTTCTCTCTTTTTCCCATTTCCCCCCTCTTTTTTTCCTTTTTTTCTTTCTCTTTTTTCTTTTTTTTTCTCTCTTTTTTCCCTTACCCCCCCTCTTTTTTTCTTTTCTTTTCTCTCTCTTTTTTCCCTTACCCCCCCTCTTTTTTTTAGTTTTTTTGTATTTTTTCTTTTTTCCCTTTCCTCCCCTCTTTTTTTCCTTTTTTTATCTCTCTCTTTTTTCTTTTTTACCTCTTTTTCCTTTCTTCTGTTTTTTTCCTCTTTTTCCTTTTTTCTCTTTTTTCCCATTCCCCCCCTCTTTTTTTCCTTTTTGTCTTTCTCTTTTTTCTTTTTTTTTCTCTCTCTTTTTTCCCTTACCCCCCTCTTTTTTTCGTTTTTTTATCTCTCTCTTTTTTCTTTTTTCTTTTTTCTTCTCTCACTTTTCCTTTTCCTTTTTTTCTCTTTTTTCATCTCTTTTTTTCCTTTTTTTTCTTTCTCTTTTTTCTTTTTTCCCTTTCCTCCCCTCTTTTTTTCCTTTTTTTATCTCTCTCTTTTTTCTTTTTTTACCTCTTTTTCCTTTCTTCTGTTTTTTTCCTCTTTTTCCTTTTTTTCTCTTTTTTCCCGTTTCCCCCTCTTTGTTTCCTTTTTTCTTTCTCTTTTTTCTTTTTTCTTCTCTCTCTTTTTTCCCTTACCCCCCTCTTTTTTTCGTTTTTTTATCTCTCTCTTTTTTCTTTTTTCTTTTTTCTCTCTCTCTCTTTTTTTCTTCTCTTTTTCCTTTCTTCTGTTTCTCTTTTTCCTTTTTTGCTTTTTTCTCTTTTTTTCCTTTTTTTCTTTCTCTTTTTTCTTTTTTTTGTATTTTTTCTTTTTTCCCTTACCTCCCCTCTTTTTTTCCTTTTTTTTTCTCTCTCTTTTTTCTTTTTTACCTCTTTTTCCTTTCTTCTGTTTTTTTCTCTTTTTCCTTTTCTCTCTTTTTTCCCATTTCCCCCCCTCTTTTTTTCCTTTTTGTCTTTCTCTTTTTTCTTTTTTTTTGTATTTTTTCTTTTTTCCCTTACCCCCCTCTTTTTTTCGTTTTTTTATCTCTATCTTTTTTCTTTTTTCTTTTTTCTTCTCTCACTTTTCCTTTTCCTTTTTTTCTCTTTTTTCATCTCTTTTTTTCCTTTTTTTTCTTTCTCATTTTTCTTTTTTTTCTCTTTTTCCTTTATTCTGTTTTTTTTCGCTTTTTCCTTTTTTCTCTTTTTTCCCATTCCCCCCCTCTTTTTTTCTTTTTTTCTTTCTCTTTTTTTCTCTCTCTTTTTTCCCTTATCCCCCTCTTTTTTTCGTTTTTTCCTCTCTTCTGTTTCTCTTTTTCCTTTTTTCCTTTTTTCTCTTTTTTTCCTTTTTTTCTTTCTCTTTTTTTCTTTTTTTTGTATTTTTTCTTTTTTCCCTTTCCCCCCCTCTTTTTTTCCTTATTTTATCTCTCTCTTTTTTCTTTTTTACCTCTTTTTCCTTTCTTCTGTTTTTTTCCTCTTTTTCCTTTTTTCTCTTTTTTCCCATTTCCCCCCCTCTTTTTTCCTTTTTTTCTTTCTCTTTTTTCTTTTTTCTTCTCTCTCTTTTTTCCCTTACCCCCCTCTTTTTTCCTTTTTTTATCTCTCTCTTTTTTCTTTTTTATTTCTTTTTCCTTTCTTCTGTTTTTTTTCCCATTTCCCCCCCTCTTTTTTTCCTTTTTTTCTTTCTCTTTTTTCTTTTTTTTTCTCTCTCTTTTTTCCCTTACCCCCACTCTTTTTTTTAGTTTTTTTGTATTTTTTCTTTTTTCCCTTACCTCCCCTCTTTTTTTCCTTTTTTTATCTCTCTCTTTTTTCTTTTTTACCTCTTTTTCCTTTCTTCTGTTTTTTTCCTCTTTTTCCTTTTTTCTCTTTTTTCCCATTTCCCCCCCTCTTTTTTTCCTTTTTGTCTTTCTCTTTTTTTCTTTTTTTTCTCTCTTTTTTCCCTTACCTCCCCTCTTTTTTTCCTTTTTTTATCTCTCTCTTTTTTCTTTTTTACCTCTTTTTCCTTTCTTCTGTTTTTTTCCTCTTTTTCCTTTTTCTCTCTTTTTCCCATTTCCCCCCTCTTTTTTTCCTTTTTTTCTTTCTCTTTTTTCTTTTTTTTTCTCTCTTTTTTCCCTTACCCCCCCTCTTTTTTTCTTTTCTTTTCTCTCTCTTTTTTCCCTTACCCCCCCTCTTTTTTTTAGTTTTTTTGTATTTTTTCTTTTTTCCCTTTCCTCCCCTCTTTTTTTCCTTTTTTTATCTCTCTCTTTTTTCTTTTTTACCTCTTTTTCCTTTCTTCTGTTTTTTTCCTCTTTTTCCTTTTTTCTCTTTTTTCCCATTCCCCCCCTCTTTTTTTCCTTTTTGTCTTTCTCTTTTTTCTTTTTTTTTCTCTCTCTTTTTTCCCTTACCCCCCTCTTTTTTTCGTTTTTTTATCTCTCTCTTTTTTCTTTTTTCTTTTTTCTTCTCTCACTTTTCCTTTTCCTTTTTTTCTCTTTTTTCATCTCTTTTTTTCCTTTTTTTTCTTTCTCTTTTTTCTTTTTTCCCTTTCCTCCCCTCTTTTTTTCCTTTTTTTATCTCTCTCTTTTTTCTTTTTTTACCTCTTTTTCCTTTCTTCTGTTTTTTTCCTCTTTTTCCTTTTTTTCTCTTTTTTCCCGTTTCCCCCTCTTTGTTTCCTTTTTTCTTTCTCTTTTTTCTTTTTTCTTCTCTCTCTTTTTTCCCTTACCCCCCTCTTTTTTTCGTTTTTTTATCTCTCTCTTTTTTCTTTTTTCTTTTTTCTCTCTCTCTCTTTTTTTCTTCTCTTTTTCCTTTCTTCTGTTTCTCTTTTTCCTTTTTTGCTTTTTTCTCTTTTTTCCTTTTTTTCTTTCTCTTTTTTCTTTTTTTTGTATTTTTTCTTTTTTCCCTTACCTCCCCTCTTTTTTTCCTTTTTTTTTCTCTCTCTTTTTTCTTTTTTACCTCTTTTTCCTTTCTTCTGTTTTTTTCTCTTTTTCCTTTTCTCTCTTTTTTCCCATTTCCCCCCCTCTTTTTTTCCTTTTTGTCTTTCTCTTTTTTCTTTTTTTTTGTATTTTTTCTTTTTTCCCTTACCCCCCTCTTTTTTTCGTTTTTTTATCTCTATCTTTTTTCTTTTTTCTTTTTTCTTCTCTCACTTTTCCTTTTCCTTTTTTTCTCTTTTTTCATCTCTTTTTTTCCTTTTTTTTCTTTCTCATTTTTCTTTTTTTTCTCTTTTTCCTTTATTCTGTTTTTTTTCGCTTTTTCCTTTTTTCTCTTTTTTCCCATTCCCCCCCTCTTTTTTTCTTTTTTTCTTTCTCTTTTTTTCTCTCTCTTTTTTCCCTTATCCCCCTCTTTTTTTCGTTTTTTCCTCTCTTCTGTTTCTCTTTTTCCTTTTTTCCTTTTTTCTCTTTTTTTCCTTTTTTTCTTTCTCTTTTTTTCTTTTTTTTGTATTTTTTCTTTTTTCCCTTTCCCCCCCTCTTTTTTTCCTTATTTTATCTCTCTCTTTTTTCTTTTTTACCTCTTTTTCCTTTCTTCTGTTTTTTTCCTCTTTTTCCTTTTTTCTCTTTTTTCCCATTTCCCCCCCTCTTTTTTCCTTTTTTTCTTTCTCTTTTTTCTTTTTTCTTCTCTCTCTTTTTTCCCTTACCCCCCTCTTTTTTCCTTTTTTTATCTCTCTCTTTTTTCTTTTTTATTTCTTTTTCCTTTCTTCTGTTTTTTTTCCCATTTCCCCCCCTCTTTTTTTCCTTTTTTTCTTTCTCTTTTTTCTTTTTTTTTCTCTCTCTTTTTTCCCTTACCCCCACTCTTTTTTTTAGTTTTTTTGTATTTTTTCTTTTTTCCCTTACCTCCCCTCTTTTTTTCCTTTTTTTATCTCTCTCTTTTTTCTTTTTTACCTCTTTTTCCTTTCTTCTGTTTTTTTCCTCTTTTTCCTTTTTTCTCTTTTTTCCCATTTCCCCCCCTCTTTTTTTCCTTTTTGTCTTTCTCTTTTTTTCTTTTTTTTTCTCTCTCTTTTTTCACTTACCCCCCCTCTTTTTTTCCTTTTTTTATCTCTCTCTTTTTTCTTTTTTTACCTCTTTTTCCTTTCTTCTGTTTTTTTCCTCTTTTTCCTTTTTTCTCTTTTTTCCCGTTTCCCCGTCTTTTTTTCCTTTTTTTCTTTCTCTTTTTTCTTTTTTTTTCTCTCTCTTTTTTCCCTTACCCCCCCTCTTTTTTTCGTTTTTTTATCTCTCTCTTTTTTCTTTTTTCTTTTTTCTCTCTCTCTCTTTTTTTCTTCTCTTTTTCCTTTCTTCTGTTTCCCTTTTTCCTTTTTCTCTCTTTTTCCCATTTCCCCCCTCTTTTTTTCCTTTTTTTATTTCTCTTTTTTCTTTTTTTTTCTCTCTTTTTTCCCTTACCCCCCCTCTTTTTTTCCTTTTTTTATCTCTCTCTTTTTTCTTTTTTCTTTTTTCTTCTCTCACTTTTCCTTTTCCTTTTTTTCTCTTTTTTCATCTCTTTTTTTCCTTTTTTTTCTTTCTCTTTTTTCTTTATTAAAAACTTTTTCCTTTTTTCTCTTTATTTCCTTTTTTTCTTTCTCTTTTTTTCCTTTTTTTTGTATTTTTTCTTTTTTCCCTTTCCCCCCCTCTTTTTTTCCTTTTTTTATCTCTCTTTTTTCTTTTTTTTCTCTTTTTCCTTTCTTCTGTTTTTTTTCGCTTTTTCCTTTTTTCTCTTTTTTCCCATTCCCCCACTCTTTTTTTCCTTTTTTTCTTTCTCTTTTTTTCTCTCTCTTTTTTCCCTTACCCCCCCCCCTCTTTTTTTCGTTTTTTTATCTCTCTCTTTTTTCTTTTTTCTTTTTTCTCTCTCTCTCTTTTTTTCTTCTCTTTTTCCTTTCTTCTGTTTCCCTTTTTCCTTTTTCTCTCTTTTTCCCATTTCCCCACTCTTTTTTTCCTTTTTTTATTTCTCTTTTTTTCTTTTTTTTTCTCTCTTTTTTCCCTTACCCCCCTCTTTTTTTCGTTTTTTTATCTCTCTCTTTTTTCTTTTTTCTTTTTTCTCTCTCTCTCTTTTTTTCTTCTCTTTTTCCTTTCTTCTGTTTCTCTTTTTCCTTTTTTCCTTTTTTCTCTTTTTTTCCTTTTTTTCTTTCTCTTTTTTTCTTTTTTTTGTATTTTTTCTTTTTTCCCTTTCCCCCCCTCTATTTTTCCTTATTTTATCTCTCTCTTTTTTCTTTTTCACCTCTTTTTCCTTTCTTCTGTTTTTTTCCTCTTTTTCCTTTTTTCTCTTTTTTCCCATTTCCCCCCCTCTTTTTTTACTTTTTTTCTCTTTTTTCCCATTTCCCCCCCTCTTTTTTTCATTTTTTTCTTTCTCTTTTTTTCTCTCTCTTTTTTCCCTTACCCCCCCTCTTTTTTTTCTTTTTTTGTATTTTTTCTTTTTTCCCTTACCTCCCCTCTTTTTTCCTTTTTTTATCTCTCTCTTTTTTCTTTTTTACCTCTTTTTCCTTTCTTCTGTTTTTTTCCTCTTTTTCCTTTTTTCTCTTTTTTCCCATTTCCCCCCCTCTTTTTTTCCTTTTTTTCTTTCTCTTTTTTCTTTTTTTTTCTCTCTCTTTTTTCCCTTACCCCCACTCTTTTTTTATAGTTTTTTTTGTATTTTTTCTTTTTTCCCTCACCTCCCCTCTTTTTTTCCTTTTTTTATCTCTCTCTTTTTTCTTTTTTACCTCTTTTTCCTTTCTTCTGTTTTTTTCCTCTTTTTCCTTTTTTCTCTTTTTTCCCATTTCCCCCCCTCTTTTTTTCCTTTTTGTCTTTCTCTTTTTTTCTTTTTTTTTCTCTCTCTTTTTTCACTTACCCCCCCTCTTTTTTTCCTTTTTTTATCTCTCTCTTTTTTCTTTTTTTACCTCTTTTTCCTCTTTTTCCTTTTTTCTCTTTTTTCCCGTTTCCCCGTCTTTTTTTCCTTTTTTTCTTTCTCTTTTTTCTTTTTTTTTCTCTCTCTTTTTTCCCTTACCCCCCCTCTTTTTTTCGTTTTTTTATCTCTCTCTTTTTTCTTTTTTCTTTTTTCTCTCTCTCTCTTTTTTTCTTCTCTTTTTCCTTTCTTCTGTTTCCCTTTTTCCTTTTTCTCTCTTTTTCCCATTTCCCCCCTCTTTTTTTCCTTTTTTTATTTCTCTTTTTTCTTTTTTTTTCTCTCTTTTTTCCCTTACCCCCCCTCTTTTTTTCCTTTTTTTATCTCTCTCTTTTTTCTTTTTTCTTTTTTCTTCTCTCACTTTTCCTTTTCCTTTTTTTCTCTTTTTTCATCTCTTTTTTTCCTTTTTTTTCTTTCTCTTTTTTCTTTATTAAAAACTTTTTCCTTTTTTCTCTTTATTTCCTTTTTTTCTTTCTCTTTTTTTCCTTTTTTTTGTATTTTTTCTTTTTTCCCTTTCCCCCCCTCTTTTTTTCCTTTTTTTATCTCTCTTTTTTCTTTTTTTTCTCTTTTTCCTTTCTTCTGTTTTTTTTCGCTTTTTCCTTTTTTCTCTTTTTTCCCATTCCCCCACTCTTTTTTTCCTTTTTTTCTTTCTCTTTTTTTCTCTCTCTTTTTTCCCTTACCCCCCCCCCTCTTTTTTTCGTTTTTTTATCTCTCTCTTTTTTCTTTTTTCTTTTTTCTCTCTCTCTCTTTTTTTCTTCTCTTTTTCCTTTCTTCTGTTTCCCTTTTTCCTTTTTCTCTCTTTTTCCCATTTCCCCACTCTTTTTTTCCTTTTTTTATTTCTCTTTTTTTCTTTTTTTTTCTCTCTTTTTTCCCTTACCCCCCTCTTTTTTTCGTTTTTTTATCTCTCTCTTTTTTCTTTTTTCTTTTTTCTCTCTCTCTCTTTTTTTCTTCTCTTTTTCCTTTCTTCTGTTTCTCTTTTTCCTTTTTTCCTTTTTTCTCTTTTTTTCCTTTTTTTCTTTCTCTTTTTTTCTTTTTTTTGTATTTTTTCTTTTTTCCCTTTCCCCCCCTCTATTTTTCCTTATTTTATCTCTCTCTTTTTTCTTTTTCACCTCTTTTTCCTTTCTTCTGTTTTTTTCCTCTTTTTCCTTTTTTCTCTTTTTTCCCATTTCCCCCCCTCTTTTTTTACTTTTTTTCTCTTTTTTCCCATTTCCCCCCCTCTTTTTTTCATTTTTTTCTTTCTCTTTTTTTCTCTCTCTTTTTTCCCTTACCCCCCCTCTTTTTTTTCTTTTTTTGTATTTTTTCTTTTTTCCCTTACCTCCCCTCTTTTTTCCTTTTTTTATCTCTCTCTTTTTTCTTTTTTACCTCTTTTTCCTTTCTTCTGTTTTTTTCCTCTTTTTCCTTTTTTCTCTTTTTTCCCATTTCCCCCCCTCTTTTTTTCCTTTTTGTCTTTCTCTTTTTTTCTTTTTTTTTCTCTCACTTTTTTCCCTTACCCCCTCTTTTTTTATAGTTTTTTTTGTATTTTTTCTTTTTTCCCTTACCTCCCCTCTTTTTTTCCTTTTTTTATCTCTCTCTTTTTTCTTTTTTACCTCTTTTTCCTTTCTTCTGTTTTTTTCCTCTTTTTCCTTTTTTCTCTTTTTTCCCATTTCCCCCCCTCTTTTTTTCCTTTTTGTCTTTCTCTTTTTTCTTTTTTTCTCTCTCTCTTTTTTCCCTTACCCCCCCCTCTTTTTTTCGTTTTTTTATCTCTCTCTTTTTTCTTTCTTTTTTTTTCTTCTCTCACTTTTCCTTTTCCTTTTTTTCTCTTTTTTCATCTCTTTTTTTCCTTTTTTTTCATTCTCTTTTTTCTTTTTTAAAAACTTTTTCCTTTTTTCTCTTTTTTTCCTTTTTTTCTTTCTCTTTTTTCCTTTTTTTGTATTTTTTCTTTTTTCCCTTTCCCCCCTCTTTTTTCCTTATTTTATCTCTCTCTTTTTTCTTTTTTACCTCTTTTTCCTTTCTTCTGTTTTTTCCCTCTTTTTACTTTTTTTCTCTTTTTTCCCATTTCCCCCCTCTTTTTTTCCTTTTTTTCTTTCTTTTTTTTCTTTTTTCTTCTCTCTCTTTTTTCCCTTACCCCCTCTTTTTTTCCTTTTTTTATCTCTCTCTTTTTTCTTTTTTCTTTTCTCTCTCTCTCTCTTTTTTCTTCTCTTTTTCCTTTCTTCTGTTTCTCTTTTCCTTTTTTCTCTTTTTTCCCATTTCCCCCCCTCTTTTTTTCGTTTTTTTATCTCTCTCTTTTTTCTTTTTTCTTTTTTCTTCTCTCACTTTTCCTTTTCCTTTTTTTCTCTTTTTTCATCTCTTTTTTTCCTTTTTTTTCTTTCTCTTTTTTCTTTTTTCCCTTTCCTCCCCTCTTTTTTTCCTTTTTTTATCTCTCTCTTTTTTCTTTTTTTACCTCTTTTTCCTTTCTTCTGTTTTTTTCCTCTTTTTCCTTTTTTTCTCTTTTTTCCCGTTTCCCCCTCTTTTTTCCCTTTTTTTCTTTCTCTTTTTTCTTTTTTTTCTCTCTCTTTTTTCCCTTACCCCCCCTCTTTTTTACGTTTTTTTATCTCTCTCTTTTTTCTTTTTTCTTTTTACTCTCTCTCTTTTTTCTTCTCTGTTTCCTTTCTTCTGTTTCTCTTTTTCCTTTTTTGCTTTTTTCTCTTTTTTTCCTTTTTTTCTTTCTCTTTTTTTCTTTTTTTTGTATTTTTTCTTTTTTCCCTTTCCCCCCCTCTTTTTTTTTTTTTTTTCCTCTCTCTTTTTTCCCTTACCCCCCCCCTCTTTTTTTAGTTTTTTTGTATTTTTTCTTTTTTCCCTTTCCTCCCCTCTTTTTTTCCTTTTTTTATCTCTCTCTTTTTTCTTTTTTTACCTCTTTTTCCTTTCTTCTGTTTTTTTCCTCTTTTTCCTTTTTTTCTCTTTTTTCCCGTTTCCCCCTCTTTTTTCCCTTTTTTTCTTTCTCTTTTTTCTTTTTTTTCTCTCTCTTTTTTCCCTTACCCCCCCTTTTTTTTCGTTTTTTTATCTCTCTCTTTTTTCTTTTTTCTTTTTTCTCTCTCTCTCTTTTTTTCTTCTCTTTTTCCTTTCTTCTGTTTCTCTGTTTCCCTTTTCTCTCTTTTTCCCATTTCCCCCCCTCTTTTTTCCTTTTTTTCTTTCTCTTTTTCTTTTTTTTCCTCTCTTTTTTCCCTTACCCCCTCTTTTTTTCTCTCTCTTTTTTCCCTTACCCCCCCCTCTTTTTTTCGTTTTTTTATCTCTCTCTTTTTTCTTTTTTCTTTTTTCTTCTCTCACTTTTCCTTTTCCTTTTTTCTCTTTTTTCATCTCTCTTTTTTCTTTTTTTACCTCTTTTTCCTTTCTTCTGTTTTTTTCCTCTTTTTCCATTTTTTCTCTTTTTTCCCGTTTCCCCCTCTTTTTTTCCTTTTTTTCTTTCTCTTTTTTCTTTTTTTTGTCTCTCTTTTTTCCCTTACCCCCCCTCTTTTTTTCGTTTTTTTATCTCTCTCTTTTTTCTTTTTTCTTTTTTCTCTCTCTCTCTTTTTTTATTCTCTTTTTCCTTTCTTCTGTTTCTCTTTTTCCTTTTTCTCTCTTTTTCCCATTTCCCCCCTCTTTTTTTCCTTTTTTTCTTTCTCTTTTTTTCTTTTTTTTCCTCTCTTTTTTCCCTTACCCCCCCTCTTTTTTTCGTTTTTTTATCTCTCTTTTTTCTTTTTTCTTTTTTCTTCTCTCACTTTTCCTTTTCCATTTTTTCTCTTTTTTCATCTCTTTTTTTCCTTTTTTTTCTTTCTCTTTTTTCTTTTTTAAAAACATTTTCCTTTTTTCTCTTTTTTTCCTTTATTTCTTTCTCTTTTTTTCCTTTTTTTGTATTTTTTCTTTTTTCCCTTTCCTCCCCTCTTTTTTTCCTTTTTTTATCTCTCTCTTTTTTCTCTTTTACCTCTTTTTCCTTTCTTCTGTTTTTTTCCTCTTTTTCCTTTTTTTCTCTTTTTTCCCATTTCCCCCCCTCTTTTTTTCCTTTTTTTCTTTCTCATTTTTCTTTTTTCTTCTCTCTCTTTTTTCCCTTACCCCCCTCTTTTTTCCTTTTTTTATCTCTCTCTTTTTTCTTTTTTACCTCTTTTTCCTTTCTTCTGTTTTTTTCCTCTTTTTCCTTTTTTTCTCTTTTTTCCCATTTCCCCCCCTCTTTTTTTCCTTTTTTTCTTTCTCTTTTTTCTTTTTTTTCTCTCTTTTTTCCCTTACCCCCCTCTTTTTTTAGTTTTTTTGTATTTTTTCTTTTTCCCCTTACCTCCCCTCTTTTTTTCCTTTTTTTTCTTTCTCTTTTTTCTTTTTTAAAAACATTTTCCTTTTTTCTCTTTTTTTCCTTTATTTCTTTCTCTTTTTTTCCTTTTTTTTGTATTTTTTCTTTTTTCCCTTTCCCCCCCTCTTTTTTTCCTTTTTTAATCTCTCTCTTTTTTCTTTTTTTTCTCTTTTTCCTTTCTTCTGTTTTTTTTCGCTTTTTCCTTTTTTCTCTTTTTTCCCATTCCCCCCCTCTTTTTTTCCTTTTTTTCTTTCTGTTTTTTCTCTCTCTTTTTTCCCTTACCCCCCTCTTTTTTTCGTATTTTCCTTTCTTCTGTTTCTCTTTTTCCTTTTTTCCTTTTTTCTCTTTTTTCCTTTTTTTCTTTCTCTTTTTTTCCTCTTTTTCCTTTTTCTCTTTTTTACCATTTCCCCCCCTCTTTTTTTCCTTTTTTTCTTTCTCTTTTTTCTTTTTTTTCCTCTTTTTTTTTCCCTTACCCCCCTCTTTTTTCTTTTTTTTCTCTCTCTTTTTTCCCTTACCCCCCCCTCTTTTTTTAGTTTTTTTGTATTTTTTCTTTTTTCCCTTTCCTCCCCTCTTTTTTTCTTTTTCTCTTTTTTTCCTTTTTTTCTTTCTCTTTTTTCCTTTTTTTGTATTTTTTCTTTTTTCCCTTTCCCCCCTCTTTTTTCCTTATTTTATCTCTCTCTTTTTTCTTTTTTACCTCTTTTTCCTTTCTTCTGTTTTTTCCCTCTTTTTCCTTTTTTTCTCTTTTTTCCCATTTCCCCCCTCTTTTTTTCCTTTTTTTCTTTCTTTTTTTCTTTTTTCTTCTCTCTCTTTTTTCCCTTACCCCCTCTTTTTTTCCTTTTTTTATCTCTCTCTTTTTTCTTTTTTTTACCTCTTTTTCCTTTCCTTCTGTTTTTTTTCCTCTTTTTCCTTTTTTTTTTTTTTCCCATTTCCCCCCCTCTTTTTTGCCTTTTTTTCTTTCTCTTTTTTTCTTTTTTTTTCTCTCTCTTTTTTCCCTTACCCCCCCTCTTTTTTTCGTTTTTTTATCTCTCTCTTTTTTCTTTTTTCTTTTCTCTCTCTCTCTCTTTTTTCTTCTCTTTTTCCTTTCTTCTGTTTCTCTTTTCCTTTTTTCTCTTTTTTCCCATTTCCCCCCCTCTTTTTTTCCTTTTTTTATCTCTCTCTTTTTCTTTTTTACCTCTTTTTCCTTTCTTCTGTTTTTTTCCTCTTTTTCCTTTTTTCTCTTTTTTCCCATTTCCCCCCCTCTTTTTTTCCGTTTTGTCTTTCTCTTTTTTCTTTTTTTTTCTCTCTCTTTTTTCCCTTACCCCCCCCCCTCTTTTTTTCGTTTTTTTATCTCTCTCTTTTTCTTTTTTCTTCTCTCACTTTTCCTTTTCCTTTTTTTCTCTTTTTTCATCTCTTTTTTTCCTTTTTTTTCTTTCTCTTTTTTCTTTTTTCCCTTTCCTCCCCTCTTTTTTTCCTTTTTTTATCTCTCTCTTTTTTCTTTTTTTACCTCTTTTTCCTTTCTTCTGTTTTTTTCCTCTTTTTCCTTTTTTTCTCTTTTTTCCCGTTTCCCCCTCTTTTTTTCCTTTTTTTCTTTCTCTTTTTTCTTTTTTTTCTCTCTCTTTTTTCCCTTACCCCCCTCTTTTTTTCGTTTTTTTATCTCTCTCTTTTTTCTTTTTTCTTTTTTCTCTCTCTCTCTTTTTTTCTTCTCTTTTTCCTTTCTTCTGTTTCTCTTTTTCCCTTTTCTCTCTTTTTCCCATTTCCCCCCCTCTTTTTTTCCTTTTTTTCTTTCCTTTTTTCTTTTTTTTCCTCTCTTTTTTCCCTTACCCCCCTCTTTTTTTCTCTCTCTTTTTTCCCTTACTCCCCCCTCTTTTTTTAGTTTTTTTGTATTTTTTCTTTTTTCCCTTTCCTCTTTTTTTCCTTTTTTTATCTCTCTCTTTTTTCTTTTTTACCTCTTTTTCCTTTCTTCTGTTTTTTTCCTCTTTTTCCTTTTTTCTCTTTTTTCCCATTTCCCCCCCTCTTTTTTTCCTTTTTGTCTTTGTCTTTTTTCCCTTACCCCCCCTCTTTTTTTCGTTTTTTTATCTCTCTTTTTTCTTTTTTCTTTTTTCTTCTCTCACTTTTCCTTTTCCTTTTTTTCTCTTTTTTCATCTCTTTTTTTCCTTTTTTTCTTTCTCTTTTTTCTTTTTTCCCTTTCCTCCCCTCTTTTTTTCCTTTTTTTATCTCTCTCTTTTTTCTTTTTTTACCTCTTTTTCCTTTCTTCTGTTTTTTTCCTCTTTTTCCATTTTTTCTCTTTTTTCCCGTTTACCCCTCTTTTTTTCCTTTTTTTCTTTCTCTTTTTTCTTTTTTTTTCTCTCTCTTTTTTCCCTTACCCCCCCCTCTTTTTTTCGTTTTTTATCTCTCTCTTTTTTCTTTTTTCTTTTTTCTCACTCTCTCTTTTTTTCTTCTCTTTTTCCTTTCTTCTGTTTCTCTTTTTCCTTTTTCTCTCTTTTTCCCATTTCCCCCCTCTTTTTTTCCTTTTTTTCTTTCTCTTTTTTTCTTTTTTTTCCTCTCTTTTTTCCCTTACCCCCCTCTTTTTTTCGTTTTTTTACCTGTCTCTTTTTTCTTTTTTCTTTTTTCTTCTCTCACTTTTCCTTTTCCTTTTTTTTCTTTTTTCATCTCTTTTTTTCCTTTTTTTTCTTTCTCTTTTTTCTTTTTTAAAAACATTTTCCTTTTTTCTCTTTTTTTCCTTTATTTCTTTCTCTTTTTTTCCTTTTTTTATCTCTCTCTTTTTTCTTTTTTTTCTCTTTTTCCTTTCTTCTGTTTTTTTTCGCTTTTTCCTTTTTTCTCTTTTTTCCCTTTTCCCCCTCTTTTTTTCCTTTTTTTCTTTCTCTTTTTTCTTTTTTCCCTTTCCCCCCCTCTTTTTTCCTTATTTTATCTCTCTCTTTTTTCTTTTTTACCTCTTTTTCCTTTCTTCTGTTTTTTTCCTCTTTTTCCTTTTTTCTCTTTTTTCCCATTTCACCCCCTCTTTTTTCCTTTTTTTCTCTTTTTTCTTTTTTCTTCTCTCTCTTTTTTCCCTTACCCCCCTCTTTTTTCCTTTTTTTATCTCTCTCTTTTTTCTTTTTTACCTCTTTTTCCTTTCTTCTGTTTTTTTCCTCTTTTTCCTTTTTTCTCTTTTTTCCCATTTCCCCCCCTCTTTTTTTCCTTTTTTTCTTTCTCTTTTTTTCTTTTTTTTTCTCTCTCTTTTTTCCCTTACCCCCCTCTTTTTTTCTTTTTTTTTCTCTCTCTTTTTTCCCTTACCCCCCCCTCTTTTTTTAGTTTTTTTTGTATTTTTTCTTTTTTCCCTTTCCTCCCCTCTTTTTTTCCTTTTTTTATCTCTCTCTTTTTTCTTTTTTCTTTTCTCTCTCTTTTTTTCTTCTCTTTTTCCTTTCTTCTGTTTCTCTTTTTCCTTTTTTCTCTTTTTTCCCTTACCTCCCCTCTTTTTTTCCTTTTTTTATCTCTCTTTTTTCTTTTTTACCTCTTTTTCCTTTCTTCTGTTTCTCTTTTTCCTTTTTTTCTCTTTTTTCCCATTTCCCCCCTCTTTTTTTCCTTTTTTTCTTTCTCTTTTTTCTTTTTTTTTCTCTCTTTTTTCCCTTACCCCCCTCTTTTTTTCGTTTTTTTATCTCTTTCTTTTTTCTTTTTTCTTTTTTCTTCTCTCACTTTTCTTTTCCTTTTTTTCTCTTTTTTCGTCTCTTTTTTTCCTTTTTTTTCTTTCTCTTTTTTCTTTTTTAAAAACTTTTTCCTTTTTTCTCTTTTTTCCTTTTTTTCTTTCTCTTTTTTTCCTTTTTTTGTATTTTTTCTTTTTTCCCTTTCCCCCCTCTTTTTTTCCTTTTTTTTTATCTCTCTCTTTTTTCTTTTTTACCTCTTTTTCCTTTCTTCTGTTTTTTTCCTCTTTTTCCTTTTTTTCTCTTTTTTCCCATTTCCCCCCTCTTTTTTTCCTTTTTTTCTTTCTCTTTTTTTCTTTTTTTTTCTCTCTCTTTTTTCCCTTACCCACCCCTCTTTTTTTAGTTTTTTTGTATTTTTTCTTTTTTCCCTTTCCTCCCCTCTTTTTTTCCTTTTTTTTATCTCTCTCATTTTTCTTTTTTACCTCTTTTTCCTTTCTTCTGTTTTTTTCCTCTTTTTCCTTTTTTCTCTTTTTTCCCATTTCCCCCCTCTTTTTTTCCTTTTTGTCTTTCTGTTTTTTCTTTTTTTTTCTCTCTCCTTTTTCCCTTACCCCCCTCTTTTTTCCGTTTTTTATCTCTCTCTTTTTTCTTTTTTCTTTTATCTCTCTCTCTCTCTTTTTCTTCTCTTTTTCCTTTCTTCTGTTTCTCTTTTTTTGTATTTTTTCCTTTTTCCCTTTCCCCCCTCTTTTTTTCCTTTTTTTTATCTCTCTCTTTTTTCTTTTTTTACCTCTTTTTCCTTTCTTCTGTTTTTTTCCTCTTTTTCCTTTTTTTCTCTTTTTTCCCGTTTCCCCCTCTTTTTTTCCTTTTTTTCTTTCTCTTTTTTCTTTTTTTTCTCTCTCTTTTTTCCCTTACCCCCCTCTTTTTTTCGTTTTTTTATCTCTCTCTTTTTTCTTTTTTCTTTTTTCTCTCTCTCTCTTTTTTTCTTCTCTGTTTCCTTTCTTCTGTTTCTCTTTTTCCATTTTTGCTTTTTTCTCTTTTTTTCCTTTTTTTCTTTCTCTTTTTTTCTTTTTTTTGTATTTTTTCTTTTTTCCCTTTCCCCCCTCTTTTTTCTTTTTTTTCCTCTCTCTTTTTTCCCTTACCCCCCTCTTTTTTTAGTTTTTTTGTATTTTTTCTTTTTTCCCTTACCTCCCCTCTTTTTTTCCTTTTTTTATCTCTCTCTTTTTTCTTTTTTACCTCTTTTTCCTTTCTTCTGTTTTTTTCCTCTTTTTCCTTTTTTCTCTTTTTTCCCATTTCCCCCCCTCTTTTTTTCCTTTTTGTCTTTCTCTTTTTTCTTTTTTTTTCTCTCTCTTTTTTCCCTTACCCCCCCCTCTTTTTTTCGTTTTTTTATCTCTCTCTTTTTTCTTTTTTCTTTTTTCTTCTCTCACTTTTCCTTTTCCTTTTTTTCTCTTTTTTCATCTCTTTTTTTCCTTTTTTTCTTTCTCTTTTTTCTTTTTTCCCTTTCCTCCCCTCTTTTTTTCCTTTTTTTATCTCTCTCTTTTTTCTTTTTTTACCTTTTTCCTTTCTTCTGTTTTTTTCCTCTTTTTCCTTTTTTTCTCTTTTTTCCCGTTTCCCCCTCTTTTTTTCCTTTTTTTCTTTCTCTTTTTTCTTTTTTTTTCTCTCTCTTTTTTCCCTTACACCCCTCTTTTTTTCGTTTTTTTATCTCTCTCTTTTTTCTTTTTTCTTTTTTCTCTCTCTCTCTTTTTTTCTTCTCTTTTTCCTTTCTTCTGTTTCTCTTTTTCCTTTTTCTCTCTTTTTCCCATTTCCCCCCTCTTTTTTTCCTTTTTTTCTTTCTCTTTTTTCTTTTTTTTTCTCTCTTTTTTCCCTTACCCCCCCTCTTTTTTTCTTTTTTTTTCTCTCTCTTTTTTCCCTTACCCCCCCCTCTTTTTTTAGTTTTTTTGTATTTTTTCTTTTTTCCCTTTCCTCCCCTCTTTTTTTCCTTTTTTTATCTCTCTCTTTTTTCTTTTTTTACCTCTTTTTCCTTTCTTCTGTTTTTTTCCTCTTTTTCCTTTTTTCTCTTTTTTCCCATTTCCCCCCTCTTTTTTTCCTTTTTGTCTTTCTCTTTTTTCTTTTTTTTTCTCTCTCTTTTTTCCCTTATCCCCCCCCTCTTTTTTTCGTTTTTTATCTCTCTTTTTTATTTTTTATTTTTTCTTCTCTCACTTCCTTTTTTTCTCTTTTTTCATCTCTTTTTTTCCTTTTTTTTCTTTCTCTTTTTTCTTTTTTCCCTTTCCTCCCCTCTTTTTTTCCTTTTTTTATCTCTCTTTTTTCTTTTTTCACCTCTTTTTCCTTTCTTCTGTTTTTTTCCTCTTTTTCCATTTTTTCTCTTTTTTCCCTTTTCCCCCTCTTTTTTTCCTTCTCTTTTTTCTTTTTTTTTCTCTCTCTTTTTTCCCTTACACCCCTCTTTTTTTCGTTTTTTTATCTCTCTCTTTTTTCTTTTTTCTTTTTTCTCTCTCTCTCTTTTTTTCTTCTCTTTTTCCTTTCTTCTGTTTCTCTTTTTCCTTTTTCTCTCTTTTTCCCATTTCCCCCCTCTTTTTTTCCTTTTTTTCTTTCTCTTTTTTCTTTTTTTTTCTCTCTTTTTTCCCTTACCCCCCTCTTTTTTTCTTTTTTTTTCTCTCTCTTTTTTCCCTTACCCCCCCCCTCTTTTTTTTAGTTTTTTTGTATTTTTTCTTTTTTCCCTTTCCTCCCCTCTTTTTTTCCTTTTTTTATCTCTCTCTTTTTTCTTTTTTTACCTCTTTTTCCTTTCTTCTGTTTTTTTCCTCTTTTTCCTTTTTTCTCTTTTTTCCCATTTCCCCCCCTCTTTTTTTCCTTTTTGTCTTTCTCTTTTTTCTTTTTTTTTCTCTCTCTTTTTTCCCTTATCCCCCCCCTCTTTTTTTCGTTTTTTATCTCTCTTTTTTATTTTTTATTTTTTCTTCTCTCACTTCCTTTTTTTCTCTTTTTTCATCTCTTTTTTTCCTTTTTTTTCTTTCTCTTTTTTCTTTTTTCCCTTTCCTCCCCTCTTTTTTTCCTTTTTTTATCTCTCTTTTTTCTTTTTTCACCTCTTTTTCCTTTCTTCTGTTTTTTTCCTCTTTTTCCATTTTTTCTCTTTTTTCCCTTTTCCCCCTCTTTTTTTCCTTCTCTTTTTTCTTTTTTCTTCTCTCTCTTTTTTCCCTTACCCCCCCCTCTTTTTTTCGTTTTTTTATCTCTCTTTTTTCTTTTTCCTTTTTTCTCTCTCTCTCTTTTTTTCTTCTCGTTTTCCTTTCTTCTGTTTCTCTTTTTCCTTTTTCTCTCTTTTTCCCATTTCCCCCCTCTTTTTTTCCTTTTTTCTCTCTCTCTTTTTTCTTTTTTCTTTTTTCTTCTCTCACTTTTCCTTTTCCTTTTTTTCTCTTTTTTCATCTCTTTTTTTCCTTTTTTTTCTTTCTCTTTTTTCTTTTTTAAAAACATTTTCCTTTCTTCTCTTTTTTTCCTTTATTTCTTTCTCTTTTTTTCCTTTTTTTGTATTTTTTCTTTTTTCCCTTTCCCCCCTCTTTTTTTCCTTTTTTTATCTCTCTTTTTTTTCTTTTTTTTCTCTTTTTCCTTTCTTCTCTTTTTTTTCGCTTTTTCCTTTTTTCTCTTTTTTCCCATTCCCCCCTCTTTTTTTCCTTTTTTTCTTTCTCTTTTTTTCTCTCTTTTTTTCCCCTTATCCCCCCTCTTTTTTTCGTTTTTTCCTTTCTTCTGTTTCTCTTTTTCCTTTTTTCCTTTTTTCTCTTTTTTTCCTTTTTTTCTTTCTCTTTTTTTCTTTTTTTTGTATTTTTTCTTTTTTCCCTTTCCCCCCTCTTTTTTTCCTTATTTTATCTCTCTCTTTTTTCTTTTTTACCTCTTTTTCCTTTCTTCTGTTTTTTTCCTCTTTTTCCTTTTTTCTCTTTTTTCCCATTTCCCCCCCTCTTTTTTTCCTTTTTTTCTTTCTCTTTTTTCTTTTTTCTTCTTTACCTCTTTTTCCTTTCTTCTGTTTCTCTTTTTCCTTTTTTCTCTTTTTTCCCATTTCCCCCCCTCTTTTTTTCTATTTTTCTCTCTCTTTTTTCCCTTACCCCCCTCTTTTTTTAGTTTTTTTGTATTTTTTCTTTTTTCCCTTTCCTCCCCTCTTTTTTTCCTTTTTTTGTCTCTCTCTTTTTTCTTTTTTCTTTTCTCTCTCTCTCTTTTTTTCTTCTCTTTTTCCTTTCTTCTGTTTCTCTTTTTCCTTTTTTCTCTTTTTTCCCTTACCTCCCCTCTTTTTTTCCTTTTTTATCTCTCTTTTTTCTTTTTTACCTCTTTTTCCTTTCTTCTGTTTCTCTTTTTCCTTTTTTTCTCTTTTTTCCCATTTCGCCCCTTCTTTTTTCCTTTTTTTCTTTCTCTTTTTTCTTTTTTTTTCTCTCTCTTTTTTCCCTTACCCCCCTCTTTTTTTCGTTTTTTTCTCTCTCTCTTTTTTCTTTTTTCTTTTTTCTCTCTCTCTCTTTTTTTCTTCTCTTTTTCCTTTCTTCTGTTTCTCTTTTTCCTTTTTCTCTCTTTTTCCCATTTCCCCCCCTCTTTTTTTCCTTTTTTTCTTTCTCTTTTTTCTTTTTTTTTCTCTCTTTTTTCCCTTACCCCCCTCTTTTTTTCTTTTTTTTTCTCTCTCTTTTTTCCCTTACCCCCCCCTCTTTTTTTAGTTTTTTTGTATTTTTTCTTTTTTCCCTTTCCTCCCCTCTTTTTTCCTTTTTTTATCTCTCTCTTTTTTCTTTTTTTACCTCTTTTTCCTTTCTTCTGTTTTTTTCCTCTTTTTCCTTTTTTCTCTTTTTTCCCATTTCCCCCCCTCTTTTTTTCCTTTTTGTCTTTCTCTTTTTTCTTTTTTTCTCTCTCTCTTTTTTCCCTTATCCCCCCCCTCTTTTTTTCGTTTTTTATCTCTCTTTTTTATTTTTTATTTTTTCTTCTCTCACTTCCTTTTTTTCTCTTTTTTCATCTCTTTTTTTCCTTTTTTTTCTTTGTATTTTTTCTTTTTTCCCTTTCCTCCCCTCTTTTTTTCCTTTTTTTAATCTCTCTTTTTTCTTTTTTTACCTCTTTTTCCTTTCTTCTGTTTTTTTCCTCTTTTTCCATTTTTTCTCTTTTTTCCCTTTTCCCCCTCTTTTTTTCCTTTTTTTCTTTCTCTTTTTTCTTTTTTTTTCTCTCTCTTTTTTCCCTTACCCCCCTCTTTTTTTCGTTTTTTTATCTCTCTCTTTTTTCTTTTTCCTTTTTTCTCTCTCTCTCTTTTTTTCTTCTCTTTTTCCTTTCTTCTGTTTCTCTTTTTCCTTTTTCTCTCTTTTTCCCATTTCCCCCTCTTTTTTTCCTTTTTTCTCTTTCTCTTTTTTCTTTTTTAAAAACATTTTCCTTTCTTCTCTTTTTTTCCTTTATTTCTTTCTCTTTTTTTCCTTTTTTTGTATTTTTTCTTTTTTCCCTTTCCCCCCTCTTTTTTTCCTTTTTTTATCTCTCTTTTTTTTCTTTTTTTTCTCTTTTTCCTTTCTTCTGTTTTTTTTCGCTTTTTCCTTTTTTCTCTTTTTTCCCATTCCCCCCCCTCTTATTTTCCTTTTTTTCTTTCTCTTTTTTTCTCTCTTTTTTTTCCCTTATCCCCCCTCTTTTTTTCGTTTTTTCCTTTCTTCTGTTTCTCTTTTTCCTTTTTTCCTTTTTTCTCTTTTTTTCCTTTTTTTCTTTCTCTTTTTTTCTTTTTTTTGTATTTTTTCTTTTTTCCCTTTCCCCCCTCTTTTTTTCCTTATTTTATCTCTCTCTTTTTTCTTTTTTACCTCTTTTTCCTTTCTTCTGTTTTTTTCCTCTTTTTCCTTTTTTCTCTTTTTTCCCATTTCCCCCCCTCTTTTTTTCCTTTTTTTCTTTCTCTTTTTTCTTTTTTCTTCTTTACCTCTTTTTCCTTTCTTCTGTTTCTCTTTTTCCTTTTTTCTCTTTTTTCCCATTTCCCCCCCTCTTTTTTTCTATTTTTCTCTCTCTTTTTTCCCTTACCCCCCTCTTTTTTTAGTTTTTTTGTATTTTTTCTTTTTTCCCTTTCCTCCCCTCTTTTTTTCCTTTTTTTGTCTCTCTCTTTTTTCTTTTTTCTTTTCTCTCTCTCTCTTTTTTTCTTCTCTTTTTCCTTTCTTCTGTTTCTCTTTTTCCTTTTTTCTCTTTTTTCCCTTACCTCCCCTCTTTTTTTCCTTTTTTATCTCTCTTTTTTCTTTTTTACCTCTTTTTCCTTTCTTCTGTTTCTCTTTTTCCTTTTTTTCTCTTTTTTCCCATTTCGCCCCTTCTTTTTTCCTTTTTTTCTTTCTCTTTTTTCTTTTTTTTTCTCTCTCTTTTTTCCCTTACCCCCCTCTTTTTTTCGTTTTTTTCTCTCTCTCTTTTTTCTTTTTTCTTTTTTCTCTCTCTCTCTTTTTTTCTTCTCTTTTTCCTTTCTTCTGTTTCTCTTTTTCCTTTTTCTCTCTTTTTCCCATTTCCCCCCCTCTTTTTTTCCTTTTTTTCTTTCTCTTTTTTCTTTTTTTTTCTCTCTTTTTTCCCTTACCCCCCTCTTTTTTTCTTTTTTTTTCTCTCTCTTTTTTCCCTTACCCCCCCCTCTTTTTTTAGTTTTTTTGTATTTTTTCTTTTTTCCCTTTCCTCCCCTCTTTTTTCCTTTTTTTATCTCTCTCTTTTTTCTTTTTTTACCTCTTTTTCCTTTCTTCTGTTTTTTTCCTCTTTTTCCTTTTTTCTCTTTTTTCCCATTTCCCCCCCTCTTTTTTTCCTTTTTGTCTTTCTCTTTTTTCTTTTTTTCTCTCTCTCTTTTTTCCCTTATCCCCCCCCTCTTTTTTTCGTTTTTTATCTCTCTTTTTTATTTTTTATTTTTTCTTCTCTCACTTCCTTTTTTTCTCTTTTTTCATCTCTTTTTTTCCTTTTTTTTCTTTGTATTTTTTCTTTTTTCCCTTTCCTCCCCTCTTTTTTTCCTTTTTTTAATCTCTCTTTTTTCTTTTTTTACCTCTTTTTCCTTTCTTCTGTTTTTTTCCTCTTTTTCCATTTTTTCTCTTTTTTCCCTTTTCCCCCTCTTTTTTTCCTTTTTTTCTTTCTCTTTTTTCTTTTTTTTTCTCTCTCTTTTTTCCCTTACCCCCCTCTTTTTTTCGTTTTTTTATCTCTCTCTTTTTTCTTTTTCCTTTTTTCTCTCTCTCTCTTTTTTTCTTCTCTTTTTCCTTTCTTCTGTTTCTCTTTTTCCTTTTTCTCTCTTTTTCCCATTTCCCCCTCTTTTTTTCCTTTTTTCTCTTTCTCTTTTTTCTTTTTTAAAAACATTTTCCTTTCTTCTCTTTTTTTCCTTTATTTCTTTCTCTTTTTTTCCTTTTTTTGTATTTTTTCTTTTTTCCCTTTCCCCCCTCTTTTTTTCCTTTTTTTATCTCTCTTTTTTTTCTTTTTTTTCTCTTTTTCCTTTCTTCTGTTTTTTTTCGCTTTTTCCTTTTTTCTCTTTTTTCCCATTCCCCCCCCTCTTATTTTCCTTTTTTTCTTTCTCTTTTTTTCTCTCTTTTTTTTCCCTTATCCCCCCTCTTTTTTTCGTTTTTTCCTTTCTTCTGTTTCTCTTTTTCCTTTTTTCCTTTTTTCTCTTTTTTTCCTTTTTTTCTTTCTCTTTTTTTCTTTTTTTTGTATTTTTTCTTTTTTCCCTTTCCCCCCCTCTTTTTTTCCTTATTTTATCTCTCTCTTTTTTCTTTTTTACCTCTTTTTCCTTTCTTCTGTTTTTTTCCTCTTTTTCCTTTTTTCTCTTTTTTCCCATTTCCCCCCCTCTTTTTTTCCTTTTTTTCTTTCTCTTTTTTCTTTTTTCTTCTTTACCTCTTTTTCCTTTCTTCTGTTTCTCTTTTTCCTTTTTTCTCTTTTTTCCCATTTCCCCCCCTCTTTTTTTCTATTTTTCTCTCTCTTTTTTCCCTTACCCCCCTCTTTTTTTAGTTTTTTTGTATTTTTTCTTTTTTCCCTTTCCTCCCCTCTTTTTTTCCTTTTTTTGTCTCTCTCTTTTTTCTTTTTTCTTTTCTCTCTCTCTCTTTTTTTCTTCTCTTTTTCCTTTCTTCTGTTTCTCTTTTTCCTTTTTTCTCTTTTTTCCCTTACCTCCCCTCTTTTTTTCCTTTTTTATCTCTCTTTTTTCTTTTTTACCTCTTTTTCCTTTCTTCTGTTTCTCTTTTTCCTTTTTTTCTCTTTTTTCCCATTTCGCCCCTTCTTTTTTCCTTTTTTTCTTTCTCTTTTTTCTTTTTTTTTCTCTCTCTTTTTTCCCTTACCCCCCTCTTTTTTTCGTTTTTTTATCTCTCTCTTTTTTCTTTTTTCTTTTTTCTCTCTCTCTCTTTTTTTCTTCTCTTTTTCCTTTCTTCTGTTTCTCTTTTTCCTTTTTCTCTCTTTTTCCCATTTCCCCCCCTCTTTTTTTCCTTTTTTTCTTTCTCTTTTTTCTTTTTTTTTCTCTCTTTTTTCCCTTACCCCCCCTCTTTTTTTCTTTTTTTTTCTCTCTCTTTTTTCCCTTACCCCCCCCTCTTTTTTTAGTTTTTTTGTATTTTTTCTTTTTTCCCTTTCCTCCCCTCTTTTTTCCTTTTTTTATCTCTCTCTTTTTTCTTTTTTTACCTCTTTTTCCTTTCTTCTGTTTTTTTCCTCTTTTTCCTTTTTTCTCTTTTTTCCCATTTCCCCCCTCTTTTTTTCTTTTTTGTCTTTCTCTCTTTTTTCCCTTATCCCCCCCCTCTTTTTTTCGTTTTTTATCTCTCTTTTTTATTTTTTATTTTTTCTTCTCTCACTTCCTTTTTTTCTCTTTTTTCATCTCTTTTTTTCCTTTTTTTTCTTTGTATTTTTTCTTTTTTCCCTTTCCTCCCCTCTTTTTTTCCTTTTTTTAATCTCTCTTTTTTCTTTTTTTACCTCTTTTTCCTTTCTTCTGTTTTTTTCCTCTTTTTCCATTTTTTCTCTTTTTTCCCTTTTCCCCCTCTTTTTTTCCTTTTTTTCTTTCTCTTTTTTCTTTTTTTTTCTCTCTCTTTTTTCCCTTACCCCCCTCTTTTTTTCGTTTTTTTATCTCTCTCTTTTTTCTTTTTCCTTTTTTCTCTCTCTCTCTTTTTTTCTTCTCTTTTTCCTTTCTTCTGTTTCTCTTTTTCCTTTTTCTCTCTTTTTCCCATTTCCCCCCTCTTTTTTTCCTTTTTTCTCTTTCTCTTTTTTCTTTTTTAAAAACATTTTCCTTTCTTCTCTTTTTTTCCTTTATTTCTTTCTCTTTTTTTCCTTTTTTTGTATTTTTTCTTTTTTCCCTTTCCCCCCTCTTTTTTTCCTTTTTTTATCTCTCTTTTTTTTCTTTTTTTTCTCTTTTTCCTTTCTTCTGTTTTTTTTCGCTTTTTCCTTTTTTCTCTTTTTTCCCATTCCCCCCCCTCTTATTTTCCTTTTTTTCTTTCTCTTTTTTTCTCTCTTTTTTTTCCCTTATCCCCCCTCTTTTTTTCGTTTTTTCCTTTCTTCTGTTTCTCTTTTTCCTTTTTTCCTTTTTTCTCTTTTTTTCCTTTTTTTCTTTCTCTTTTTTTCTTTTTTTTGTATTTTTTCTTTTTTCCCTTTCCCCCCCTCTTTTTTTCCTTATTTTATCTCTCTCTTTTTTCTTTTTTACCTCTTTTTCCTTTCTTCTGTTTTTTTCCTCTTTTTCCTTTTTTCTCTTTTTTCCCATTTCCCCCCCTCTTTTTTTCCTTTTTTTCTTTCTCTTTTTTCTTTTTTCTTCTTTACCTCTTTTTCCTTTCTTCTGTTTCTCTTTTTCCTTTTTTCTCTTTTTTCCCATTTCCCCCCCTCTTTTTTTCTATTTTTCTCTCTCTTTTTTCCCTTACCCCCCTCTTTTTTTAGTTTTTTTGTATTTTTTCTTTTTTCCCTTTCCTCCCCTCTTTTTTTCCTTTTTTTGTCTCTCTCTTTTTTCTTTTTTCTTTTCTCTCTCTCTCTTTTTTTCTTCTCTTTTTCCTTTCTTCTGTTTCTCTTTTTCCTTTTTTCTCTTTTTTCCCTTACCTCCCCTCTTTTTTTCCTTTTTTATCTCTCTTTTTTCTTTTTTACCTCTTTTTCCTTTCTTCTGTTTCTCTTTTTCCTTTTTTTCTCTTTTTTCCCATTTCGCCCCTTCTTTTTTCCTTTTTTTCTTTCTCTTTTTTCTTTTTTTTTCTCTCTCTTTTTTCCCTTACCCCCCTCTTTTTTTCGTTTTTTTATCTCTCTCTTTTTTCTTTTTTCTTTTTTCTCTCTCTCTCTTTTTTTCTTCTCTTTTTCCTTTCTTCTGTTTCTCTTTTTCCTTTTTCTCTCTTTTTCCCATTTCCCCCCCTCTTTTTTTCCTTTTTTCTTTCTCTTTTTTCTTTTTTTTTCTCTCTTTTTTCCCTTACCCCCCCTCTTTTTTTCTTTTTTTTTCTCTCTCTTTTTTCCCTTACCCCCCCTCTTTTTTTAGTTTTTTTGTATTTTTTCTTTTTTCCCTTTCCTCCCCTCTTTTTTCCTTTTTTTATCTCTCTCTTTTTTCTTTTTTTACCTCTTTTTCCTTTCTTCTGTTTTTTTCCTCTTTTTCCTTTTTTCTCTTTTTTCCCATTTCCCCCCTCTTTTTTTCCTTTTTGTCTTTCTCTTTTTTCTTTTTTTCTCTCTCTCTTTTTTCCCTTATCCCCCCCCTCTTTTTTTCGTTTTTTATCTCTCTTTTTTATTTTTTATTTTTTCTTCTCTCACTTCCTTTTTTTCTCTTTTTTCATCTCTTTTTTTCCTTTTTTTTCTTTGTATTTTTTCTTTTTTCCCTTTCCTCCCCTCTTTTTTTCCTTTTTTTAATCTCTCTTTTTTCTTTTTTTACCTCTTTTTCCTTTCTTCTGTTTTTTTCCTCTTTTTCCATTTTTTCTCTTTTTTCCCTTTTCCCCCTCTTTTTTTCCTTTTTTTCTTTCTCTTTTTTCTTTTTTTTTCTCTCTCTTTTTTCCCTTACCCCCCTCTTTTTTTCGTTTTTTTATCTCTCTCTTTTTTCTTTTTCCTTTTTTCTCTCTCTCTCTTTTTTTCTTCTCTTTTTCCTTTCTTCTGTTTCTCTTTTTCCTTTTTCTCTCTTTTTCCCATTTCCCCCCTCTTTTTTTCCTTTTTTCTCTTTCTCTTTTTTCTTTTTTAAAAACATTTTCCTTTCTTCTCTTTTTTTCCTTTATTTCTTTCTCTTTTTTTCCTTTTTTTGTATTTTTTCTTTTTTCCCTTTCCCCCCTCTTTTTTTCCTTTTTTTATCTCTCTTTTTTTTCTTTTTTTTCTCTTTTTCCTTTCTTCTGTTTTTTTTCGCTTTTTCCTTTTTTCTCTTTTTTCCCATTCCCCCCCCTCTTTTTTTCCTTTTTGTCTTTGTCTTTTTTCTTTTTTTTCTCTCTCTTTTTTCCCTTACCCCCCCCCTCTTTTTTTCGTTTTTTTATCTCTCTCTTTTTTCTTTTTTCTTTTTTCTTCTCTCACTTTTCCTTTTCCTTTTTTTCTCTTTTTTCATCTCTTTTTTTCCTTTTTTTCTTTCTCTTTTTTCTTTTTTCCCTTTCCTCCCCTCTTTTTTTCCTTTTTTTATCTCTCTCTTTTTTCTTTTTTTACCTCTTTTTCCTTTCTTCTGTTTTTTTCCTCTTTTTCCATTTTTTCTCTTTTTTCCCGTTTACCCCTCTTTTTTTCCTTTTTTTCTTTCTCTTTTTTCTTTTTTTTTCTCTCTCTTTTTTCCCTTACCCCCCCCTCTTTTTTTCGTTTTTTTATCTCTCTCTTTTTTCTTTTTTCTTTTTTCTCACTCTCTCTTTTTTTCTTCTCTTTTTCCTTTCTTCTGTTTCTCTTTTTCCTTTTTCTCTCTTTTTCCCATTTCCCCCCTCTTTTTTTCCTTTTTTTCTTTCTCTTTTTTCTTTTTTTTCCTCTCTTTTTTCCCTTACCCCCCTCTTTTTTTCGTTTTTTTACCTGTCTCTTTTTTCTTTTTTCTTTTTTCTTCTCTCACTTTTCCTTTTCCTTTTTTCTCTTTTTTCATCTCTTTTTTTCCTTTTTTTTCTTTCTCTTTTTTCTTTTTTAAAAACATTTTCCTTTTTTCTCTTTTTTTCCTTTATTTCTTTCTCTTTTTTTCCTTTTTTTGTATTTTTTCTTTTTTCCCTTTCCCCCCCTCTTTTTTTCCTTTTTTTATCTCTCTCTTTTTTCTTTTTTTTCTCTTTTTCCTTTCTTCTGTTTTTTTTCGCTTTTTCCTTTTTTCTCTTTTTTCCCTTTTCCCCCTCTTTTTTTCCTTTTTTTCTTTCTCTTTTTTCTTTTTTTTTCTCTCTCTTTTTTCCCTTACCCCCCCCTCTTTCTTTCGTTTTTTATCTCTCTCTTTTTTCTTTTTTATCTCTTTTTCCTTTCTTCTGTTTTTTTCCTCTTTTTCCTTTTTTCTCTTTTTTCCCATTTCCCCCCCTCTTTTTTTCCTTTTTGTCTTTCTCTTTTTTTCTCTCTCTTTTTTCTTTTCTCTTTTTTCTTCTCTCACTTTTCCTTTTCCTTTTTTTCTCTTTTTTCATCTCTTTTTTTCCTTTTTTTTCTTTCTCTTTTTTCTTTTTTAAAAACTTTTTCCTTTTTTCTCTTTTTTTCCTTTTTTTCTTTCTCTTTTTTTCCTTTTTTTTGTATTTTTTCTTTTTTCCCTTTCCCCCCCTTTTTTTCCTTTTTTTATCTCTCTTTTTTCTTTTTTTACCTCTTTTTCCTTTCTTCTGTTTTTTTCCTCTTTTTCCTTTTTTGATCTTTTTTCCCATTTCCCCCCTCTTTTTTTCCTTTTTTTCTTTCTCTTTTCTTCTTTTTTTCCTCTTTCTTTTTTCCCTCACCCCCCCTCTTTTTTTCCTTTTTTTATCTCTCTCTTTTTTCTTTTTTTACCTCTTTTTCCTTTCTTCTGTTTTTTTCCACTTTTTCCTTTTTTCTCTTTTTTCCCATTTCCCCCCCTCTTTTTTTCCTTTTTGTCTTTCTCTTTTTTCTTTTTTTTTCTCTCTCTTTTTTCCCTTACCCCCCCTCTTTTTTTAGTTTTTTTGTATTTTTTCTTTTTTCCCTTTCCTCCCCTCTTTTTTTCCTTTTTTTATCTCTCTCTTTTTTCTTTTTTACCTCTTTTTCCTTTCTTCTGTTTTTTTCCTCTTTTTCCTTTTTTCTCTTTTTTCCCATTTCCCCCCCTCTTTTTTTCCGTTTTGTCTTTCTCTTTTTTCTTTTTTTTTCTCTCTCTTTTTTCCCTTACCCCCCCCCCCTCTTTTTTTCGTTTTTTTATCTCTCTCTTTTTCTTTTTTCTTTTTTCTTCTCTCACTTTTCCTTTTCCTTTTTTTCTCTTTTTTCATCTCTTTTTTTCCTTTTTTTTCTTTCTCTTTTTTCTTTTTTCCCTTTCCTCCCCTCTTTTTTTCCTTTTTTTATCTCTCTCTTTTTTCTTTTTTTACCTCTTTTTCCTTTCTTCTGTTTTTTTCCTCTTTTTCCTTTTTTTCTCTTTTTTCCCGTTTCCCCCTCTTTTTTTCCTTTTTTTCTTTCTCTTTTTTCTTTTTTTTCTCTCTCTTTTTTCCCTTACCCCCCTCTTTTTTTCGTTTTTTTATCTCTCTCTTTTTTCTTTTTTCTTTTTTCTCTCTCTCTCTTTTTTTCTTCTCTTTTTCCTTTCTTCTGTTTCTCTTTTTCCCTTTTCTCTCTTTTTCCCATTTCCCCCCCTCTTTTTTTCCTTTTTTTCTTTCCTTTTTTCTTTTTTTTCCTCTCTTTTTTCCCTTACCCCCCTCTTTTTTTCTCTCTCTTTTTTCCCTTACTCCCCCCTCTTTTTTTAGTTTTTTTGTATTTTTTCTTTTTTCCCTTTCCTCTTTTTTTCCTTTTTTTATCTCTCTCTTTTTTCTTTTTTACCTCTTTTTCCTTTCTTCTGTTTTTTTCCTCTTTTTCCTTTTTTCTCTTTTTTCCCATTTCCCCCCCTCTTTTTTTCCTTTTTGTCTTTGTCTTTTTTCCCTTACCCCCCCTCTTTTTTTCGTTTTTTTATCTCTCTCTTTTTTCTTTTTTCTTTTTTCTTCTCTCACTTTTCCTTTTCCTTTTTTTCTCTTTTTTCATCTCTTTTTTTCCTTTTTTTCTTTCTCTTTTTTCTTTTTTCCCTTTCCTCCCCTCTTTTTTTCCTTTTTTTATCTCTCTCTTTTTTCTTTTTTTACCTCTTTTTCCTTTCTTCTGTTTTTTTCCTCTTTTTCCATTTTTTCTCTTTTTTCCCGTTTACCCCTCTTTTTTTCCTTTTTTTCTTTCTCTTTTTTCTTTTTTTTTCTCTCTCTTTTTTCCCTTACCCCCCCCTCTTTTTTTCGTTTTTTTATCTCTCTCTTTTTTCTTTTTTCTTTTTTCTCACTCTCTCTTTTTTTCTTCTCTTTTTCCTTTCTTCTGTTTCTCTTTTTCCTTTTTCTCTCTTTTTCCCATTTCCCCCCTCTTTTTTTCCTTTTTTTCTTTCTCTTTTTTTCTTTTTTTCCCTCTCTTTTTTCCCTTACCCCCCTCTTTTTTTCGTTTTTTTACCTGTCTCTTTTTTCTTTTTTCTTTTTTCTTCTCTCACTTTTCCTTTTCCTTTTTTTTCTTTTTTCATCTCTTTTTTTCCTTTTTTTTCTTTCTCTTTTTTCTTTTTTAAAAACATTTTCCTTTTTTCTCTTTTTTTCCTTTATTTCTTTCTCTTTTTTTCCTTTTTTTGTATTTTTTCTTTTTTCCCTTTCCCCCCCTCTTTTTTTCCTTTTTTTATCTCTCTCTTTTTTCTTTTTTTTCTCTTTTTCCTTTCTTCTGTTTTTTTTCGCTTTTTCCTTTTTTCTCTTTTTTCCCTTTTCCCCCTCTTTTTTTCCTTTTTTTCTTTCTCTTTTTTCTTTTTTCCCTTTCCCCCCCTCTTTTTTTCCTTATTTTATCTCTCTCTTTTTTCTTTTTTACCTCTTTTTCCTTTCTTCTGTTTTTTTCCTCTTTTTCCTTTTTTCTCTTTTTTCCCATTTCACCCCCTCTTTTTTCCTTTTTTTCTCTTTTTTCTTTTTTCTTCTCTCTCTTTTTTCCCTTACCCCCCTCTTTTTTCCTTTTTTTATCTCTCTCTTTTTTCTTTTTTACCTCTTTTTCCTTTCTTCTGTTTTTTTCCTCTTTTTCCTTTTTTCTCTTTTTTCCCATTTCCCCCCCTCTTTTTTTCCTTTTTTTCTTTCTCTTTTTTTCTTTTTTTTTCTCTCTCTTTTTTCCCTTACCCCCCTCTTTTTTTCTTTTTTTTTCTCTCTCTTTTTTCCCTTACCCCCCCCTCTTTTTTTAGTTTTTTTTGTATTTTTTCTTTTTTCCCTTTCCTCCCCTCTTTTTTTCCTTTTTTTATCTCTCTCTTTTTTCTTTTTTCTTTTCTCTCTCTTTTTTTCTTCTCTTTTTCCTTTCTTCTGTTTCTCTTTTTCCTTTTTTCTCTTTTTTCCCTTACCTCCCCTCTTTTTTTCCTTTTTTTATCTCTCTTTTTTCTTTTTTACCTCTTTTTCCTTTCTTCTGTTTCTCTTTTTCCTTTTTTTCTCTTTTTTCCCATTTCCCCCCTCTTTTTTTCCTTTTTTTCTTTCTCTTTTTTCTTTTTTTTTCTCTCTTTTTTCCCTTACCCCCCTCTTTTTTTCGTTTTTTTATCTCTTTCTTTTTTCTTTTTTCTTTTTTCTTCTCTCACTTTTCTTTTCCTTTTTTTCTCTTTTTTCGTCTCTTTTTTTCCTTTTTTTTCTTTCTCTTTTTTCTTTTTTAAAAACTTTTTCCTTTTTTCTCTTTTTTCCTTTTTTTCTTTCTCTTTTTTTCCTTTTTTTGTATTTTTTCTTTTTTCCCTTTCCCCCCTCTTTTTTTCCTTTTTTTTTATCTCTCTCTTTTTTCTTTTTTACCTCTTTTTCCTTTCTTCTGTTTTTTTCCTCTTTTTCCTTTTTTTCTCTTTTTTCCCATTTCCCCCCTCTTTTTTTCCTTTTTTTCTTTCTCTTTTTTTCTTTTTTTTTCTCTCTCTTTTTTCCCTTACCCACCCCTCTTTTTTTAGTTTTTTTGTATTTTTTCTTTTTTCCCTTTCCTCCCCTCTTTTTTTCCTTTTTTTTATCTCTCTCATTTTTCTTTTTTTACCTCTTTTTCCTTTCTTCTGTTTTTTTCCTCTTTTTCCTTTTTTCTCTTTTTTCCCATTTCCCCCCTCTTTTTTTCCTTTTTGTCTTTCTGTTTTTTCTTTTTTTTTCTCTCTCCTTTTTCCCTTACCCCCCTCTTTTTTCCGTTTTTTATCTCTCTCTTTTTTCTTTTTTCTTTTATCTCTCTCTCTCTCTTTTTCTTCTCTTTTTCCTTTCTTCTGTTTCTCTTTTTTTGTATTTTTTCCTTTTTCCCTTTCCCCCCTCTTTTTTTCCTTTTTTTTATCTCTCTCTTTTTTCTTTTTTTACCTCTTTTTCCTTTCTTCTGTTTTTTTCCTCTTTTTCCTTTTTTTCTCTTTTTTCCCGTTTCCCCCTCTTTTTTTCCTTTTTTTCTTTCTCTTTTTTCTTTTTTTTCTCTCTCTTTTTTCCCTTACCCCCCTCTTTTTTTCGTTTTTTTATCTCTCTCTTTTTTCTTTTTTCTTTTTTCTCTCTCTCTCTTTTTTTCTTCTCTGTTTCCTTTCTTCTGTTTCTCTTTTTCCATTTTTGCTTTTTTCTCTTTTTTTCCTTTTTTTCTTTCTCTTTTTTTCTTTTTTTTGTATTTTTTCTTTTTTCCCTTTCCCCCCTCTTTTTTCTTTTTTTTTCTCTCTCTTTTTTCCCTTACCCCCCTCTTTTTTTAGTTTTTTTGTATTTTTTCTTTTTTCCCTTTCCTCCCCTCTTTTTTTCCTTTTTTTATCTCTCTCTTTTTTCTTTTTTACCTCTTTTTCCTTTCTTCTGTTTTTTTCCTCTTTTTCCTTTTTTCTCTTTTTTCCCATTTCCCCCCCTCTTTTTTTCCTTTTTGTCTTTCTCTTTTTTCTTTTTTTTTCTCTCTCTTTTTTCCCTTACCCCCCCCTCTTTTTTTCGTTTATTTATCTCTCTCTTTTTTCTTTTTTCTTTTTTCTTCTCTCACTTTTCCTTTTCCTTTTTTTCTCTTTTTTCATCTCTTTTTTTCCTTTTTTTCTTTCTCTTTTTTCTTTTTTCCCTTTCCTCCCCTCTTTTTTTCCTTTTTTTATCTCTCTCTTTTTTCTTTTTTTACCTTTTTCCTTTCTTCTGTTTTTTTCCTCTTTTTCCTTTTTTTCTCTTTTTTCCCGTTTCCCCCTCTTTTTTTCCTTTTTTTCTTTCTCTTTTTTCTTTTTTTTTCTCTCTCTTTTTTCCCTTACACCCCTCTTTTTTTCGTTTTTTTATCTCTCTCTTTTTTCTTTTTTCTTTTTTCTCTCTCTCTCTTTTTTTCTTCTCTTTTTCCTTTCTTCTGTTTCTCTTTTTCCTTTTTCTCTCTTTTTCCCATTTCCCCCCTCTTTTTTTCCTTTTTTTCTTTCTCTTTTTTCTTTTTTTTTCTCTCTTTTTTCCCTTACCCCCCCTCTTTTTTTCTTTTTTTTTCTCTCTCTTTTTTCCCTTACCCCCCCCTCTTTTTTTAGTTTTTTTGTATTTTTTCTTTTTTCCCTTTCCTCCCCTCTTTTTTTCCTTTTTTTATCTCTCTCTTTTTTCTTTTTTTACCTCTTTTTCCTTTCTTCTGTTTTTTTCCTCTTTTTCCTTTTTTCTCTTTTTTCCCATTTCCCCCCTCTTTTTTTCCTTTTTGTCTTTCTCTTTTTTCTTTTTTTTTCTCTCTCTTTTTTCCCTTATCCCCCCCCTCTTTTTTTCGTTTTTTATCTCTCTTTTTTATTTTTTATTTTTTCTTCTCTCACTTCCTTTTTTTCTCTTTTTTCATCTCTTTTTTTCCTTTTTTTTCTTTCTCTTTTTTCTTTTTTCCCTTTCCTCCCCTCTTTTTTTCCTTTTTTTATCTCTCTTTTTTCTTTTTTCACCTCTTTTTCCTTTCTTCTGTTTTTTTCCTCTTTTTCCATTTTTTCTCTTTTTTCCCTTTTCCCCCTCTTTTTTTCCTTCTCTTTTTTCTTTTTTTTTCTCTCTCTTTTTTCCCTTACACCCCTCTTTTTTTCGTTTTTTTATCTCTCTCTTTTTTCTTTTTTCTTTTTTCTCTCTCTCTCTTTTTTTCTTCTCTTTTTCCTTTCTTCTGTTTCTCTTTTTCCTTTTTCTCTCTTTTTCCCATTTCCCCCCTCTTTTTTTCCTTTTTTTCTTTCTCTTTTTTCTTTTTTTTTCTCTCTTTTTTCCCTTACCCCCCTCTTTTTTTCTTTTTTTTTCTCTCTCTTTTTTCCCTTACCCCCCCCCTCTTTTTTTAGTTTTTTTGTATTTTTTCTTTTTTCCCTTTCCTCCCCTCTTTTTTTCCTTTTTTTATCTCTCTCTTTTTTCTTTTTTTACCTCTTTTTCCTTTCTTCTGTTTTTTTCCTCTTTTTCCTTTTTTCTCTTTTTTCCCATTTCCCCCCCTCTTTTTTTCCTTTTTGTCTTTCTCTTTTTTCTTTTTTTTTCTCTCTCTTTTTTCCCTTATCCCCCCCCTCTTTTTTTCGTTTTTTATCTCTCTTTTTTATTTTTTATTTTTTCTTCTCTCACTTCCTTTTTTTCTCTTTTTTCATCTCTTTTTTTCCTTTTTTTTCTTTCTCTTTTTTCTTTTTTCCCTTTCCTCCCCTCTTTTTTTCCTTTTTTTATCTCTCTTTTTTCTTTTTTCACCTCTTTTTCCTTTCTTCTGTTTTTTTCCTCTTTTTCCATTTTTTCTCTTTTTTCCCTTTTCCCCCTCTTTTTTTCCTTCTCTTTTTTCTTTTTTCTTCTCTCTCTTTTTTCCCTTACCCCCCCCTCTTTTTTTCGTTTTTTTATCTCTCTTTTTTCTTTTTCCTTTTTTCTCTCTCTCTCTTTTTTTCTTCTCGTTTTCCTTTCTTCTGTTTCTCTTTTTCCTTTTTCTCTCTTTTTCCCATTTCCCCCCTCTTTTTTTCCTTTTTTCTCTCTCTCTTTTTTCTTTTTTCTTTTTTCTTCTCTCACTTTTCCTTTTCCTTTTTTTCTCTTTTTTCATCTCTTTTTTTCCTTTTTTTTCTTTCTCTTTTTTCTTTTTTAAAAACATTTTCCTTTCTTCTCTTTTTTTCCTTTATTTCTTTCTCTTTTTTTCCTTTTTTTGTATTTTTTCTTTTTTCCCTTTCCCCCCTCTTTTTTTCCTTTTTTTATCTCTCTTTTTTTTTCTTTTTTTTCTCTTTTTCCTTTCTTCTCTTTTTTTTCGCTTTTTCCTTTTTTCTCTTTTTTCCCATTCCCCCCTCTTTTTTTCCTTTTTTTCTTTCTCTTTTTTTCTCTCTTTTTTTCCCCTTATCCCCCCTCTTTTTTTCGTTTTTTCCTTTCTTCTGTTTCTCTTTTTCCTTTTTTCCTTTTTTCTCTTTTTTTCCTTTTTTTCTTTCTCTTTTTTTCTTTTTTTTGTATTTTTTCTTTTTTCCCTTTCCCCCCCTCTTTTTTTCCTTATTTTATCTCTCTCTTTTTTCTTTTTTACCTCTTTTTCCTTTCTTCTGTTTTTTTCCTCTTTTTCCTTTTTTCTCTTTTTTCCCATTTCCCCCCCTCTTTTTTTCCTTTTTTTCTTTCTCTTTTTTCTTTTTTCTTCTTTACCTCTTTTTCCTTTCTTCTGTTTCTCTTTTTCCTTTTTTCTCTTTTTTCCCATTTCCCCCCCTCTTTTTTTCTATTTTTCTCTCTCTTTTTTCCCTTACCCCCCTCTTTTTTTAGTTTTTTTGTATTTTTTCTTTTTTCCCTTTCCTCCCCTCTTTTTTTCCTTTTTTTGTCTCTCTCTTTTTTCTTTTTTCTTTTCTCTCTCTCTCTTTTTTTCTTCTCTTTTTCCTTTCTTCTGTTTCTCTTTTTCCTTTTTTCTCTTTTTTCCCTTACCTCCCCTCTTTTTTTCCTTTTTTATCTCTCTTTTTTCTTTTTTACCTCTTTTTCCTTTCTTCTGTTTCTCTTTTTCCTTTTTTTCTCTTTTTTCCCATTTCGCCCCTTCTTTTTTCCTTTTTTTCTTTCTCTTTTTTCTTTTTTTTTCTCTCTCTTTTTTCCCTTACCCCCCTCTTTTTTTCGTTTTTTTATCTCTCTCTTTTTTCTTTTTTCTTTTTTCTCTCTCTCTCTTTTTTTCTTCTCTTTTTCCTTTCTTCTGTTTCTCTTTTTCCTTTTTCTCTCTTTTTCCCATTTCCCCCCCTCTTTTTTTCCTTTTTTTCTTTCTCTTTTTTCTTTTTTTTTCTCTCTTTTTTCCCTTACCCCCCCTCTTTTTTTCTTTTTTTTTCTCTCTCTTTTTTCCCTTACCCCCCCCTCTTTTTTTAGTTTTTTTGTATTTTTTCTTTTTTCCCTTTCCTCCCCTCTTTTTTTCCTTTTTTTATCTCTCTCTTTTTTCTTTTTTTACCTCTTTTTCCTTTCTTCTGTTTTTTTCCTCTTTTTCCTTTTTTCTCTTTTTTCCCATTTCCCCCCCTCTTTTTTTCCTTTTTGTCTTTCTCTTTTTTCTTTTTTTTTCTCTCTCTTTTTTCCCTTATCCCCCCCTCTTTTTTTCGTTTTTTAATCTCTCTTTTTTATTTTTTATTTTTTCTTCTCTCACTTCCTTTTTTTCTCTTTTTTCATCTCTTTTTTTCCTTTTTTTTCTTTCTCTTTTTTCTTTTTTCCCTTTCCTCCCCTCTTTTTTTCCTTTTTTTATCTCTCTTTTTTCTTTTTTCACCTCTTTTTCCTTTCTTCTGTTTTTTTCCTCTTTTTCCATTTTTTCTCTTTTTTCCCTTTTCCCCCTCTTTTTTTCCTTCTCTTTTTTCTTTTTTTTTCTCTCTCTTTTTTCCCTTACACCCCTCTTTTTTTCGTTTTTTTATCTCTCTCTTTTTTCTTTTTTCTTTTTTCTCTCTCTCTCTTTTTTTCTTCTCTTTTTCCTTTCTTCTGTTTCTCTTTTTCCTTTTTCTCTCTTTTTCCCATTTCCCCCCTCTTTTTTTCCTTTTTTTCTTTCTCTTTTTTCTTTTTTTTTCTCTCTTTTTTCCCTTACCCCCCCTCTTTTTTTCTTTTTTTTTCTCTCTCTTTTTTCCCTTACCCCCCCCTCTTTTTTTAGTTTTTTTGTATTTTTTCTTTTTTCCCTTTCCTCCCCTCTTTTTTTCCTTTTTTTATCTCTCTCTTTTTTCTTTTTTTACCTCTTTTTCCTTTCTTCTGTTTTTTTCCTCTTTTTCCTTTTTTCTCTTTTTTCCCATTTCCCCCCCTCTTTTTTTCCTTTTTGTCTTTCTCTTTTTTCTTTTTTTTTCTCTCTCTTTTTTCCCTTATCCCCCCCTCTTTTTTTCGTTTTTTATCTCTCTTTTTTATTTTTTATTTTTTCTTCTCTCACTTCCTTTTTTTCTCTTTTTTCATCTCTTTTTTTCCTTTTTTTTCTTTGTATTTTTTCTTTTTTCCCTTTCCTCCCCTCTTTTTTTCCTTTTTTTAATCTCTCTTTTTTCTTTTTTTACCTCTTTTTCCTTTCTTCTGTTTTTTTCCTCTTTTTCCATTTTTTCTCTTTTTTCCCTTTTCCCCCTCTTTTTTTCCTTTTTTTCTTTCTCTTTTTTCTTTTTTTTTCTCTCTCTTTTTTCCCTTACCCCCCTCTTTTTTTCGTTTTTTTATCTCTCTCTTTTTTCTTTTTCCTTTTTTCTCTCTCTCTCTTTTTTTCTTCTCTTTTTCCTTTCTTCTGTTTCTCTTTTTCCTTTTTCTCTCTTTTTCCCATTTCCCCCCTCTTTTTTTCCTTTTTTCTCTTTCTCTTTTTTCTTTTTTAAAAACATTTTCCTTTCTTCTCTTTTTTTCCTTTATTTCTTTCTCTTTTTTTCCTTTTTTTGTATTTTTTCTTTTTTCCCTTTCCCCCCTCTTTTTTTCCTTTTTTTATCTCTCTTTTTTTTCTTTTTTTTCTCTTTTTCCTTTCTTCTGTTTTTTTTCGCTTTTTCCTTTTTTCTCTTTTTTCCCATTCCCCCCCCTCTTATTTTCCTTTTTTTCTTTCTCTTTTTTTCTCTCTTTTTTTTCCCTTATCCCCCCTCTTTTTTTCGTTTTTTCCTTTCTTCTGTTTCTCTTTTTCCTTTTTTCCTTTTTTCTCTTTTTTTCCTTTTTTTCTTTCTCTTTTTTTCTTTTTTTTGTATTTTTTCTTTTTTCCCTTTCCCCCCCTCTTTTTTTCCTTATTTTATCTCTCTCTTTTTTCTTTTTTACCTCTTTTTCCTTTCTTCTGTTTTTTTCCTCTTTTTCCTTTTTTCTCTTTTTTCCCATTTCCCCCCCTCTTTTTTTCCTTTTTTTCTTTCTCTTTTTTCTTTTTTCTTCTTTACCTCTTTTTCCTTTCTTCTGTTTCTCTTTTTCCTTTTTTCTCTTTTTTCCCATTTCCCCCCTCTTTTTTTCCTTTTTTTCTTTCTCTTTTTTCTTTTTTTCTCTCTCTTTTTTCCCTTACCCCCCTCTTTTTTTCTATTTTTCTCTCTCTTTTTTCCCTTACCCCCCCTCTTTTTTTAGTTTTTTTGTATTTTTTCTTTTTTCCCTTTCCTCCCCTCTTTTTTTCCTTTTTTTGTCTCTCTCTTTTTTCTTTTTTCTTTTCTCTCTCTCTCTTTTTTTCTTCTCTTTTTCCTTTCTTCTGTTTCTCTTTTTCCTTTTTTCTCTTTTTTCCCTTACCTCCCCTCTTTTTTTCCTTTTTTTATCTCTCTTTTTTCTTTTTTACCTCTTTTTCCTTTCTTCTGTTTCTCTTTTTCCTTTTTTTCTCTTTTTTCCCATTTCGCCCCTTCTTTTTTCCTTTTTTTCTTTCTCTTTTTTATTTTTTATTTTTTCTTCTCTCACTTCCTTTTTTTCTCTTTTTTCATCTCTTTTTTTTCCTTTTTTTTCTTTTTTCTCTTTTTTCCCTTATCCCCCCCTCTTTTTTTCGTTTTTTATCTCTCTTTTTTATTTTTTATTTTTTCTTCTCTCACTTCCTTTTTTTCTCTTTTTTCATCTCTTTTTTTCCTTTTTTTTCTTTGTATTTTTTCTTTTTTCCCTTTCCTCCCCTCTTTTTTTCCTTTTTTTTATCTCTCTTTTTTCTTTTTTTACCTCTTTTTCCTTTCTTCTGTTTTTTTTCGCTTTTTCCTTTTTTCTCTTTTTTCCCATTCCCCCCCCTCTTATTTTCCTTTTTTTCTTTCTCTTTTTTTCTCTCTTTTTTTTCCCTTATCCCCCCTCTTTTTTTCGTTTTTTCCTTTCTTCTGTTTCTCTTTTTCCTTTTTTCCTTTTTTCTCTTTTTTTCCTTTTTTTCTTTCTCTTTTTTTCTTTTTTTTGTATTTTTTCTTTTTTCCCTTTCCCCCCCTCTTTTTTTCCTTATTTTATCTCTCTCTTTTTTCTTTTTTACCTCTTTTTCCTTTCTTCTGTTTTTTTCCTCTTTTTCCTTTTTTCTCTTTTTTCCCATTTCCCCCCCTCTTTTTTTCCTTTTTTTCTTTCTCTTTTTTCTTTTTTCTTCTTTACCTCTTTTTCCTTTCTTCTGTTTCTCTTTTTCCTTTTTTCTCTTTTTTCCCATTTCCCCCCTCTTTTTTTCCTTTTTTTCTTTCTCTTTTTTCTTTTTTTCTCTCTCTTTTTTCCCTTACCCCCCTCTTTTTTTCTATTTTTCTCTCTCTTTTTTCCCTTACCCCCCCTCTTTTTTTAGTTTTTTTGTATTTTTTCTTTTTTCCCTTTCCTCCCCTCTTTTTTTCCTTTTTTTGTCTCTCTCTTTTTTCTTTTTTCTTTTCTCTCTCTCTCTTTTTTTCTTCTCTTTTTCCTTTCTTCTGTTTCTCTTTTTCCTTTTTTCTCTTTTTTCCCTTACCTCCCCTCTTTTTTTCCTTTTTTTATCTCTCTTTTTTCTTTTTTACCTCTTTTTCCTTTCTTCTGTTTCTCTTTTTCCTTTTTTTCTCTTTTTTCCCATTTCGCCCCTTCTTTTTTCCTTTTTTTCTTTCTCTTTTTTATTTTTTATTTTTTCTTCTCTCACTTCCTTTTTTTCTCTTTTTTCATCTCTTTTTTTTCCTTTTTTTTCTTTTTTCTCTTTTTTCCCTTATCCCCCCCTCTTTTTTTCGTTTTTTATCTCTCTTTTTTATTTTTTATTTTTTCTTCTCTCACTTCCTTTTTTTCTCTTTTTTCATCTCTTTTTTTCCTTTTTTTTCTTTGTATTTTTTCTTTTTTCCCTTTCCTCCCCTCTTTTTTTCCTTTTTTTATCTCTCTTTTTTCTTTTTTTACCTCTTTTTCCTTTCTTCTGTTTTTTTCCTCTTTTTCAATTTTTTCTCTTTTTTCCCTTTTCCCCCTCTTTTTTTCCTTTTTTTCTTTCTCTTTTTTCTTTTTTTTTCTCTCTCTTTTTTCCCTTACCCCCCTCTTTTTTCGTTTTTTTATCTCTCTCTTTTTTCTTTTTCCTTTTTTCTCTCTCTCTCTTTTTTTCTTCTCTTTTTCCTTTCTTCTGTTTCTCTTTTTCCTTTTTCTCTCTTTTTCCCATTTCCCCCCTCTTTTTTTCCTTTTTTCTCTCTCTCTTTTTTCTTTTTTCTTTTTTCTTCTCTCACTTTTCCTTTTCCTTTTTTTCTCTTTTTTCTTCTCTTTTTTTCCTTTTTTTTCTTTCTCTTTTTTCTTTTTTAAAAACATTTTCCTTTCTTCTCTTTTTTTCCTTTATTTCTTTCTCTTTTTTTCCTTTTTTTGTATTTTTTCTTTTTTCCCTTTCCCCCCTCTTTTTTTCCTTTTTTTATCTCTCTTTTTTTTCTTTTTTTTCTCTTTTTCCTTTCTTCTGTTTTTTTTCGCTTTTTCCTTTTTTCTCTTTTTTCCCATTCCCCCCCCTCTTTTTTTCCTTTTTTTCTTTCTCTTTTTTTCTCTCTTTTTTTTCCCTTATCCCCCCTCTTTTTTTCGTTTTTTCCTTTCTTCTGTTTCTCTTTTTCCTTTTTTCCTTTTTTCTCTTTTTTTCCTTTTTTTCTTTCTCTTTTTTTCTTTTTTTTGTATTTTTTCTTTTTTCCCTTTCCCCCCCTCTTTTTTTCCTTATTTTATCTCTCTCTTTTTTCTTTTTTACCTCTTTTTCCTTTCTTCTGTTTTTTTCCTCTTTTTCCTTTTTTTTCTTTTTTCCCTTTCCCCCCCTCTTTTTTTCCTTTTTTTGTCTCTCTCTTTTTTCTTTTTTCTTTTCTCTCTCTCTCTTTTTTTCTTCTCTTTTTCCTTTCTTCTGTTTCTCTTTTTCCTTTTTTCTCTTTTTTCCCTTACCTCCCCTCTTTTTTTCCTTTTTTTATCTCTCTTTTTTCTTTTTTACCTCTTTTTCCTTTCTTCTGTTTCTCTTTTTCCTTTTTTTCTCTTTTTTCCCATTTCGCCCCTTCTTTTTTCCTTTTTTTCTTTCTTTTTTTCTTTTTTTTTCTCTCTCTTTTTTCCCTTACCCCCCTCTTTTTTTCGTTTTTTTATCTCTCTCTTTTTTCTTTTTTCTTTTTTCTCTCTCTCTCTTTTTTTCTTCTCTTTTTCCTTTCTTCTGTTTCTCTTTTTCCTTTTTCTCTCTTTTTCCCATTTCCCCCCCTCTTTTTTTCCTTTTTTTCTTTCTCTTTTTTCTTTTTTTTTCTCTCTTTTTTCCCTTACCCCCCCTCTTTTTTTCTTTTTTTCTCTCTCTTTTTTCCCTTACCCCCCCTCTTTTTTTAGTTTTTTTGTATTTTTTCTTTTTTCCCTTTCCTCCCCTCCTTTTTTCCTTTTTTTATCTCTCTCTTTTTTCTTTTTTACCTCTTTTTCCTTTCTTCTGTTTTTTTCCTCTTTTTCCTTTTTTCTCTTTTTTCCCATTTCCCCCCCCTCTTTTTTTCCTTTTTGTCTTTCTCTTTTTTCTTTTTTTTCTCTCTCTTTTTTCCCTTAACCCCCCTCTTTTTTTCGTTTTTTTATCTCTCTCTTTTTTCTTTTTTCTTCTCTCACTTTTCCTTTTCCTTTTTTTCTCTTTTTTCATCTCTTTTTTTCCTTTTTTTTCTTTCTCTTTTTCCTTTTTTCCCTTTCCTCCCCTCTTTTTTTCCTTTTTTTATCTCTCTCTTTTTTCTTTTTTTACCTCTTTTTCCTTTCTTCTGTTTTTTTCCTCTTTTTCCTTTTTTTCTCTTTTTTCCCGTTTCCCCCTCTTTGTTTCCTTTTTTTCTTTCTCTTTTTTCTTTTTTCTTCTCTCTCTTTTTTCCCTTACCCCCCCCTCTTTTTTTCGTTTTTTTATCTCTCTCTTTTTTCTTTTTTCTTTTTTCTCTCTCTCTCTTTTTTTCTTCTCTTTTTCCTTTCTTCTGTTTCTCTTTTTCCTTTTTTGCTTTTTTCTCTTTTTTTCCTTTTTTTCTTTCTCTTTTTTTCTTTTTTTCTCTCTCTCTTTTTTCCCTTACCCCCCTCTTTTTTAAAAGTTTTTTTGTATTTTTTCTTTTTTCCCTTACCTCCCCTCTTTTTTTCCTTTTTTTATCTCTCTCTTTTTTCTTTTTTACCTCTTTTTCCTTTCTTCTGTTTTTTCCTCTTTTTCCTTTTCTCTCTTTTTTCCCATTTCCCCCCCTCTTTTTTTCCTTTTTGTCTTTCTCTTTTTTCTTTTTTTTTTGTATTTTTTCTTTTTTCCCTTACCCCCCCTCTTTTTTTCGTTTTTTTATCTCTCTCTTTTTTCTTTTTTACCTCTTTTTCCTTTCTTCTGTTTTTTTCCTCTTTTTCCTTTTTTCTCTTTTTTCCCATTTCCCCCCCTCTTTTTTCCTTTTTTTCTTTCTCTTTTTTTCTTTTTTTTTCTCTCTCTTTTTTCCCTTACCCCCCTCTTTTTTTCTTTTTTTTTCTCTCTCTTTTTTCCCTTACCCCCCCCTCTTTTTTTAGTTTTTTTTGTATTTTTTCTTTTTTCCATTTCCTCCCCTCTTTTTTTCCTTTTTTTATCTCTCTCTTTTTTCTTTTTTCTTTTCTCTCTCTTTTTTTCTTCTCTTTTTCCTTTCTTCTGTTTCTCTTTTTCCTTTTTTCTCTTTTTTCCCTTACCTCCCCTCTTTTTTTCCTTTTTTTATCTCTCTTTTTTCTTTTTTACCTCTTTTTCCTTTCTTCTGTTTCTCTTTTCCTTTTTTTCTCTTTTTTCCCATTTCCCCCCCTCTTTTTTTCCTTTTTTTCTTTCTCTTTTTTCTTTTTTTTTCTCTCTTTTTTCCCTTACCCCCCCTCTTTTTTTCGTTTTTTTATCTCTCTCTTTTTTCTTTTTTCTTTTTTCTTCTCTCACTTTTCTTTTCCTTTTTTTCTCTTTTTTCATCTCTTTTTTTCCTTTTTTTTCTTTCTCTTTTTTCTTTTTTAAAAACTTTTTCCTTTTTTCTCTTTTTTCCTTTTTTTCTTTCTATTTTTTTCCTTTTTTGTATTTTTTCTTTTTTCCCTTTCCCCCCTCTTTTTTTCCTTTTTTTTTATCTCTCTCTTTTTTCTTTTTTACCTCTTTTTCCTTTCTTCTGTTTTTTTCCTCTTTTTCCTTTTTTTCTCTTTTTTCCCATTTCCCCCTCTTTTTTTCCTTTTTTTCTTTCTCTTTTTTTCTTTTTTTTTCTCTCTCTTTTTTCCCTTACCCACCCCTCTTTTTTTAGTTTTTTTGTATTTTTTCTTTTTTCCCTTTCCTCCCCTCTTTTTTTCCTTTTTTTTATCTCTCTCTTTTTTCTTTTTTACCTCTTTTTCCTTTCTTCTGTTTTTTTCCTCTTTTTCCTTTTTTCTCTTTTTTCCCATTTCCCCCCTCTTTTTTTCCTTTTTGTCTTTCTGTTTTTTCTTTTTTTTTCTCTCTCCTTTTTCCCTTACCCCCTCTTTTTTCCGTTTTTTATCTCTCTCTTTTTTCTTTTTTCTTTTATCTCTCTCTCTCTCTTTTTCTTCTCTTTTTCCTTTCTTCTGTTTCTCTTTTTTTGTATTTTTTCCTTTTTCCCTTTCCCCCTCTTTTTTTCCTTTTTTTTATCTCTCTCTTTTTTCTTTTTTTACCTCTTTTTCCTTTCTTCTGTTTTTTTCCTCTTTTTCCTTTTTTTCTCTTTTTTCCCGTTTCCCCCTCTTTTTTTCCTTTTTTTCTTTCTCTTTTTTCTTTTTTTTTCTCTCTCTTTTTTCCCTTACCCCCCTCTTTTTTTCCTTTTTTTATCTCTCTCTTTTTTCTTTTTTCTTTTTTCTCTCTCTCTCTTTTTTTCTTCTCTGTTTCCTTTCTTCTGTTTCTCTTTTTCCATTTTTGCTTTTTTCTCTTTTTTCCTTTTTTTCTTTCTCTTTTTTTCTTTTTTTTGTATTTTTTCTTTTTTCCCTTTCCCCCCTCTTTTTTCTTTTTTTTTCTCTCTCTTTTTTCCCTTACCCCCCCTCTTTTTTTAGTTTTTTTGTATTTTTTCTTTTTTCCCTTTCCTCCCCTCTTTTTTTCCTTTTTTTATCTCTCTCTTTTTTCTTTTTTACCTCTTTTTCCTTTATTCTGTTTTTTTCCACTTTTTCCTTTTTTCTCTTTTTTCCCATTTCCCCCCCTCTTTTTTTCCTTTTTGTCTTTCTCTTTTTTCTTTTTTTTTCTCTCTCTTTTTTCCCTTACCCCCCCCTCTTTTTTTCGTTTTTTTATCTCTCTCTTTTTTCTTTTTTCTTTTTTCTTCTCTCACTTTTCCTTTTCCTTTTTTTCTCTTTTTTCATCTCTTTTTTTCCTTTTTTTTCTTTCTCTTTTTTCTTTTTTCCCTTTCCTCCCCTCTTTTTTTCCTTTTTTTATCTCTCTCTTTTTTCTTTTTTTACCTTTTTCCTTTCTTCTGTTTTTTTCCTCTTTTTCCTTTTTTTCTCTTTTTTCCCGTTTCCCCCTCTTTTTTTCCTTTTTTTCTTTCTCTTTTTTCTTTTTTTTTCTCTCTCTTTTTTCCCTTACCCCCCCTCTTTTTTTCGTTTTTTTATCTCTCTCTTTTTTCTTTTTTCTTTTTTCTCTCTCTCTCTTTTTTTCTTCTCTTTTTCCTTTCTTCTGTTTCTCTTTTTCCTTTTTCTCTCTTTTTCCCATTTCCCCCCTCTTTTTTTTCCTTTTTTCTTTCTCTTTTTTCTTTTTTTCTCTCTTTTTTCCCTTATCCCCCCCCTCTTTTTTTCGTTTTTTATCTCTCTTTTTTATTTTTTATTTTTTCTTCTCTCACTTTTCCTTTTCCTTTTTTCTCTTTTTTCATCTCTTTTTTTCCTTTTTTTTCTTTCTCTTTTTTCTTTTTTCCCTTTCCTCCCCTCTTTTTTTCCTTTTTTTATCTCTCTCTTTTTTCTTTTTTTACCTCTTTTTCCTTTCTTCTGTTTTTTTCCTCTTTTTCCTTTTTTCTCTTTTTTCCCATTTCCCCCCCTCTTTTTTTCCTTTTTGTCTTTCTCTTTTTTCTTTTTTTTCCTCTCTCTTTTTTCCCTTATCCCCCCCCTCTTTTTTTCGTTTTTTATCTCTCTTTTTTATTTTTTATTTTTTCTTCTCTCACTTTTCCTTTTCCTTTTTTTCTCTTTTTTCATCTCTTTTTTTCCTTTTTTTTCTTTCTCTTTTTTCTTTTTTCCCTTTCCTCCCCTCTTTTTTTCCTTTTTTTATCTCTCTCTTTTTTCTTTTTTTACCTCTTTTTCCTTTCTTCTGTTTTTTTCCTCTTTTTCCATTTTTTCTCTTTTTTCCCTTTTCCCCCTCTTTTATTCCTTTTTTTCTTTCTCTTTTTTCTTCTCTCTCTTTTTTCCCTTACCCCCCCTCTTTTTTTCGTTTTTTTATCTCTCTCTTTTTTCTTTTTTCTTTTTTCTCTCTCTCTCTTTTTTTCTTCTCTTTTTCCTTTCTTCTGTTTCTCTTTTTCCTTTTTCTCTCTTTTTCCCATTTCCCCCCTCTTTTTTTCCTTTTTTTCTTTCTCTTTTTTCTTTTTTTCTCTCTTTTTTCCCTTACCCCCCCTCTTTTTTTCTTTTTTTTTCTCTCTCTTTTTTCCCTTACCCCCCCCTCTTTTTTTAGTTTTTTTGTATTTTTTCTTTTTTCCCTTTCCTCCCCTCTTTTTTTCCTTTTTTTATCTCTCTCTTTTTTCTTTTTTTACCTCTTTTTCCTTTCTTCTGTTTTTTTCCTCTTTTTCCTTTTTTCTCTTTTTTCCCATTTCCCCCCCTCTTTTTTTCCTTTTTGTCTTTCTCTTTTTTCTTTTTTTTCCTCTCTCTTTTTTCCCTTATCCCCCCCCTCTTTTTTTCGTTTTTTATCTCTCTTTTTTATTTTTTATTTTTTCTTCTCTCACTTTTCCTTTTCCTTTTTTTCTCTTTTTTGATCTCTTTTTTCCTTTTTTTTCTTTCTCTTTTTTCTTTTTTCCCTTTCCTCCCCTCTTTTTTTCCTTTTTTTATCTCTCTCTTTTTTCTTTTTTTACCTCTTTTTCCTTTCTTCTGTTTTTTTCCTCTTTTTCCATTTTTTCTCTTTTTTCCCTTTTCCCCCTCTTTTTTTCCTTTTTTTCTTTCTCTTTTTTCTTTTTTTTTCTCTCTCTTTTTTCCCTTACCCCCCCCTCTTTTTTTCGTTTTTTTATCTCTCTCTTTTTTCTTTTTCCTTTTTTCTCTCTTTCTCTTTTTTCCTTCTCTTTTTCCTTTCTTCTGTTTCTCTTTTTCCTTTTTCTCTCTTTTTCCCATTTCCCCCCTCTTTTTTTCCTTTTTTTCTCTCTCTCTTTTTTCTTTTTTCTTTTTTCTTCTCTCACTTTTCCTTTTCCTTTTTTTCTCTTTTTTCATCTCTTTTTTTCCTTTTTTTTCTTTCTCTTTTTTCTTTTTTAAAAACATTTTCCTTTCTTCTCTTTTTTTCCTTTATTTCTTTCTCTTTTTTTCCTTTTTTTGTATTTTTTCTTTTTTCCCTTTCCCCCCTCTTTTTTTCCTTTTTTTATCTCTCTTTTTTTTCTTTTTTTTCTCTTTTTCCTTTCTTCTGTTTTTTTTCGCTTTTTCCTTTTTTCTCTTTTTTCCCATTCCCCCCCTCTTTTTTTCCTTTTTTTCTTTCTCTTTTTTTCTCTCTTTTTTTTCCCTTATCCCCCCTCTTTTTTTCGTTTTTTCCTTTCTTCTGTTTCTCTTTTTCCTTTTTTCCTTTTTTCTCTTTTTTTCCTTTTTTTCTTTCTCTTTTTTTCTTTTTTTTGTATTTTTTCTTTTTTCCCTTTCCCCCCCTCTTTTTTTCCTTATTTTATCTCTCTCTTTTTTCTTTTTTACCTCTTTTTCCTTTCTTCTGTTTTTTTCCTCTTTTTCCTTTTTTCTCTTTTTTCCCATTTCCCCCCTCTTTTTTTCCTTTTTTTCTTTCTCTTTTTTCTTTTTTCTTCTTTACCTCTTTTTCCTTTCTTCTGTTTCTCTTTTTCCTTTTTTCTCTTTTTTCCCATTTCCCCCCCTCTTTTTTTCCTTTTTTTCTTTCTCTTTTTTCTTTTTTTCTCTCTATTTTTTCCCTTACCCCCCTCTTTTTTTCTATTTTTCTCTCTCTTTTTTCCCTTACCCCCCCTCTTTTTTTTAGTTTTTTTGTATTTTTTCTTTTTTCCCTTTCCTCCCCTCTTTTTTTCCTTTTTTTATCTCTCTCTTTTTTCTTTTTTCTTTTCTCTCTCTCTCTTTTTTTCTTCTCTTTTTCCTTTCTTCTGTTTCTCTTTTTCCTTTTTTCTCTTTTTTCCTTTACCTCCCCTCTTTTTTTCCTTTTTTTATCTCTCTTTTTTCTTTTTTACCTCTTTTTCCTTTCTTCTGTTTCTCTTTTTCCTTTTTTTCTCTTTTTTCCCATTTCCCCCCTTCTTTTTTCCTTTTTTTCTTTCTCTTTTTTCTTTTTTCTTCTCTCTCTTTTTTCCCTTACCCCCCTCTTTTTTTCGTTTTTTTATCTCTCTCTTTTTTCTTTTTTCTTTTTTCTCTCTCTCTCTTTTTTTCTTCTCTTTTTCCTTTCTTCTGTTTCTCTTTTTCCTTTTTCTCTCTTTTTCCCATTTCCCCCCCTCTTTTTTTCCTTTTTTTCTTTCTCTTTTTTCTTTTTTTTCTCTCTTTTTTCCCTTACCCCCCTCTTTTTTTCTTTTTTTTTCTCTCTCTTTTTTCCCTTACCCCCCCCTCTTTTTTTTTTAGTTTTTTTTTATTTTTTCTTTTTTCCCTTTCCTCCCCTCTTTTTTTCCTTTTTTTATCTCTCTCTTTTTTCTTTTTTACCTCTTTTTCCTTTATTCTGTTTTTTTCCTCTTTTTCCTTTTTTCTCTTTTTTCCCATTTCCCCCCCTCTTTTTTTCCTTTTTGTCTTTCTCTTTTTTCTTTTTTTTTCTCTCTCTTTTTTCCCTTACCCCCCCTCTTTTTTTCGTTTTTTTATCTCTCTCTTTTTTCTTTTTTCTTCTCTCACTTTTCCTTTTCCTTTTTTTCTCTTTTTTCATCTCTTTTTTTCCTTTTTTTTCTTTCTCTTTTTCCTTTTTTCCCTTTCCTCCCCTCTTTTTTTCCTTTTTTTATCTCTCTCTTTTTTCTTTTTTTACCTCTTTTTCCTTTCTTCTGTTTTTTTCCTCTTTTTCCTTTTTTTCTCTTTTTTCCCGTTTCCCCCTCTTTGTTTCCTTTTTTTCTTTCTCTTTTTTCTTTTTTCTTCTCTCTCTTTTTTCCCTTACCCCCCCCTCTTTTTTTCGTTTTTTTATCTCTCTCTTTTTTCTTTTTTCTTTTTTCTCTCTCTCTCTTTTTTTCTTCTCTTTTTCCTTTCTTCTGTTTCTCTTTTTCCTTTTTTGCTTTTTTCTCTTTTTTTCCTTTTTTTCTTTCTCTTTTTTTCTTTTTTTTGTATTTTTTCTTTTTTCCCTTTCCCCCTTCTTTTTTTCCTTATTTTATCTCTCTCTTTTTTCTTTTTTACCTCTTTTTCCTTTCTTCTGTTTTTTTCCTCTTTTTCCTTTTTTTCTCTTTTTTCCCATTTCCCCCCCTCTTTTTTTCCTTTTTTTCTTTCTCTTTTTTTCTTTTTTTTTCTCTCTCTTTTTTCCCTTACCCCCTCTTTTTTCTTTTTTTTTGTATTTTTTCTTTTTTCCCTTACCCCCCCTCTTTTTTTCGTTTTTTTATCTCTCTCTTTTTTCTTTTTTCTTTTTTCTTCTCTCACTTTTCCTTTTCCTTTTTTTCTCTTTTTTCATCTCTTTTTTTCCTTTTTTTTCTTTCTCTTTTTTCTTTTTTTTCTCTTTTTCCTTTATTCTGTTTTTTTTCGCTTTTTCCTTTTTTCTCTTTTTTCCCATTCCCCCCCTCTTTTTTTCTTTTTTTCTTTCTCTTTTTTTCTCTCTCTTTTTTCCCTTATCCCCCCTCTTTTTTTCGTTTTTTCCTCTCTTCTGTTTCTCTTTTTCCTTTTTTCCTTTTTTCTCTTTTTTTCCTTTTTTTCTTTCTCTTTTTTTCTTTTTTTTGTATTTTTTCTTTTTTCCCTTTCCCCCCTCTTTTTTTCCTTATTTTATCTCTCTCTTTTTTCTTTTTTTTACCTCTTTTTCCTTTCTTCTGTTTTTTTCCTCTTTTTCCTTTTTTCTCTTTTTTCCCATTTCCCCCCCTCTTTTTTCCTTTTTTTCTTTCTCTTTTTTCTTTTTTCTTCTCTCTCTTTTTTCCCTTACCCCCCTCTTTTTTCCTTTTTTTATCTCTCTCTTTTTTCTTTTTTACCTCTTTTTCCTTTCTTCTGTTTTTTTCCCATTTCCCCCCCCTCTTTTTTTCCTTTTTTTCTTTCTCTTTTTTTCTTTTTTTTTCTCTCTCTTTTTTCCCTTACCCCCCCTCTTTTTTTTAGTTTTTTTGTATTTTTTCTTTTTTCCCTTACCTCCCCTCTTTTTTTCCTTTTTTTATCTCTCTCTTTTTTCTTTTTTACCTCTTTTTCCTTTCTTCTGTTTTTCTCCTCTTTTTCCTTTTTTCTCTTTTTTCCCATTTCCCCCCCTCTTTTTTTCCTTTTTGTCTTTCTCTTTTTTTCTTTTTTTTTCTCTCTCTTTTTTCCCTTACCCCCCCCCTTTTTTTCCTTTTTTTATCTCTCTCTTTTTTCTTTTTTTACCTCTTTTTCCTTTCTTCTGTTTTTTTCCTCTTTTTCCTTTTTTTCTCTTTTTTCCCGTTTCCCCGTCTTTTTTTCCTTTTTTTCTTTCTCTTTTTTCTTTTTTTTTCTCTCTCTTTTTTCCCTTACCCCCCTCTTTTTTTCGTTTTTTTATCTCTCTCTTTTTTCTTTTTTCTTTTTTCTCTCTCTCTCTTTTTTTCTTCTCTTTTTCCTTTCTTCTGTTTCTCTTTTTCCTTTTTTGCTTTTTTCTCTTTTTTTCCTTTTTTTCTTTCTCTTTTTTTCTTTTTTTTGTATTTTTTCTTTTTTCCCTTTCCCCCCCTCTTTTTTTCCTTATTTTATCTCTCTCTTTTTTCTTTTTTACCTCTTTTTCCTTTCTTCTGTTTTTTTCCTCTTTTTCCTTTTTTTCTCTTTTTTCCCATTTCCCCCCCTCTTTTTTTCCTTTTTTTCTTTCTCTTTTTTTCTTTTTTTTTCTCTCTCTTTTTTCCCTTACCCCCCCCTCTTTTTTTAGTTTTTTTGTATTTTTTCTTTTTTCCCTTTCCTCCCCTCTTTTTTTCCTTTTTTTATCTCTCTCTTTTTTCTTTTTTCTTTTCTCTCTCTCTCTTTTTTTCTTCTCTTTTTCCTTTCTTCTGTTTCTCTTTTTCCTTTTTTCTCTTTTTTCCCTTACCTCCCCTCTTTTTTCCTTTTTTTATCTCTCTTTTTTCTTTTTTACCTCTTTTTCCTTTCTTCTGTTTCTCTTTTTTCTTTTTTTTCCTCTCTTTTTTCCCTTACCCCCCTCTTTTTTTCGTTTTTTTATCTCTCTCTTTTTTCTTTTTTCTTTTTTCTTCTCTCACTTTTCCTTTTCCTTTTTTTCTCTTTTTTCATCTCTTTTTTTTCTTTCTCTTTTTTCTTTTTTAAAAACTTTTTCCTTTTTTCTCTTTTTTTCCTTTTTTTCTTTCTCTTTTTTTCCTTTTTTTGTATTTTTTCTTTTTTCCCTTTCCCCCCTCTTTTTTCCTTTTTTTCTTTCTCTTTTTTTCTTTTTTTTTCTCTCTCTTTTTTCCCTTACCCACCCCTCTTTTTTTAGTTTTTTTGTATTTTTTCTTTTTTCCCTTTCCTCCCCTCTTTTTTTCCTTTTTTTTATCTCTCTCTTTTTTCTTTTTTACCTCTTTTTCCTTTCTTCTCTTTTTTTTCCTCTTTTTCCTTTTTTCTCTTTTATCCCATTTCCCCCCCTCTTTTTTTTGCTTTTTGTCTTTCTCTTTTTTCTTTTTTTTTCTCTCTCCTTTTTCCCTTACCCCCCCTCTTTTTTCCGTTTTTTATCTCTCTCTTTTTTCTTTTTTCTTTTATCTCTCTCTCTCTTTTTTTCTTCTCTTTTTCCTTTCTTCTGTTTCTCATTTTTTGTATTTTTTCTTTTTTCCCTTTCCCCCCTCTTTTTTTCCTTTTTTTATCTCTCTCTTTTTTATTTTTTTACCTCTTTTTCCTTTCTTCTGTTTTTTCCCTCTTTTTCCTTTTTTTCTCTTTTTTCCCGTTTCCCCCTCTTTTTTTCCTTTTTTTCTTTCTCTTTTTTCTTTTTTTTTCTCTCTTTTTTCCCTTACCCCCCTCTTTTTTTCGTTTTTTTATCTCTCTTTTTTCTTTTTTCTTTTTTCTCTCTCTCTTTTTTCTTCTCTGTTTCCTTTCTTCTGTTTCTCTTTTTCCTTTTTTGCTTTTTTCTCTTTTTTTCCTTTTTTTCTTTCTCTTTTTTTCTTTTTTTTGTATTTTTTCTTTTTTCCCTTTCCCCCCCTCTTTTTTTCTTTTTTTTTCTCTCTCTTTTTTCCCTTACCCCCCCCTCTTTTTTTTAGTTTTTTTGTATTTTTTCTTTTTTCCCTTTCCTCCCCTCTTTTTTTCCTTTTTTTATCTCTCTCTTTTTTCTTTTTTTACCTCTTTTTCCTTTCTTCTGTTTTTTTCCTCTTTTTCCTTTTTTTCTCTTTTTTCCCGTTTCCCCCTCTTTTTTTCCTTTTTTTCTTTCTCTTTTTTCTTTTTTTGTATTTTTTCTTTTTTCCCTATCCTCCCCTCTTTTTTTCCTTTTTTTATCTCTCTTTTTTCTTTTTTACCTCTTTTTCCTTTCTTCTGTTTCTCTTTTTCCTTTTTTTCTCTTTTTTCCCATTTCCCCCCTTCTTTTTTCCTTTTTTTCTTTCTCTTTTTTCTTTTTTTTCTCTCTCTTTTTTCCCTTACCCCCCTCTTTTTTTCGTTTTTTTATCTCTCTCTTTTTTCTTTTTTCTTTTTTCTCTCTCTCTCTTTTTTTCTTCTCTTTTTCCTTTCTTCTGTTTCTCTTTTTCCTTTTTCTCTCTTTTTCCCATTTCCCCCATCTTTTTTTCCTTTTTTTCTTTCTCTTTTTTCTTTTTTTTTCTCTCTTTTTTCCCTTACCCCCCCTCTTTTTTTCTTTTCTTTTCTCTCTCTTTTTTCCCTTACCCCCCCTCTTTTTTTTAGTTTTTTTGTATTTTTTCTTTTTTCCCTTTCCTCCCCTCTTTTTTTCCTTTTTTTATCTCTCTCTTTTTTCTTTTTTACCTCTTTTTCCTTTCTTCTGTTTTTTTCCTCTTTTTCCTTTTTTCTCTTTTTTCCCATTCCCCCCCTCTTTTTTTCCTTTTTGTCTTTCTCTTTTTTCTTTTTTTTTCTCTCTCTTTTTTCCCTTACCCCCCCTCTTTTTTTCGTTTTTTTATCTCTCTCTTTTTTCTTTTTTCTTTTTTCTTCTCTCACTTTTCCTTTTCCTTTTTTTCTCTTTTTTCATCTCTTTTTTTCCTTTTTTTTCTTTCTCTTTTTTCTTTTTTCCCTTTCCTCCCCTCTTTTTTTCCTTTTTTTATCTCTCTCTTTTTTCTTTTTTTACCTCTTTTTCCTTTCTTCTGTTTTTTTTCCTCTTTTTCCTTTTTTTCTCTTTTTTCCCGTTTCCCCCTCTTTGTTTCCTTTTTTTCTTTCTCTTTTTTCTTTTTTCTTCTCTCTCTTTTTTCCCTTACCCCCCCTCTTTTTTTCGTTTTTTTATCTTTCTCTTTTTTCTTTTTTCTTTTTTCTCTCTCTCTCTTTTTTTCTTCTCTTTTTCCTTTCTTCTGTTTCTCTTTTTCCTTTTTTGCTTTTTTCTCTCTTTTTCCTTTTTTTCTTTCTCTTTTTTTCTTTTTTTTGTATTTTTTCTTTTTTCCCTTTCCCCCCTTCTTTTTTTCCTTATTTTATCTCTCTCTTTTTTCTTTTTTACCTCTTTTTCCTTTCTTCTGTTTTTTTCCTCTTTTTCCTTTTTTTCTCTTTTTTCCCATTTCCCCCCCTCTTTTTTTCCTTTTTTTCTTTCTCTTTTTTTCTTTTTTTTTCTCTCTCTTTTTTCCCTTACCCCCCTCTTTTTTTAAAGTTTTTTTGTATTTTTTCTTTTTTCCCTTACCTCCCCTCTTTTTTTCCTTTTTTTTTCTCTCTCTTTTTTCTTTTTTACCTCTTTTTCCTTTCTTCTGTTTTTTCCTCTTTTTCCTTTTCTCTCTTTTTTCCCATTTCCCCCCCTCTTTTTTTCCTTTTTGTCTTTCTCTTTTTTCTTTTTTTTTGTATTTTTTCTTTTTTCCCTTACCCCCCTCTTTTTTTCGTTTTTTTATCTCTCTCTTTTTTCTTTTTTCTTTTTTCTTCTCTCACTTTTCCTTTTCCTTTTTTTCTCTTTTTTCATCTCTTTTTTTCCTTTTTTTTCTTTCTCATTTTTCTTTTTTTTCTCTTTTTCCTTTATTCTGTTTTTTTTCGCTTTTTCCTTTTTTCTCTTTTTTCCCATTCCCCCCCTCTTTTTTTCTTTTTTTCTTTCTCTTTTTTTCTCTCTCTTTTTTCCCTTATCCCCCTCTTTTTTTCGTTTTTTCCTCTCTTCTGTTTCTCTTTTTCCTTTTTTCCTTTTTTCTCTTTTTTTCCTTTTTTTCTTTCTCTTTTTTTCTTTTTTTTGTATTTTTTCTTTTTTCCCTTTCCCCCCCTCTTTTTTTCCTTATTTTATCTCTCTCTTTTTTCTTTTTTACCTCTTTTTCCTTTCTTCTGTTTTTTTCCTCTTTTTCCTTTTTTTCTCTTTTTTCCCATTTCCCCCCCTCTTTTTTTCCTTTTTTTCTTTCTCTTTTTTTCTTTTTTTTTCTCTCTCTTTTTTCCCTTACCCCCCCCTCTTTTTTTAGTTTTTTTGTATTTTTTCTTTTTTCCCTTTCCTCCCCTCTTTTTTTCCTTTTTTTATCTCTCTCTTTTTTCTTTTTTCTTTTCTCTCTCTCTCTTTTTTTCTTCTCTTTTTCCTTTCTTCTGTTTCTCTTTTTCCTTTTTTCTCTTTTTTCCCTTACCTCCCCTCTTTTTTTCCTTTTTTTATCTCTCTTTTTTCTTTTTTACCTCTTTTTCCTTTCTTCTGTTTCTCTTTTTTCTTTTTTTTCCCCTCTTTTTTCCCTTACCCCCCTCTTTTTTCGTTTTTTTATCTCTCTCTTTTTTCTTTTTTCTTTTTTCTTCTCTCACTTTTCCTTTTCCTTTTTTTCTCTTTTTTCATCTCTTTTTTTTCTTTCTCTTTTTTCTTTTTTAAAAACTTTTTCCTTTTTTCTCTTTTTTTCCTTTTTTTCTTTCTCTTTTTTTCCTTTTTTTGTATTTTTTCTTTTTTCCCTTTCCCCCCTCTTTTTTTCCTTTTTTTCTTTCTCTTTTTTCTTTTTTTTTCTCTCTCTTTTTTCCCTTACCCACCCCTCTTTTTTTTAGTTTTTTTGTATTTTTTCTTTTTTCCCTTTCCTCCCCTCTTTTTTTCCTTTTTTTTATCTCTCTCTTTTTTATTTTTTACCTCTTTTTCCTTTCTTCTCTTTTTTTTCCTCTTTTTCCTTTTTTCTCTTTTATCCCATTTCCCCCCCTCTTTTTTTTGCTTTTTGTCTTTCTCTTTTTTCTTTTTTTTTCTCTCTCCTTTTTCCCTTACCCCCCTCTTTTTTCCGTTTTTTATCTCTCTCTTTTTTCTTTTTTCTTTTATCTCTCTCTCTCTTTTTTTCTTCTCTTTTTCCTTTCTTCTGTTTCTCTTTTTTTGTATTTTTTCTTTTTTCCCTTTCCCCCCTCTTTTTTTCCTTTTTTTATCTCTCTCTTTTTTCTTTTTTTACCTCTTTTTCCTTTCTTCTGTTTTTTCCCTCTTTTTCCTTTTTTTCTCTTTTTTCCCGTTTCCCCCCTCTTTTTTTCCTTTTTTTCTTCTCTTTTTTCTTTTTTTTTCTCTCTTTTTTCCCTTACCCCCCCTCTTTTTTTCGTTTTTTTATCTCTCTCTTTTTCTTTTTTCTTTTTTCTCTCTCTCTTTTTTCTTCTCTGTTTCCTTTCTTCTGTTTCTCTTTTTCCTTTTTTGCTTTTTTCTCTTTTTTTCCTTTTTTTCTTTCTCTTTTTTTCTTTTTTTTGTATTTTTTCTTTTTTCCCTTTCCCCCCCTCTTTTTTTCTTTTTTTTTCTCTCTCTTTTTTCCCTTACCCCCCCCTCTTTTTTTAGTTTTTTTGTATTTTTTCTTTTTTCCCTTTCCTCCCCTCTTTTTTTCCTTTTTTTATCTCTCTCTTTTTTCTTTTTTTACCTCTTTTTCCTTTCTTCTGTTTTTTTCCTCTTTTTCCTTTTTTCTCTTTTTTCTCGTTTCCCCCTCTTTTTTTCCTTTTTTTCTTTCTCTTTTTTCTTTTTTTTCTCTCTCTTTTTTCCCTTACCCCCCCCCCTTTTTTTAGTTTTTTTGTATTTTTTCTTTTTTCCCTATCCTCCCCTCTTTTTTTCCTTTTTTTATCTCTCTTTTTTCTTTTTTACCTCTTTTTCCTTTCTTCTGTTTCTCTTTTTCCTTTTTTTCTCTTTTTTCCCATTTCCCCCCTTCTTTTTTCCTTTTTTTCTTTCTCTTTTTTCTTTTTTTTTCTCTCTCTTTTTTCCCTTACCCCCCTCTTTTTTTCGTTTTTTTATCTCTCTCTTTTTTCTTTTTCTTTTTTCTCTCTCTCTCTTTTTTTCTTCTCTTTTTCCTTTCTTCTGTTTCTCTTTTTCCTTTTTCTCTCTTTTTCCCATTTCCCCCCTCTTTTTTTCCTTTTTTTCTTTCTCTTTTTTCTTTTTTTTTCTCTCTTTTTTCCCTTACCCCCCTCTTTTTTTCTTTTCTTTTCTCTCTCTTTTTTCCCTTACCCCCCCTCTTTTTTTTAGTTTTTTTGTATTTTTTCTTTTTTCCCTTTCCTCCCCTCTTTTTTTCCTTTTTTTATCTCTCTCTTTTTTCTTTTTTACCTCTTTTTCCTTTCTTCTGTTTTTTTCCTCTTTTTCCTTTTTTCTCTTTTTTCCCATTCCCCCCCTCTTTTTTTCCTTTTTGTCTTTCTCTTTTTTCTTTTTTTTTCTCTCTCTTTTTTCCCTTACCCCCCTCTTTTTTTCGTTTTTTTATCTCTCTCTTTTTTCTTTTTTCTTTTTTCTTCTCTCACTTTTCCTTTTCCTTTTTTTCTCTTTTTTCATCTCTTTTTTTCCTTTTTTTCTTTCTCTTTTTCTTTTTTCCCTTTCCTCCCCTCTTTTTTTCCTTTTTTTATCTCTCTCTTTTTTCTTTTTTTACCTCTTTTTCCTTTCTTCTGTTTTTTTCCTCTTTTTCCTTTTTTTCTCTTTTTTCCCGTTTCCCCCTCTTTGTTTCCTTTTTTCTTTCTCTTTTTTCTTTTTTCTTCTCTCTCTTTTTTCCCTTACCCCCCTCTTTTTTTCGTTTTTTTATCTCTCTCTTTTTTCTTTTTTCTTTTTTCTCTCTCTCTCTTTTTTTCTTCTCTTTTTCCTTTCTTCTGTTTCTCTTTTTCCTTTTTTGCTTTTTTCTCTTTTTTTCCTTTTTTTCTTTCTCTTTTTTTCTTTTTTTTGTATTTTTTCTTTTTTCCCTTTCCCCCCTTCTTTTTTTCCTTATTTTATCTCTCTCTTTTTTCTTTTTTACCTCTTTTTCCTTTCTTCTGTTTTTTTCCTCTTTTTCCTTTTTTTCTCTTTTTTCCCATTTCCCCCCCTCTTTTTTTCCTTTTTTTCTTTCTCTTTTTTTCTTTTTTTTTCTCTCTCTTTTTTCCCTTACCCCCCTCTTTTTTTAAAGTTTTTTTGTATTTTTATTTTTCCCTTACCTCCCCTCTTTTTTCCCTTTTTTTTTCTCTCTCTTTTTTCTTTTTTACCTCTTTTTCCTTTCTTCTGTTTTTTCCTCTTTTTCCTTTTCTCTCTTTTTTCCCATTTCCCCCCCTCTTTTTTTCCTTTTTGTCTTTCTCTTTTTTCTTTTTTTTTGTATTTTTTCTTTTTTCCCTTACCCCCCTCTTTTTTTCGTTTTTTTATCTCTATCTTTTTTCTTTTTTCTTTTTTCTTCTCTCACTTTTCCTTTTCCTTTTTTTCTCTTTTTTCATCTCTTTTTTTCCTTTTTTTTCTTTCTCATTTTTCTTTTTTTTCTCTTTTTCCTTTATTCTGTTTTTTTTCGCTTTTTCCTTTTTTCTCTTTTTTCCCATTCCCCCCCTCTTTTTTTCTTTTTTTCTTTCTCTTTTTTTCTCTCTCTTTTTTCCCTTATCCCCCTCTTTTTTTCGTTTTTTCCTCTCTTCTGTTTCTCTTTTTCCTTTTTTCCTTTTTTCTCTTTTTTTCCTTTTTTTCTTTCTCTTTTTTTCTTTTTTTTGTATTTTTTCTTTTTTCCCTTTCCCCCCCTCTTTTTTTCCTTATTTTATCTCTCTCTTTTTCTTTTTTACCTCTTTTTCCTTTCTTCTGTTTTTTTCCTCTTTTTCCTTTTTTCTCTTTTTTCCATTTCCCCCCCTCTTTTTTCCTTTTTTTCTTTCTCTTTTTTCTTTTTTCTTCTCTCTCTTTTTTCCCTTACCCCCCTCTTTTTTCCTTTTTTTATCTCTCTCTTTTTTCTTTTTTATTTCTTTTTCCTTTCTTCTGTTTTTTTTCCCATTTCCCCCCCTCTTTTTTTCCTTTTTTTCTTTCTCTTTTTTCTTTTTTTTTCTCTCTCTTTTTTCCCTTACCCCCACTCTTTTTTTTAGTTTTTTTGTATTTTTTCTTTTTTCCCTTACCTCCCCTCTTTTTTTCCTTTTTTTATCTCTCTCTTTTTTCTTTTTTACCTCTTTTTCCTTTCTTCTGTTTTTTTCCTCTTTTTCCTTTTTTCTCTTTTTTCCCATTTCCCCCCCTCTTTTTTTCCTTTTTGTCTTTCTCTTTTTTTCTTTTTTTTTCTCTCTCTTTTTTCACTTACCCCCCCTCTTTTTTTCCTTTTTTTATCTCTCTCTTTTTTCTTTTTTTACCTCTTTTTCCTTTCTTCTGTTTTTTTCCTCTTTTTCCTTTTTTCTCTTTTTTCCCGTTTCCCCGTCTTTTTTTCCTTTTTTTCTTTCTCTTTTTTCTTTTTTTTTCTCTCTCTTTTTTCCCTTACCCCCCCTCTTTTTTTCGTTTTTTTATCTCTCTCTTTTTTCTTTTTTCTTTTTTCTCTCTCTCTCTTTTTTTCTTCTCTTTTTCCTTTCTTCTGTTTCCCTTTTTCCTTTTTCTCTCTTTTTCCCATTCCCCCCTCTTTTTTCCTTTTTTTATTTCTCTTTTTTCTTTTTTTTCTCTCTTTTTTCCCTTACCCCCCCTCTTTTTTTCCTTTTTTTATCTCTCTCTTTTTTCTTTTTTCTTTTTTCTTCTCTCACTTTTCCTTTTCCTTTTTTTCTCTTTTTTCATCTCTTTTTTTCCTTTTTTTTCTTTCTCTTTTTCTTTATTAAAAACTTTTCCTTTTTTCTCTTTATTTCCTTTTTTTCTTTCTCTTTTTTTCCTTTTTTTGTATTTTCTTTTTTCCCTTTCCCCCCCTCTTTTTTTCCTTTTTTTATCTCTCTTTTTTCTTTTTTTTCTCTTTTTCCTTTCTTCTGTTTTTTTTCGCTTTTCCCTTTTTTCTCTTTTTTCCCATTCCCCCCCTCTTTTTTTCCTTTTTTTCTTTCTCTTTTTTTCTCTCTCTTTTTTCCCTTACCCCCCCCCTCTTTTTTTCGTTTTTTTATCTCTCTCTTTTTTCTTTTTTCTTTTTTCTCTCTCTCTCTTTTTTTCTTCTCTTTTCCTTTCTTCTGTTTCCCTTTTTCCTTTTTCTCTCTTTTTCCCATTTCCCCCCTCTTTTTTTCCTTTTTTTATTTCTCTTTTTTTCTTTTTTTTTCTCTCTTTTTTCCCTTACCCCCCTCTTTTTTCGTTTTTTTATCTCTCTCTTTTTTCTTTTTTCTTTTTTCTCTCTCTCTCTTTTTTTCTTCTCTTTTTCCTTTCTTCTGTTTCTCTTTTTCCTTTTTTCCTTTTTTCTCTTTTTTTCCTTTTTTTCTTTCTCTTTTTTTCTTTTTTTTGTATTTTTTCTTTTTTCCCTTTCCCCCCCTCTATTTTTCCTTATTTTATCTCTCTCTTTTTTCTTTTTCACCTCTTTTTCCTTTCTTCTGTTTTTTTCCTCTTTTTCCTTTTTTCTCTTTTTTCCCATTTCCCCCCCTCTTTTTTTACTTTTTTTCTCTTTTTTCCCATTTCCCCCCCTCTTTTTTTCATTTTTTTCTTTCTCTTTTTTTCTCTCTCTTTTTTCCCTTACCCCCCCTCTTTTTTTTCTTTTTTTGTATTTTTTCTTTTTTCCCTTACCTCCCCTCTTTTTTTCCTTTTTTTATCTCTCTCTTTTTTCTTTTTTACCTCTTTTTCCTTTCTTCTGTTTTTTTCCTCTTTTTCCTTTTTTCTCTTTTTTCCCATTTCCCCCCCTCTTTTTTTCCTTTTTGTCTTTCTCTTTTTTTCTTTTTTTTTCTCTCACTTTTTTCCCTTACCCCCTCTTTTTTTATAGTTTTTTTGTATTTTTTCTTTTTTCCCTTACCTCCCCTCTTTTTTTCCTTTTTTTATCTCTCTCTTTTTTCTTTTTTACCTCTTTTTCCTTTCTTCTGTTTTTTTCCTCTTTTTCCTTTTTTCTCTTTTTTCCCATTTCCCCCCCCTCTTTTTTCCTTTTTGTCTTTCTCTTTTTTTTTTCTTTTTTCTTTTTTCTTCTCTCACTTTTCCTTTTCCTTTTTTTCTCTATTTTCATCTCTTTTTTTACTTTTTTTTCATTCTCTTTTTTCTTTTTTAAAAACTTTTTCCTTTTTTCTCTTTTTTTCCTTTTTTTCTTTCTCTTTTTTCCTTTTTTTGTATTTTTTCTTTTTTCCCTTTCCCCCCTCTTTTTTCCTTATTTTATCTCTCTCTTTTTTCTTTTTTACCTCTTTTTCCTTTCTTCTGTTTTTTCCCTCTTTTTACTTTTTTTCTCTTTTTTCCCATTTCCCCCCTCTTTTTTTCCTTTTTTTCTTTCTTTTTTTTCTTTTTTCTTCTCTCTCTTTTTTCCCTTACCCCCTCTTTTTTTCCTTTTTTTATCTCTCTCTTTTTTCTTTTTTCTTTTCTCTCTCTCTCTCTCTTTTTTCTTCTCTTTTTCCTTTCTTCTGTTTCTCTTTTCCTTTTTTCTCTTTTTTCCCATTTCCCCCCCTCTTTTTTTCGTTTTTTTATCTCTCTCTTTTTTCTTTTTTCTTTTTTCTTCTCTCACTTTTCCTTTTCCTTTTTTTCTCTTTTTTCATCTCTTTTTTTCCTTTTTTTTCTTTCTCTTTTTTCTTTTTTCCCTTTCCTCCCCTCTTTTTTCCTTTTTTTATCTCTCTCTTTTTTCTTTTTTTACCTCTTTTTCCTTTCTTCTGTTTTTTTCCTCTTTTTCCTTTTTTTCTCTTTTTTCCCGTTTCCCCCTCTTTTTTCCCTTTTTTTCTTTCTCTTTTTTCTTTTTTTCTCTCTCTTTTTTCCCTTACCCCCCCTCTTTTTTTCGTTTTTTTATCTCTCTCTTTTTTCTTTTTTCTTTTTTCTCTCTCTCTTTTTTCTTCTCTGTTTCCTTTCTTCTGTTTCTCTTTTTCCTTTTTTGCTTTTTTCTCTTTTTTACCTTTTTTTCTTTCTCTTTTTTTCTTTTTTTTGTATTTTTCTTTTTTCCCTTTCCCCCCCTCTTTTTTTCTTTTTTTTTCTCTCTCTTTTTTCCCTTACCCCCCCCTCTTTTTTTAGTTTTTTTGTATTTTTTCTTTTTTCCCTTTCCTCCCCTCTTTTTTTCCTTTTTTTATATCTCTCTTTTTTCTTTTTTTACCTCTTTTTCCTTTCTTCTGTTTTTTTCCTCTTTTTCCTTTTTTTCTCTTTTTTCCCGTTTCCCCCTCTTTTTTCCCTTTTTTTCTTTCTCTTTTTTCTTTTTTTCTCTCTCTTTTTTCCCTTACCCCCCTTTTTTTTCGTTTTTTTATCTCTCTTTTTTTTCTTTTTTCTTTTTTCTCTCTCTCTCTTTTTTTCTTCTCTTTTTCCTTTCTTCTGTTTCTCTGTTTCCCTTTTCTCTCTTTTTCCCATTTCCCCCCCTCTTTTTTCCTTTTTTTCTTTCTCTTTTTCTTTTTTTTCCTCTCTTTTTTCCCTTACCCCCCTCTTTTTTTCTCTCTCTTTTTTCCCTTACCCCCCCTCTTTTTTTCGTTTTTTTATCTCTCTCTTTTTTCTTTTTTCTTTTTTCTTCTCTCACTTTTCCTTTTCCTTTTTTCTCTTTTTTCATCTCTCTTTTTTCTTTTTTTACCTCTTTTTCCTTTCTTCTGTTTTTTTCCTCTTTTTCCATTTTTTCTCTTTTTTCCCGTTTCCCCCTCTTTTTTTCCTTTTTTTCTTTCTCTTTTTTCTTTTTTTTGTCTCTCTTTTTTCCCTTACCCCCCCCTCTTTTTTTCGTTTTTTTATCTCTCTCTTTTTTCTTTTTTCTTTTTTCTCTCTCTCTCTTTTTTTCTTCTCTTTTTCCTTTCTTCTGTTTCTCTTTTTCCTTTTTCTCTCTTTTTCCCATTTCCCCCCTCTTTTTTTCCTTTTTTTCTTTCTCTTTTTTTCTTTTTTTTCCTCTCTTTTTTCCCTTACCCCCCCTCTTTTTTTCGTTTTTTTATCTCTCTTTTTTCTTTTTTCTTTTTTCTTCTCTCACTTTTCCTTTTCCATTTTTTCTCTTTTTTCATCTCTTTTTTTCCTTTTTTTTCTTTCTCTTTTTTCTTTTTTAAAAACATTTTCCTTTTTTCTCTTTTTTTCCTTTATTTCTTTCTCTTTTTTTCCTTTTTTTGTATTTTTTCTTTTTTCCCTTTCCTCCCCTCTTTTTTTCCTTTTTTTATCTCTCTCTTTTTTCTTTTTTACCTCTTTTTCCTTTCTTCTGTTTTTTTCCTCTTTTTCCTTTTTTCTCTTTTTTCCCATTTCCCCCCCTCTTTTTTTCCTTTTTTTCTTTCTCATTTTTCTTTTTTCTTCTCTCTCTTTTTTCCCTTACCCCGCTCTTTTTTCCTTTTTTTATCTCTCTCTTTTTTCTTTTTTACCTCTTTTTCCTTTCTTCTGTTTTTTTCCTCTTTTTCCTTTTTTTCTCTTTTTTCCCATTTCCCCCCCTCTTTTTTTCCTTTTTTTCTTTCTCTTTTTTCTTTTTTTTCTCTCTTTTTTCCCTTACCCCCCTCTTTTTTTAGTTTTTTTGTATTTTTTCTTTTTCCCCTTACCTCCCCTCTTTTTTTCCTTTTTTTTCTTTCTCTTTTTTCTTTTTTAAAAACATTTTCCTTTTTTCTCTTTTTTTCCTTTATTTCTTTCTCTTTTTTTCTTTTTTCCCTTTCCCCCCCTCTTTTTTTCCTTTTTTAATCTCTCTCTTTTTTCTTTTTTTTCTCTTTTTCCTTTCTTCTGTTTTTTTTCGCTTTTTCCTTTTTTCTCTTTTTTCCCATTCCCCCCCTCTTTTTTTCCTTTTTTTCTTTCTGTTTTTTCTCTCTCTTTTTTCCCTTACCCCCCTCTTTTTTTCGTATTTTCCTTTCTTCTGTTTCTCTTTTTCCTTTTTTCCTTTTTTCTCTTTTTTCCTTTTTTTCTTTCTCTTTTTTTCCTCTTTCTCCTTTTTCTCTTTTTTACCATTTCCCCCCCTCTTTTTTTCTTTCTCTTTTTTCTTTTTTTTCCTCTTTTTTTTTCCCTTACCCCCCTCTTTTTTTCTTTTTTTTCTCTCTCTTTTTTCCCTTACCCCCCCTCTTTTTTTAGTTTTTTTGTATTTTTTCTTTTTTCCCTTTCCTCCCCTCTTTTTTTCCTTTTTTTATCTCTCTCTTTTTTCTTTTTTCTTTTCTCTCTCTCTCTTTTTTTCTTCTCTTTTTCCTTTCTTCTGTTTCTCTTTTTCCTTTTTTCCTTTTTTCACTTTTTTTCCTTTTTTTCTTTCTCTTTTTTTCCTCTTTTTCCTTTTTCTCTTTTTTCCCATTTCCCCCCCTCTTTTTTTCCTTTTTTTCTTTCTCTTTTTTCTTTTTTTTTCTCTTTTTTTCCCATACCCCCTCTTTTTTTTTTCTTTTTTTTCTCTCTCTTTTTTCCCTTACCCCCCCTCTTTTTTTTATTTTTTTTTGTATTTTTTCTTTTTTCCCTTTCCTCCCCTCTTTTTTTCCTTTTTTTATCTCTCTCTTTTTTCTTTTTTCTTTTCTCTCTCTCTCTTTTTTTCTTCTCTTTTTCCTTTCTTCTGTTTCTCTTTTCCTTTTTTCTCTTTTTTTCCCATTTCCCCCTCTTTTTTTCCTTTTTTTCTTTCTCTTTTTTTCTTTTTTTTTCTCTCTCTTTTTTCCCTTACCCCCCCCCCTTTTTTTAGTTTTTTTGTATTTTTTCTTTTTTCCCTATCCCCTCTTTTTTTCCTTTTTTTATCTCTCTCTTTTTTCTTTTTTACCTCTTTTTCCTTTCTTCTGTTTTTTTCCTCTTTTTCCTTTTTTCTCTTTTTTCCCATTTCCCCCCTCTTTTTTTCCTTTTTGTCTTTGTCTTTTTTCTTTTTTTTTCTCTCTTTTTTCCCTTACCCCCCTCTTTTTTTCTTTTTTTTTCTCTCTCTTTTTTCCCTTACGCCCCTCTTTTTTTAGTTTTTTTGTATTTTTTCTTTTTTCCCTTTCCTCCCCTCTTTTTTTCCTTTTTTTATCTCTCTCTTTTTTCTTTTTTACCTCTTTTTCCTTTCTTCTGTTTTTTTCCTCTTTTTCCTTTTTTCTCTTTTTTCCCATTTCCCCCCCTCTTTTTTCCTTTTTGTCTTTGTCTTTTTTCTTTTTTTTTCTCTCTCTTTTTTCCCTTACCCCCCCCTTTTTTTGCGTTTTTTTATCTCTCTCTTTTTTCTTTTTTCTTTTTTCTTCTCTCACTTTTCCTTTTCCTTTTTTTCTCTTTTTTCATCTCTTTTTTTCCTTTTTTTTCTTTCTCTTTTTTCTTTTTTCCCTTTCCTCCCCTCTTTTTTTCCTTTTTTTATCTCTCTCTTTTTTCTTTTTTTACCTCTTTTTCCTTTCTTCTGTTTTTTTCCTCTTTTTCCTTTTTTTCTCTTTTTTCCCGTTTCCCCCTCTTTTTTTCCTTTTTTTCTTTCTCTTTTTTCTTTTTTTTCTCTCTCTTTTTTCCCTTACCCCCCTCTTTTTTTCGTTTTTTTATCTCTCTCTTTTTTCTTTTTTCTTTTTTCTCTCTCTCTCTTTTTTTCTTCTCTTTTTCCTTTCTTCTGTTTCTCTTTTTCCCTTTTCTCTCTTTTACCCATTTCCCCCCCTCTTTTTTTCCTTTTTTCTTTCTCTTTTTTCTTTTTTTTCCTCTCTTTTTTCCCTTACCCCCCTCTTTTTTTCTCTCTCTTTTTTCCCTTACTCCCCCCTCTTTTTTTAGTTTTTTTGTATTTTTTCTTTTTTTCCTTTCCTCCCCTCTTTTTTTCCTTTTTTTATCTCTCTCTTTTTTCTTTTTTACCTCTTTTTCCTTTCTTCTGTTTTTTTCCTCTTTTTCCTTTTTTCTCCTTTTTCCCATTTCCCCCCTCTTTTTTTCCTTTTTGTCTTTGTCTTTTTTCTTTTTTTTCTCTCTCTTTTTTCCCTTACCCCCCCCTCTTTTTTTCGTTTTTTTATCTCTCTCTTTTTTCTTTTTTCTTTTTTCTTCTCTCACTTTTCCTTTTCCTTTTTTTCTCTTTTTTCATCTCTTTTTTTCCTTTTTTTTCTTTCTCTTTTTTCTTTTTTCCCTTTCCTCCCCTCTTTTTTCCTTTTTTTATCTCTCTCTTTTTTCTTTTTTTACCTCTTTTTCCTTTCTTCTGTTTTTTCCCTCTTTTTCCATTTTTTCTCTTTTTTCCCGTTTACCCCTCTTTTTTCCTTTTTTTCTTTCTCTTTTTTCTTTTTTTTTCTCTCTCTTTTTTCCCTTACCCCCCCTCTTTTTTTCGTTTTTTTATCTCTCTCTTTTTTCTTTTTTCTTTTTTCTCTCTCTCTCTTTTTTTCTTCTCTTTTTCCTTTCTTCTGTTTCTCTTTTTCCTTTTTCTCTCTTTTTCCCATTTACCCCCTCTTTTTTTCCTTTTTTTCTTTCTCTTTTTTTCTTTTTTTTCCTCTCTTTTTTCCCTTACCCCCCTCTTTTTTTCGTTTTTTTACCTCTCTCTTTTTTCTTTTTTCTTTTTTCTTCTCTCACTTTTCCTTTTCCTTTTTTTCTCTTTTTTCATCTCTTTTTTTCCTTTTTTTTCTTTTTCTTTTTTCTTTTTTAAAAACATTTTCCTTTTTTCTCTTTTTTTCCTTTATTTCTTTCTCTTTTTTTTCCTTTTTTTGTATTTTTTCTTTTTTCCCTTTCCCCCCTCTTTTTTTCCTTTTTTTATCTCTCTCTTTTTTCTTTTTTTTCTCTTTTTCCTTTCTTCTGTTTTTTTTCGCTTTTTCCTTTTTTCTCTTTTTTCCCTTATCCCCCTCTTTTTTTTCGTTTTTTCCTTTCTTCTGTTTCTCTTTTTCCTTTTTTCCTTTTTTCTCTTTTTTTCCTTTTTTTCTTTCTCTTTTTTTCTTTTTTTTGTATTTTTTCTTTTTTCCCTTTCCCCCCCTATTTTTTTCCTTATTTTATCTCTCTCTTTTTTCTTTTTTACCTCTTTTTCCTTTCTTCTGTTTTTTTCCTCTTTTTCCTTTTTTCTCTTTTTTCCCATTTCACCCCCTCTTTTTTCCTTTTTTTCTCTTTTTTCTTTTTTCTTCTCTCTCTTTTTTCCCTTACCCCCTCTTTTTTCCTTTTTTTATCTCTCTCTTTTTTCTTTTTTACCTCTTTTTCCTTTCTTCTGTTTTTTTCCTCTTTTTCCTTTTTTCTCTTTTTTCCCATTTCCCCCCCTCTTTTTTTCCTTTTTTTCTTTCTCTTTTTTTCTTTTTTTTTCTCTCTCTTTTTTCCCTTACCCCCCTCTTTTTTTCTTTTTTTTCCTCTTTTTTTGCCCTTACCCCCCTCTTTTTTTCTTTTTTCTCTCTCTTTTTTCCCTTACCCCCACCTCTTTTTTTAATTTTTTTTTGTATTTTTTCTTTTTTCCCTTTCCTCCCCTCTTTTTTTCCTTTTTTTATCTCTCTCTTTTTTCTTTTTTCTTTTCTCTCTCTCTCTTTTTTTCTTCTCTTTTTCCTTTCTTCTGTTTCTCTTTTCCTTTTTTCTCTTTTTTTCCCATTTCCCCCTCTTTTTTTCCTTTTTTTCTTTCTCTTTTTTTCTTTTTTTTTCTCTCTCTTTTTTCCCTTACCCCCCCCCTTTTTTTATTTTTTTTGTATTTTTTCTTTTTTCCCTATCCTCCCCTCTTTTTTTCCTTTTTTTATCTCTCTTTTTTCTTTTTTTACCTCTTTTTCCTTTCTTCTGTTTCTCTTTTTCCTTTTTTTCTCTTTTTTCCCATTTCCCCCCTTCTTTTTTCCTTTTTTTCTTTCTCTTTTTTCTTTTTTTTCTCTCTTTTTTCCCTTACCCCCCCTCTTTTTTTCTTTTTTTTTCTCTCTCTTTTTTCCCTTACGCCCCTCTTTTTTTTAGTTTTTTTGTATTTTTTCTTTTTTCCCTTTCCTCCCCTCTTTTTTTCCTTTTTTTATCTCTCTCTTTTTTCTTTTTTACCTCTTTTTCCTTTCTTCTGTTTTTTTCCTCTTTTTCCTTTTTTCTCTTTTTTCCCATTTCCCCCCCTCTTTTTTCCTTTTTGTCTTTGTCTTTTTTCTTTTTTTTTCTCTCTCTTTTTTCCCTTACCCCCCTCTTTTTTTAGTTTTTTTGTATTTTTTCTTTTTTCCCTTACCTCCCCTCTTTTTTTCCTTTTTTTATCTCTCTCTTTTTTCTTTTTTACCTCTTTTTCCTTTCTTCTGTTTTTTTCCTCTTTTTCCTTTTTTCTCTTTTTTCCCATTTCCCCCCCTCTTTTTTCCTTTTTTTCTTTCTCTTTTTTCTTTTTTCTTCTCTCTCTTTTTTCCCTTACCCCCCTCTTTTTTCCTTTTTTTATCTCTCTCTTTTTTCTTTTTTATTTCTTTTTCCTTTCTTCTGTTTTTTTTCCCATTTCCCCCCCTCTTTTTTTCCTTTTTTTCTTTCTCTTTTTTCTTTTTTTTTCTCTCTCTTTTTTCCCTTACCCCCACTCTTTTTTTTAGTTTTTTTGTATTTTTTCTTTTTTCCCTTACCTCCCCTCTTTTTTTCCTTTTTTTATCTCTCTCTTTTTTCTTTTTTACCTCTTTTTCCTTTCTTCTGTTTTTTTCCTCTTTTTCCTTTTTTCTCTTTTTTCCCATTTCCCCCCCTCTTTTTTTCCTTTTTGTCTTTCTCTTTTTTTCTTTTTTTTTCTCTCTCTTTTTTCCCTTACCCCCCTCTTTTTTTCTTTTTTTTTCTCTCTCTTTTTTCCCTTACCCCCCCCTCTTTTTTTAGTTTTTTTTGTATTTTTTCTTTTTTCCCTTTCCTCCCCTCTTTTTTTCCTTTTTTTATCTCTCTCTTTTTTCTTTTTTCTTTTCTCTCTCTCTCTTTTTTTCTTCTCTTTTTCCTTTCTTCTGTTTCTCTTTTTCCTTTTTTCCTTTTTTCACTTTTTTTCCTTTTTTTCTTTCTCTTTTTTTCCTCTTTTTCCCTTTTCTCTTTTTTCCCATTTCCCCCCCTCTTTTTTTCCTTTTTTTCTTTCTCTTTTTTCTTTTTTTTCCTCTTTTTTTGCCCTTACCCCCCTCTTTTTTTCTTTTTTTCTCTCTCTTTTTTCCCTTACCCCCACCTCTTTTTTTAATTTTTTTTGTATTTTTTCTTTTTTCCCTTTCCTCCCCTCTTTTTTTCCTTTTTTTATCTCTCTCTTTTTTCTTTTTTCTTTTCTCTCTCTCTCTTTTTTTCTTCTCTTTTTCCTTTCTTCTGTTTCTCTTTTCCTTTTTTCTCTTTTTTTCCCATTTCCCCCTCTTTTTTTCCTTTTTTTCTTTCTCTTTTTTTCTTTTTTTTTCTCTCTCTTTTTTCCCTTACCCCCCCCTTTTTTTATTTTTTTTGTATTTTTTCTTTTTTCCCTATCCTCCCCTCTTTTTTTCCTTTTTTTATCTCTCTTTTTTCTTTTTTTACCTCTTTTTCCTTTCTTCTGTTTCTCTTTTTCCTTTTTTTCTCTTTTTTCCCATTTCCCCCCTTCTTTTTTCCTTTTTTTCTTTCTCTTTTTTCTTTTTTTTCTCTCTTTTTTCCCTTACCCCCCCTCTTTTTTTCTTTTTTTTTCTCTCTCTTTTTTCCCTTACGCCCCTCTTTTTTTTAGTTTTTTTGTATTTTTTCTTTTTTCCCTTTCCTCCCCTCTTTTTTTCCTTTTTTTATCTCTCTCTTTTTTCTTTTTTACCTCTTTTTCCTTTCTTCTGTTTTTTTCCTCTTTTTCCTTTTTTCTCTTTTTTTCCATTTCCCCCCCTCTTTTTTCCTTTTTGTCTTTGTCTTTTTTCTTTTTTTTTCTCTCTCTTTTTTCCCTTACCCCCCCCTTTTTTTGCGTTTTTTTATCTCTCTCTTTTTTCTTTTTTCTTTTTTCTTCTCTCACTTTTCCTTTTCCTTTTTTTCTCTTTTTTCATCTCTTTTTTTCCTTTTTTTTCTTTCTCTTTTTTCTTTTTTAAAAACATTTTCCTTTTTTCTCTTTTTTTCCTTTATTTCTTTCTCTTTTTTTCCTTTTTTTGTATTTTTTCTTTTTTCCCTTTCCCCCCCTCTTTTTTTCCTTTTTTTATCTCTCTCTTTTTTCTTTTTTTTCTCTTTTTCCTTTCTTCTGTTTTTTTTCGCTTTTTCCTTTTTTCTCTTTTTTCCCTTTTCCCCCTCTTTTTTTCCTTTTTTTCTTTCTCTTTTTTCTTTTTTCCCTTTCCCCCCCTCTTTTTTTCCTTATTTTATCTCTCTCTTTTTTCTTTTTTACCTCTTTTTCCTTTCTTCTGTTTTTTTCCTCTTTTTCCTTTTTTCTCTTTTTTCCCATTTCACCCCCTCTTTTTTCCTTTTTTTCTCTTTTTTCTTTTTTCTTCTCTCTCTTTTTTCCCTTACCCCCCTCTTTTTTCCTTTTTTTATCTCTCTCTTTTTTCTTTTTTACCTCTTTTTCCTTTCTTCTGTTTTTTTCCTCTTTTTACTTTTTTCTCTTTTTTTCCTTTTTTTCTTTCTCTTTTTTTCCCTCTTTTTCCCTTTTCTCTTTTTTCCCATTTCCCCCCTCTTTTTTTCCTTTTTTTCTTTCTCTTTTTTCTTTTTTTTTCTCTTTTTTTGCCCTTACCCCCCTCTTTTTTTCTTTTTTTCTCTCTCTTTTTTCCCTTACCCCCACCTCTTTTTTTAATTTTTTTTTGTATTTTTTCTTTTTTCCCTTTCCTCCCCTCTTTTTTTCCTTTTTTTATCTCTCTCTTTTTTCTTTTTTCTTTTCTCTCTCTCTCTTTTTTTCTTCTCTTTTTCCTTTCTTCTGTTTCTCTTTTTCCTTTTTTCTCTTTTTTTCCATTTCCCCCCCTCTTTTTTCCTTTTTGTCTTTGTCTTTTTTCTTTTTTTTTCTCTCTCTTTTTTCCCTTACCCCCCCCTTTTTTTGCGTTTTTTTATCTCTCTCTTTTTTCTTTTTTCTTTTTTCTTCTCTCACTTTTCCTTTTCCTTTTTTTCTCTTTTTTCATCTCTTTTTTTCCTTTTTTTTCTTTCTCTTTTTTCTTTTTTAAAAACATTTTCCTTTTTTCTCTTTTTTTCCTTTATTTCTTTCTCTTTTTTTCCTTTTTTTGTATTTTTTCTTTTTTCCCTTTCCCCCCCTCTTTTTTTCCTTTTTTTATCTCTCTCTTTTTTCTTTTTTTTCTCTTTTTCCTTTCTTCTGTTTTTTTTCGCTTTTTCCTTTTTTCTCTTTTTTCCCTTTTCCCCCTCTTTTTTTCCTTTTTTTCTTTCTCTTTTTTCTTTTTTCCCTTTCCCCCCCTCTTTTTTTCCTTATTTTATCTCTCTCTTTTTTCTTTTTTACCTCTTTTTCCTTTCTTCTGTTTTTTTCCTCTTTTTCCTTTTTTCTCTTTTTTCCCATTTCACCCCCTCTTTTTTCCTTTTTTTCTCTTTTTTCTTTTTTCTTCTCTCTCTTTTTTCCCTTACCCCCCTCTTTTTTCCTTTTTTTATCTCTCTCTTTTTTCTTTTTTACCTCTTTTTCCTTTCTTCTGTTTTTTTCCTCTTTTTACTTTTTTCTCTTTTTTTCCTTTTTTTCTTTCTCTTTTTTTCCCTCTTTTTCCCTTTTCTCTTTTTTCCCATTTCCCCCCTCTTTTTTTCCTTTTTTTCTTTCTCTTTTTTCTTTTTTTTTCTCTTTTTTTGCCCTTACCCCCCTCTTTTTTTCTTTTTTTCTCTCTCTTTTTTCCCTTACCCCCACCTCTTTTTTTAATTTTTTTTTGTATTTTTTCTTTTTTCCCTTTCCTCCCCTCTTTTTTTCCTTTTTTTATCTCTCTCTTTTTTCTTTTTTCTTTTCTCTCTCTCTCTTTTTTTCTTCTCTTTTTCCTTTCTTCTGTTTCTCTTTTTCCTTTTTTCTCTTTTTTTCCATTTCCCCCCCTCTTTTTTCCTTTTTGTCTTTGTCTTTTTTCTTTTTTTTTCTCTCTCTTTTTTCCCTTACCCCCCCCTTTTTTTGCGTTTTTTTATCTCTCTCTTTTTTCTTTTTTCTTTTTTCTTCTCTCACTTTTCCTTTTCCTTTTTTTCTCTTTTTTCATCTCTTTTTTTCCTTTTTTTTCTTTCTCTTTTTTCTTTTTTAAAAACATTTTCCTTTTTTCTCTTTTTTTCCTTTATTTCTTTCTCTTTTTTTCCTTTTTTTGTATTTTTTCTTTTTTCCCTTTCCCCCCCTCTTTTTTTCCTTTTTTTATCTCTCTCTTTTTTCTTTTTTTTCTCTTTTTCCTTTCTTCTGTTTTTTTTCGCTTTTTCCTTTTTTCTCTTTTTTCCCTTTTCCCCCTCTTTTTTTCCTTTTTTTCTTTCTCTTTTTTCTTTTTTCCCTTTCCCCCCCTCTTTTTTTCCTTATTTTATCTCTCTCTTTTTTCTTTTTTACCTCTTTTTCCTTTCTTCTGTTTTTTTCCTCTTTTTCCTTTTTTCTCTTTTTTCCCATTTCACCCCCTCTTTTTTCCTTTTTTTCTCTTTTTTCTTTTTTCTTCTCTCTCTTTTTTCCCTTACCCCCCTCTTTTTTCCTTTTTTTATCTCTCTCTTTTTTCTTTTTTACCTCTTTTTCCTTTCTTCTGTTTTTTTCCTCTTTTTACTTTTTTCTCTTTTTTTCCTTTTTTTCTTTCTCTTTTTTTCCCTCTTTTTCCCTTTTCTCTTTTTTCCCATTTCCCCCCTCTTTTTTTCCTTTTTTTCTTTCTCTTTTTTCTTTTTTTTTCTCTTTTTTTGCCCTTACCCCCCTCTTTTTTTCTTTTTTTCTCTCTCTTTTTTCCCTTACCCCCACCTCTTTTTTTAATTTTTTTTTGTATTTTTTCTTTTTTCCCTTTCCTCCCCTCTTTTTTTCCTTTTTTTATCTCTCTCTTTTTTCTTTTTTCTTTTCTCTCTCTCTCTTTTTTTCTTCTCTTTTTCCTTTCTTCTGTTTCTCTTTTCCTTTTTTCTCTTTTTTTCCCATTTCCCCCTCTTTTTTTCCTTTTTTTCTTTCTCTTTTTTTCTTTTTTTTTCTCTCTCTTTTTTCCCTTACCCCCCCCCCTTTTTTTTATTTTTTTTGTATTTTTTCTTTTTTCCCTATCCTCCCCTCTTTTTTTCCTTTTTTTATCTCTCTTTTTTCTTTTTTTACCTCTTTTTCCTTTCTTCTGTTTCTCTTTTTCCTTTTTTTCTCTTTTTTCCCATTTCCCCCCTTCTTTTTTCCTTTTTTTCTTTCTCTTTTTTCTTTTTTTTCTCTCTTTTTTCCCTTATCCCCCCTCTTTTTTTTCGTTTTTTCCTTTCTTCTGTTTCTCTTTTTCCTTATTTCCTTTTTTCTCTTTTTTTCCTTTTTTTCTTTCTCTTTTTTTCTTTTTTTTGTATTTTTTCTTTTTTCCCTTTCCCCCCCTATTTTTTTCCTTATTTTATCTCTCTCTTTTTTCTTTTTTACCTCTTTTTCCTTTCTTCTGTTTTTTTCCTCTTTTTCCTTTTTTCTCTTTTTTCCCATTTCACCCCCTCTTTTTTCCTTTTTTTCTCTTTTTTCTTTTTTCTTCTCTCTCTTTTTTCCCTTACCCCCTCTTTTTTCCTTTTTTTATCTCTCTCTTTTTTCTTTTTTACCTCTTTTTCCTTTCTTCTGTTTTTTTCCTCTTTTTCCTTTTTTCTCTTTTTTCCCATTTCCCCCCCTCTTTTTTTCCTTTTTTTCTTTCTCTTTTTTTCTTTTTTTTTCTCTCTCTTTTTTCCCTTACCCCCCTCTTTTTTTCTTTTTTTTTCTCTCTCTTTTTTCCCTTACCCCCCCCCTCTTTTTTTAGTTTTTTTTGTATTTTTTCTTTTTTCCCTTTCCTCCCCTCTTTTTTTCCTTTTTTTATCTCTCTCTTTTTTCTTTTTTCTTTTCTCTCTCTCTCTTTTTTTCTTCTCTTTTTCCTTTCTTCTGTTTCTCTTTTTCCTTTTTTCCTTTTTTCACTTTTTTTCCTTTTTTTCTTTCTCTTTTTTTCCTCTTTTTCCCGTTTCTCTTTTTTCCCATTTCCCCCCCTCTTTTTTTCCTTTTTTTCTTTCTCTTTTTTCTTTTTTTTCTCTTTTTTTGCCCTTACCCCCCTCTTTTTTTCTTTTTTTCTCTCTCTTTTTTCCCTTACCCCCACCTCTTTTTTTAATTTTTTTTTGTATTTTTTCTTTTTTCCCTTTCCTCCCCTCTTTTTTTCCTTTTTTTATCTCTCTCTTTTTTCTTTTTTCTTTTCTCTCTCTCTCTTTTTTTCTTCTCTTTTTCCTTTCTTCTGTTTCTCTTTTCCTTTTTTCTCTTTTTTTCCCATTTCCCCCTCTTTTTTTCCTTTTTTTCTTTCTCTTTTTTTCTTTTTTTTTCTCTCTCTTTTTTCCCTTACCCCCCCCCTTTTTTTATTTTTTTTGTATTTTTTCTTTTTTCCCTATCCTCCCCTCTTTTTTTCCTTTTTTTATCTCTCTTTTTTCTTTTTTTACCTCTTTTTCCTTTCTTCTGTTTCTCTTTTTCCTTTTTTTCTCTTTTTTCCCATTTCCCCCCTTCTTTTTTCCTTTTTTTCTTTCTCTTTTTTCTTTTTTTTCTCTCTTTTTTCCCTTACCCCCCCTCTTTTTTTCTTTTTTTTTCTCTCTCTTTTTTCCCTTACGCCCCTCTTTTTTTTAGTTTTTTTGTATTTTTTCTTTTTTCCCTTTCCTCCCCTCTTTTTTTCCTTTTTTTATCTCTCTCTTTTTTCTTTTTTACCTCTTTTTCCTTTCTTCTGTTTTTTTCCTCTTTTTCCTTTTTTCTCTTTTTTCCCATTTCCCCCCCTCTTTTTTCCTTTTTGTCTTTGTCTTTTTTCTTTTTTTTTCTCTCTCTTTTTTCCCTTACCCCCCCCCTTTTTTTGCGTTTTTTTATCTCTCTCTTTTTTCTTTTTTCTTTTTTCTTCTCTCACTTTTCCTTTTCCTTTTTTTCTCTTTTTTCATCTCTTTTTTTCCTTTTTTTTCTTTCTCTTTTTTCTTTTTTCCCTTTCCTCCCCTCTTTTTTTCCTTTTTTTATCACTCTCTTTTTTCTTTTTTTACCTCTTTTTGCTTTCTTCTGTTTTTTTCCTCTTTTTCCTTTTTTTCTCTTTTTTCCCGTTTCCCCCTCTTTTTTTCCTTTTTTTCTTTCTCTTTTTTCTTTTTTTTCTCTCTCTTTTTTCCCTTAACCCCCTCTTTTTTTCGTTTTTTTATCTCTCTCTTTTTTCTTTTTTCTTTTTTCTCTCTCTCTCTTTTTTTCTTCTCTTTTTCCTTTCTTCTGTTTCTCTTTTTCCCTTTTCTCTCTTTTTCCCATTTCCCCCCCTCTTTTTTTCCTTTTTTCTTTCTCTTTTTTCTTTTTTTTCCTCTCTTTTTTCCCTTACCCCCCTCTTTTTTTTTCTCTCTCTTTTTTCCCTTACTCCCCCCTCTTTTTTTAGTTTTTTTGTATTTTTTCTTTTTTCCCTTTCCTCCCCTCTTTTTTTCCTTTTTTTATCTCTCTCTTTTTTCTTTTTTACCTCTTTTTCCTTTCTTCTGTTTTTTTCCTCTTTTTCCTTTTTTCTCTTTTTTCCCATTTCCCCCCCTCTTTTTTTCCTTTTTGTCTTTGTCTTTTTTCTTTTTTTTCTCTCTCTTTTTTCCCTTACCCCCCCCTCTTTTTTTCGTTTTTTTATCTCTTTTTTTTTTCTTTTTTCTTTTTTCTTCTCTCACTTTTCCTTTTCCTTTTTTTCTCTATTTTCATCTCTTTTTTTACTTTTTTTTCTTTCTCTTTTTTCTTTTTTCCCTTTCCTCCCCTCTTTTTTTCCTTTTTTTATCTCTCTCTTTTTTCTTTTTTCTTTTTTCTTCTCTCACTTTTCCTTTTCCTTTTTTTCTCTTTTTTCATCTCTTTTTTTCCTTTTTTTTCTTTCTTTTTTTTCTTTTTTCCCTTTCCTCCCCTCTTTTTTTCCTTTTTTTATCTCTCTCTTTTTTCTTTTTTTACCTTTTTCCTTTCTTCTGTTTTTTTCCTCTTTTTCCTTTTTTTCTCTTTTTTCCCGATTCCCCCTCTTTTTTTCCTTTTTTTCTTTCTCTTTTTTCTTTTTTTTCTCTCTCTTTTTTCCCTTACCCCCCTCTTTTTTTCGTTTTTTTATCTCTCTCTTTTTTCTTTTTTCTTTTTTCTCTCTCTCTTTTTTTCTTCTCTTTTTCCTTTCTTCTGTTTCACTTTTTCCCTTTTCTCTCTTTTTCCCATTTCCCCCCTCTTTTTTTCTTTCTCTTTTTTCTTTTTTTTCCTCTCTTTTTTCCCTTACCCCCCTCTTTTTTTCTCTCTCTTTTTTCCTTTACTCACCCCTCTTTTTTTAGTTTTTTTGTATTTTTTCTTTTTTCCCTTTCCTCTTTTTTTCCTTTTTTTATCTCTCTCTTTTTTCTTTTTTACCTCTTTTTCCTTTCTTCTGTTTTTTTCCTCTTTTTCCTTTTTTCTCTTTTTTCCCATTTCCCCCCTCTTTTTTTCCTTTTTGTCTTTGTCTTTTTTCTTTTTTTTCTCTCTCTTTTTTCCCTTACCCCCCCCCTCTTTTTTTCGTTTTTTTTATCTCTCTCTTTTTTCTTTTTTCTTTTTTCTTCTCTCACTTTTCCTTTTCCTTTTTTTCTCTTTTTTCATCTCTTTTTTTCCTTTTTTTTCTTTCTCTTTTTTCTTTTTTCCCTTTCCTCCCCTCTTTTTTTCCTTTTTTTATCTCTCTCTTTTTTCTTTTTTTACCTCTTTTTCCTTTCTTCTGTTTTTTTCCTCTTTTTCCATTTTTTCTCTTTTTTCCCGTTTACCCCTCTTTTTTTCCTTTTTTTCTTTCTCTTTTTTCTTTTTTTTTCTCTCTCTTTTTTCCCTTACCCCCCCCTCTTTTTTTCGTTTTTTTATCTCTCTCTTTTTTCTTTTTTCTTTTTTCTCTCTCTCTCTTTTTTTCTTCTCTTTTTCCTTTCTTCTGTTTCTCTTTTTCCTTTTTCTCTCTTTTTCCCATTTCCCCCCTCTTTTTTTCCTTTTTTCTTTCTCTTTTTTTCTTTTTTTTCCTCTCTTTTTTCCCTTACCCCCCCTCTTTTTTTCGTTTTTTTACCTCTCTCTTTTTTCTTTTTTCTTTTTTCTTCTCTCACTTTTCCTTTTCCTTTTTTTCTCTTTTTTCATCTCTTTTTTTCCTTTTTTTTCTTTCTCTTTTTTCTTTTTTAAAAACATTTTCGTTTTTTCTCTTTTTTTCCTTTATTTCTTTCTATTTTTTTCCTTTTTTTGTATTTTTTCTTTTTTCCCTTTCCCCCCCTCTTTTTTTCCTTTTTTTATCTCTCTCTTTTTTCTTTTTTTTCTCTTTTTCCTTTCTTCTGTTTTTTTTCGCTTTTTCCTTTTTTCTCTTTTTTCCCTTTCCCCCCCTCTTTTTTTCCTTTTTTTCTTTCTCTTTTTTTCTCTCTCTTTTTTCCCTTATCCCCCCTCTTTTTTTTCGTTTTTTCCTTTCTTCTGTTTCTCTTTTTCCTTTTTTCCTTTTTTCTCTTTTTTTCCTTTTTTTCTTTCTCTTTTTTTCTTTTTTTTGTATTTTTTCTTTTTTCCCTTTCCCCCCTCTTTTTTTCCTTATTTTATCTCTCTCTTTTTTCTTTTTTACCTCTTTTTCCTTTCTTCTGTTTTTTTCCTCTTTTTCCTTTTTTCTCTTTTTTCCCATTTCCCCCCTCTTTTTTTCCTTTTTTTCTTTCTCATTTTTCTTTTTTCTTCTCTCTCTTTTTTCCCTTACCCCCCTCTTTTTTCCTTTTTTTATCTCTCTCTTTTTTCTTTTTTACCTCTTTTTCCTTTCTTCTGTTTTTTTCCTCTTTTTCCTTTTTTTCTCTTTTTTCCCATTTCCCCCCCTCTTTTTTTCCTTTTTTTCTTTCTCTTTTTTCTTTTTTTTCTCTCTTTTTTCCCTTACCCCCCTCTTTTTTTAGTTTTTTTGTATTTTTTCTTTTTCCCCTTACCTCCCCTCTTTTTTTCCTTTTTTTTCTTTCTCTTTTTTCTTTTTTAAAAACATTTTCCTTTTTTCTCTTTTTTTCCTTTATTTCTTTCTCTTTTTTTCTTTTTTCCCTTTCCCCCCCTCTTTTTTTCCTTTTTTAATCTCTCTCTTTTTTCTTTTTTTTCTCTTTTTCCTTTCTTCTGTTTTTTTTCGCTTTTTCCTTTTTTCTCTTTTTTCCCATTCCCCCCCTCTTTTTTTCCTTTTTTTCTTTCTGTTTTTTCTCTCTCTTTTTTCCCTTACCCCCCTCTTTTTTTCGTATTTTCCTTTCTTCTGTTTCTCTTTTTCCTTTTTTCCTTTTTTCTCTTTTTTCCTTTTTTTCTTTCTCTTTTTTTCCTCTTTTTCCTTTTTCTCTTTTTTACCATTTCCCCCCCTCTTTTTTTCTTTCTCTTTTTTCTTTTTTTTCCTCTTTTTTTTCCCTTACCCCCCTCTTTTTTTCTTTTTTTTCTCTCTCTTTTTTCCCTTACCCCCCCCTCTTTTTTTAGTTTTTTTGTATTTTTTATTTTTTCCCTTTCCTCCCCTCTTTTTTTCCTTTTTTTATCTCTCTCTTTTTTCTTTTTTCTTTTCTCTCTCTCTCTTTTTTTCTTCTCTTTTTCCTTTCTTCTGTTTCTCTTTTTCCTTTTTTCCTTTTTTCACTTTTTTTCCTTTTTTTCTTTCTCTTTTTTTCCTCTTTTTCCTTTTTCTCTTTTTTCCCATTTCCCCCCCTCTTTTTTTCCTTTTTTTCTTTCTCTTTTTTCTTTTTTTTTCTCTTTTTTTCCCATACCCCCTCTTTTTTTTTCTTTTTTTTCTCTCTCTTTTTTCCCTTACCCCCCCTCTTTTTTTTCTTTTTTTTTGTATTTTTTCTTTTTTCCCTTTCCTCCCCTCTTTTTTTCCTTTTTTTATCTCTCTCTTTTTTCTTTTTTCTTTTCTCTCTCTCTCTTTTTTTCTTCTCTTTTTCCTTTCTTCTGTTTCTCTTTTCCTTTTTTCTCTTTTTTTCCCATTTCCCCCTCTTTTTTTCCTTTTTTTCTTTCTCTTTTTTTCTTTTTTTTTCTCTCTCTTTTTTCCCTTACCCCCCCCCCTTTTTTTAGTTTTTTTGTATTTTTTCTTTTTTCCCTATCCTCCCCTCTTTTTTTCCTTTTTTTATCTCTCTTTTTTCTTTTTTACCTCTTTTTCCTTTCTTCTGTTTCTCTTTTTCCTTTTTTTCTCTTTTTTCCCATTTCCCCCCTTCTTTTTTCCTTTTTTTCTTTCTCTTTTTTCTTTTTTTTCTCTCTTTTTTCCCTTACCCCCCTCTTTTTTTCTTTTTTTTTCTCTCTCTTTTTTCCCTTACCCCCCCCTCTTTTTTTTATTTTTTTTGTATTTTTTCTTTTTTCCCTTTCCTCCCCTCTTTTTTTCCTTTTTTTATCTCTCTCTTTTTTCTTTTTTACCTCTTTTTCCTTTCTTCTGTTTTTTTCCTCTTTTTCCTTTTTTCTCTTTTTTCCCATTTCCCCCCCTCTTTTTTCCTTTTTTTCTTTCTCTTTTTTCTTTTTTCTTCTCTCTCTTTTTTCCCTTACCCCCCCTCTTTTTTCCTTTTTTTATCTCTCTCTTTTTTCTTTTTTACCTCTTTTTCCTTTCTTCTGTTTTTTTCCCATTTCCCCCCCTCTTTTTTCCTTTTTTTCTTTCTCTTTTTTTCTTTTTTTTTCTCTCTCTTTTTTCCCTTACCCCCCCTCTTTTTTTTAGTTTTTTTGTATTTTTTCTTTTTTCCCTTACCTCCCCTCTTTTTTTCCTTTTTTTATCTCTCTCTTTTTTCTTTTTTACCTCTTTTTCCTTTCTTCTGTTTTTCTCCTCTTTTTCCTTTTTTCTCTTTTTTCCCATTTCCCCCCCTCTTTTTTTCCTTTTTGTCTTTCTCTTTTTTTCTTTTTTTTTCTCTCTCTTTTTTCCCTTACCCCCCCCTCTTTTTTTCCTTTTTTTATCTCTCTCTTTTTTCTTTTTTTACCTCTTTTTCCTTTCTTCTGTTTTTTTCCTCTTTTTCCTTTTTTTCTCTTTTTTCCCGTTTCCCCTTTTTTTTTTCCTTTTTTTCTTTCTCTTTTTTCTTTTTTTTTCTCTCTCTTTTTTCCCTTACCCCCCTCTTTTTTTCGTTTTTTTATCTCTCTCTTTTTTCTTTTTTCTTTTTTCTCTCTCTCTCTTTTTTTCTTCTCTTTTTCCTTTCTTCTGTTTCTCTTTTTCCTTTTTTGCTTTTTTCTCTTTTTTTCCTTTTTTTCTTTCTCTTTTTTCTTTTTTTTGTATTTTTTCTTTTTTCCCTTTCCCCCCCTCTTTTTTTCCTTATTTTATCTCTCTCTTTTTTCTTTTTTACCTCTTTTTCCTTTCTTCTGTTTTTTTCCTCTTTTTCCTTTTTTTCTCTTTTTTCCCATTTCCCCCCCTCTTTTTTTCCTTTTTTTCTTTCTCTTTTTTTCTTTTTTTTTCTCTCTCTTTTTTCCCTTACCCCCCCCTCTTTTTTTAGTTTTTTTGTATTTTTTCTTTTTTCCCTTTCCTCCCCTCTTTTTTTCCTTTTTTTATCTCTCTCTTTTTTCTTTTTTCTTTTCTCTCTCTCTCTTTTTTTCTTCTCTTTTTCCTTTCTTCTGTTTCTCTTTTTCCTTTTTTCTCTTTTTTCCCTTACCTCCCCTCTTTTTTCCTTTTTTTATCTCTCTTTTTTCTTTTTTACCTCTTTTTCCTTTCTTCTGTTTCTCTTTTTTCTTTTTTTTCCTCTCTTTTTTCCCTTACCCCCCTCTTTTTTTCGTTTTTTTATCTCTCTCTTTTTTCTTTTTTCTTTTTTCTTCTCTCACTTTTCCTTTTCCTTTTTTTCTCTTTTTTCATCTCTTTTTTTTCTTTCTCTTTTTTCTTTTTTAAAAACTTTTTCCTTTTTTCTCTTTTTTTCCTTTTTTTCTTTCTCTTTTTTTCCTTTTTTTGTATTTTTTCTTTTTTCCCTTTCCCCCCTCTTTTTTCCTTTTTTTCTTTCTCTTTTTTTCTTTTTTTTTCTCTCTCTTTTTTCCCTTACCCACCCCTCTTTTTTTAGTTTTTTTGTATTTTTTCTTTTTTCCCTTTCCTCCCCTCTTTTTTTCCTTTTTTTTATCTCTCTCTTTTTTCTTTTTTACCTCTTTTTCCTTTCTTCTCTTTTTTTTCCTCTTTTTCCTTTTTTCTCTTTTATCCCATTTCCCCCCCTCTTTTTTTTGCTTTTTGTCTTTCTCTTTTTTCTTTTTTTTTCTCTCTCCTTTTTCCCTTACCCCCCCTCTTTTTTCCGTTTTTTATCTCTCTCTTTTTTCTTTTTTCTTTTATCTCTCTCTCTCTTTTTTTCTTCTCTTTTTCCTTTCTTCTGTTTCTCATTTTTTGTATTTTTTCTTTTTTCCCTTTCCCCCCTCTTTTTTTCCTTTTTTTATCTCTCTCTTTTTTCTTTTTTTACCTCTTTTTCCTTTCTTCTGTTTTTTCCCTCTTTTTCCTTTTTTTCTCTTTTTTCCCGTTTCCCCCTCTTTTTTTCCTTTTTTTCTTTCTCTTTTTTCTTTTTTTTTCTCTCTTTTTTCCCTTACCCCCTCTTTTTTTCGTTTTTTTATCTCTCTTTTTTCTTTTTTCTTTTTTCTCTCTCTCTTTTTTCTTCTCTGTTTCCTTTCTTCTGTTTCTCTTTTTCCTTTTTTGCTTTTTTCTCTTTTTTTCCTTTTTTTCTTTCTCTTTTTTTCTTTTTTTTGTATTTTTTCTTTTTTCCCTTTCCCCCCCTCTTTTTTTCTTTTTTTTCTCTCTCTTTTTTCCCTTACCCCCCCCTCTTTTTTTTAGTTTTTTTGTATTTTTTCTTTTTTCCCTTTCCTCCCCTCTTTTTTTCCTTTTTTTATCTCTCTCTTTTTTCTTTTTTTACCTCTTTTTCCTTTCTTCTGTTTTTTTCCTCTTTTTCCTTTTTTTCTCTTTTTTCCCGTTTCCCCCTCTTTTTTTCCTTTTTTTCTTTCTCTTTTTTCTTTTTTTTTCTCTCTCTTTTTTCCCTTACCCCCCCCCCTTTTTTTAGTTTTTTTGTATTTTTTCTTTTTTCCCTATCCTCCCCTCTTTTTTTCCTTTTTTTATCTCTCTTTTTCTTTTTTACCTCTTTTTCCTTTCTTCTGTTTCTCTTTTTCCTTTTTTTCTTTCTCTTTTTTTCTTTTTTTTGTATTTTTTCTTTTTTCCCTTTCCCCCCCTCTTTTTTTCCTTATTTTATCTCTCTCTTTTTTCTTTTTACCTCTTTTTCCTTTCTTCTGTTTTTTTCCTCTTTTTCCTTTTTTTCTCTTTTTTCCCATTTCCCCCCTCTTTTTTTCCTTTTTTTCTTTCTCTTTTTTTCTTTTTTTTTCTCTCTCTTTTTTCCCTTACCCCCCCCTCTTTTTTTAGTTTTTTTGTATTTTTTCTTTTTTCCCTTTCCTCCCCTCTTTTTTTCCTTTTTTTATCTCTCTCTTTTTTCTTTTTTCTTTTCTCTCTCTCTCTTTTTTTCTTCTCTTTTTCCTTTCTTCTGTTTCTCTTTTTCCTTTTTTCTATTTTTTCCCTTACCTCCCCTCTTTTTTTCCTTTTTTTATCTCTCTTTTTTCTTTTTTACCTCTTTTTCCTTTCTTCTGTTTCTCTTTTTTCTTTTTTTTCCTCTCTTTTTTCCCTTACCCCCCTCTTTTTTTCGTTTTTTTATCTCTCTCTTTTTTCTTTTTTCTTTTTTCTTCTCTCACTTTTCCTTTTCCTTTTTTTCTCTTTTTTCATCTCTTTTTTTTCTTTCTCTTTTTTCTTTTTTAAAAACTTTTTCCTTTTTTCTCTTTTTTTCCTTTTTTTCTTTCTCTTTTTTTCCTTTTTTTGTATTTTTTCTTTTTTCCCTTTCCCCCCTCTTTTTTTCCTTTTTTTATCTCTCTCTTTTTTCTTTTTTTTCTCTTTTTCCTTTCTTCTGTTTTTTTTCGCTTTTTCCTTTTTTCTCTTTTTTCCCATTCCCCCCCTCTTTTTTTCCTTTTTTTCTTTCTCTTTTTTTCTCTCTCTTTTTTCCCTTACCCCCCCCCTCTTTTTTTCGTTTTTTTATCTCTCTCTTTTTTCTTTTTTCTTTTTTCTTCTCTCACTTTTCCTTTTCCTTTTTTTCTCTTTTTTCATCTCTTTTTTTCCTTTTTTTTCTTTCTCTTTTTTCTTTATTAAAAACTTTTTCCTTTTTTCTCTTTATTTCCTTTTTTTCTTTCTCTTTTTTTCCTTTTTTTGTATTTTTCTTTTTTCCCTTTCCCCCCCTCTTTTTTTCCTTTTTTTATCTCTCTTTTTTCTTTTTTTTCTCTTTTTCCTTTCTTCTGTTTTTTTTCGCTTTTTCCTTTTTTCTCTTTTTTCCCATTCCCCCCCTCTTTTTTTCCTTTTTTTCTTTCTCTTTTTTTCTCTCTCTTTTTTCCCTTACCCCCCCCCTCTTTTTTTCGTTTTTTTATCTCTCTCTTTTTTCTTTTTTCTTTTTTCTCTCTCTCTCTTTTTTTCTTCTCTTTTTCCTTTCTTCTGTTTCTCTTTTTTTGTATTTTTTCTTTTTTCCCTTTCCCCCCTCTTTTTTTCCTTTTTTTATCTCTCTCTTTTTTCTTTTTTTACCTCTTTTTCCTTTCTTCTGTTTTTTCCCTCTTTTTCCTTTTTTTCTCTTTTTTCCCGTTTCCCCCTCTTTTTTTCCTTTTTTTCTTTCTCTTTTTTCTTTTTTTTTCTCTCTTTTTTCCCTTACCCCCCCTCTTTTTTTCGTTTTTTTATCTCTCTCTTTTTTCTTTTTTCTTTTTTCTCTCTCTCTTTTTTCTTCTCTGTTTCCTTTCTTCTGTTTCTCTTTTTCCTTTTTTGCTTTTTTCTCTTTTTTTCCTTTTTTTCTTTCTCTTTTTTTCTTTTTTTTGTATTTTTTCTTTTTTCCCTTTCCCCCCCTCTTTTTTTCTTTTTTTTTCTCTCTCTTTTTTCCCTTACCCCCCCCTCTTTTTTTAGTTTTTTTGTATTTTTTCTTTTTTCCCTTTCCTCCCCTCTTTTTTTCCTTTTTTTCTTTCTCTTTTTTCTTTTTTTTTCTCTCTCTTTTTTCCCTTACCCCCCCCCCTTTTTTTTTAGTTTTTTTGTATTTTTTCTTTTTTCCCTATCCTCCCCTCTTTTTTTCCTTTTTTTATCTCTCTTTTTTCTTTTTTACCTCTTTTTCCTTTCTTCTGTTTCTCTTTTTCCTTTTTTTCTCTTTTTTCCCATTTCCCCCCTTCTTTTTTCCTTTTTTTCTTTCTCTTTTTTCTTTTTTTTTCTCTCTCTTTTTTCCCTTACCCCCCTCTTTTTTTCGTTTTTTTATCTCTCTCTTTTTTCTTTTTTCTTTTTTCTCTCTCTCTCTTTTTTTCTTCTCTTTTTCCTTTCTTCTGTTTCTCTTTTTCCTTTTTCTCTCTTTTTCCCATTTCCCCCTCTTTTTTTCCTTTTTTTCTTTCTCTTTTTTCTTTTTTTTTCTCTCTTTTTTCCCTTACCCCCCCTCTTTTTTTCTTTTCTTTTCTCTCTCTTTTTTCCCTTACCCCCCCTCTTTTTTTTAGTTTTTTTGTATTTTTTCTTTTTTCCCTTTCCTCCCCTCTTTTTTTCCTTTTTTTATCTCTCTCTTTTTTCTTTTTTACCTCTTTTTCCTTTCTTCTGTTTTTTTCCTCTTTTTCCTTTTTTCTCTTTTTTCCCATTCCCCCCCTCTTTTTTTCCTTTTTGTCTTTCTCTTTTTTCTTTTTTTTTCTCTCTCTTTTTTCCCTTACCCCCCTCTTTTTTTCGTTTTTTTATCTCTCTCTTTTTTCTTTTTTCTTTTTTCTTCTCTCACTTTTCCTTTTCCTTTTTTTCTCTTTTTTCATCTCTTTTTTTCCTTTTTTTTCTTTCTCTTTTTTCTTTTTTCCCTTTCCTCCCCTCTTTTTTTCCTTTTTTTATCTCTCTCTTTTTTCTTTTTTTACCTCTTTTTCCTTTCTTCTGTTTTTTTCCTCTTTTTCCTTTTTTTCTCTTTTTTCCCGTTTCCCCCTCTTTGTTTCCTTTTTTCTTTCTCTTTTTTCTTTTTTCTTCTCTCTCTTTTTTCCCTTACCCCACTCTTTTTTTCGTTTTTTTATCTCTCTCTTTTTTCTTTTTTCTTTTTTCTCTCTCTCTCTTTTTTTCTTCTCTTTTTCCTTTCTTCTGTTTCTCTTTTTCCTTTTTTGCTTTTTTCTCTTTTTTTCCTTTTTTTCTTTCTCTTTTTTTCTTTTTTTTTCTCTCTCTTTTTTCCCTTACCCCCCTCTTTTTTTAAAGTTTTTTTGTATTTTTTCTTTTTTCCCTTACCTCCCCTCTTTTTTCCCTTTTTTTTTCTCTCTCTTTTTTCTTTTTTACCTCTTTTTCCTTTCTTCTGTTTTTTCCTCTTTTTCCTTTTCTCTCTTTTTTCCCATTTCCCCCCCTCTTTTTTTCCTTTTTGTCTTTCTCTTTTTTCTTTTTTTTTGTATTTTTTCTTTTTTCCCTTACCCCCCTCTTTTTTTCGTTTTTTTATCTCTATCTTTTTTCTTTTTTCTTTTTTCTTCTCTCACTTTTCCTTTTCCTTTTTTTCTCTTTTTTCATCTCTTTTTTTCCTTTTTTTTCTTTCTCATTTTTCTTTTTTTTCTCTTTTTCCTTTATTCTGTTTTTTTTCGCTTTTTCCTTTTTTCTCTTTTTTCCCATTCCCCCCCTCTTTTTTTCTTTTTTTCTTTCTCTTTTTTTCTCTCTCTTTTTTCCCTTATCCCCCTCTTTTTTTCGTTTTTTCCTCTCTTCTGTTTCTCTTTTTCCTTTTTTCCTTTTTTCTCTTTTTTTCCTTTTTTTCTTTCTCTTTTTTTCTTTTTTTTGTATCTCTCTTTTTTCCCTTACCCCCCTCTTTTTTCCTTTTTTTATCTCTCTCTTTTTTCTTTTTTATTTCTTTTTCCTTTCTTCTGTTTTTTTTCCCATTTCCCCCCCTCTTTTTTTCCTTTTTTTCTTTCTCTTTTTTCTTTTTTTTTCTCTCTCTTTTTTCCCTTACCCCCACTCTTTTTTTTAGTTTTTTTGTATTTTTTCTTTTTTCCCTTACCTCCCCTCTTTTTTTCCTTTTTTTATCTCTCTCTTTTTTCTTTTTTACCTCTTTTTCCTTTCTTCTGTTTTTTTCCTCTTTTTCCTTTTTTCTCTTTTTTCCCATTTCCCCCCCTCTTTTTTTCCTTTTTGTCTTTCTCTTTTTTTCTTTTTTTTTCTCTCTCTTTTTTCACTTACCCCCCCTCTTTTTTTCCTTTTTTTATCTCTCTCTTTTTTCTTTTTTTACCTCTTTTTCCTTTCTTCTGTTTTTTTCCTCTTTTTCCTTTTTTCTCTTTTTTCCCGTTTCCCCGTCTTTTTTTCCTTTTTTTCTTTCTCTTTTTTCTTTTTTTTTCTCTCTCTTTTTTCCCTTACCCCCCCTCTTTTTTTCGTTTTTTTATCTCTCTCTTTTTTCTTTTTTCTTTTTTCTCTCTCTCTCTTTTTTTCTTCTCTTTTTCCTTTCTTCTGTTTCCCTTTTTCCTTTTTCTCTCTTTTTCCCATTTCCCCCCTCTTTTTTTCCTTTTTTTATTTCTCTTTTTTCTTTTTTTTTCTCTCTTTTTTCCCTTACCCCCCCTCTTTTTTTCCTTTTTTTATCTCTCTCTTTTTTCTTTTTTCTTTTTTCTTCTCTCACTTTTCCTTTTCCTTTTTTTCTCTTTTTTCATCTCTTTTTTTCCTTTTTTTTCTTTCTCTTTTTTCTTTATTAAAAACTTTTTCCTTTTTTCTCTTTATTTCCTTTTTTTCTTTCTCTTTTTTTCCTTTTTTTTGTATTTTTTCTTTTTTCCCTTTCCCCCCCTCTTTTTTTCCTTTTTTTATCTCTCTTTTTTCTTTTTTTTCTCTTTTTCCTTTCTTCTGTTTTTTTTCGCTTTTTCCTTTTTTCTCTTTTTTCCCATTCCCCCACTCTTTTTTTCCTTTTTTTCTTTCTCTTTTTTTCTCTCTCTTTTTTCCCTTACCCCCCCCCCTCTTTTTTTCGTTTTTTTATCTCTCTCTTTTTTCTTTTTTCTTTTTTCTCTCTCTCTCTTTTTTTCTTCTCTTTTTCCTTTCTTCTGTTTCCCTTTTTCCTTTTTCTCTCTTTTTCCCATTTCCCCACTCTTTTTTTCCTTTTTTTATTTCTCTTTTTTTCTTTTTTTTTCTCTCTTTTTTCCCTTACCCCCCTCTTTTTTTCGTTTTTTTATCTCTCTCTTTTTTCTTTTTTCTTTTTTCTCTCTCTCTCTTTTTTTCTTCTCTTTTTCCTTTCTTCTGTTTCTCTTTTTCCTTTTTTCCTTTTTTCTCTTTTTTTCCTTTTTTTCTTTCTCTTTTTTTCTTTTTTTTGTATTTTTTCTTTTTTCCCTTTCCCCCCCTCTATTTTTCCTTATTTTATCTCTCTCTTTTTTCTTTTTCACCTCTTTTTCCTTTCTTCTGTTTTTTTCCTCTTTTTCCTTTTTTCTCTTTTTTCCCATTTCCCCCCCTCTTTTTTTACTTTTTTTCTCTTTTTTCCCATTTCCCCCCCTCTTTTTTTCATTTTTTTCTTTCTCTTTTTTTCTCTCTCTTTTTTCCCTTACCCCCCCTCTTTTTTTTCTTTTTTTGTATTTTTTCTTTTTTCCCTTACCTCCCCTCTTTTTTCCTTTTTTTATCTCTCTCTTTTTTCTTTTTTACCTCTTTTTCCTTTCTTCTGTTTTTTTCCTCTTTTTCCTTTTTTCTCTTTTTTCCCATTTCCCCCCCTCTTTTTTTCCTTTTTTTCTTTCTCTTTTTTCTTTTTTTTTCTCTCTCTTTTTTCCCTTACCCCCACTCTTTTTTTATAGTTTTTTTTGTATTTTTTCTTTTTTCCCTCACCTCCCCTCTTTTTTTCCTTTTTTTATCTCTCTCTTTTTTCTTTTTTACCTCTTTTTCCTTTCTTCTGTTTTTTTCCTCTTTTTCCTTTTTTCTCTTTTTTCCCATTTCCCCCCCTCTTTTTTTCCTTTTTGTCTTTCTCTTTTTTTCTTTTTTTTTCTCTCTCTTTTTTCACTTACCCCCCCTCTTTTTTTCCTTTTTTTATCTCTCTCTTTTTTCTTTTTTTACCTCTTTTTCCTCTTTTTCCTTTTTTCTCTTTTTTCCCGTTTCCCCGTCTTTTTTTCCTTTTTTTCTTTCTCTTTTTTCTTTTTTTTTCTCTCTCTTTTTTCCCTTACCCCCCCTCTTTTTTTCGTTTTTTTATCTCTCTCTTTTTTCTTTTTTCTTTTTTCTCTCTCTCTCTTTTTTTCTTCTCTTTTTCCTTTCTTCTGTTTCCCTTTTTCCTTTTTCTCTCTTTTTCCCATTTCCCCCCTCTTTTTTTCCTTTTTTTATTTCTCTTTTTTCTTTTTTTTTCTCTCTTTTTTCCCTTACCCCCCCTCTTTTTTTCCTTTTTTTATCTCTCTCTTTTTTCTTTTTTCTTTTTTCTTCTCTCACTTTTCCTTTTCCTTTTTTTCTCTTTTTTCATCTCTTTTTTTCCTTTTTTTTCTTTCTCTTTTTTCTTTATTAAAAACTTTTTCCTTTTTTCTCTTTATTTCCTTTTTTTCTTTCTCTTTTTTTCCTTTTTTTTGTATTTTTTCTTTTTTCCCTTTCCCCCCCTCTTTTTTTCCTTTTTTTATCTCTCTTTTTTCTTTTTTTTCTCTTTTTCCTTTCTTCTGTTTTTTTTCGCTTTTTCCTTTTTTCTCTTTTTTCCCATTCCCCCACTCTTTTTTTCCTTTTTTTCTTTCTCTTTTTTTCTCTCTCTTTTTTCCCTTACCCCCCCCCCTCTTTTTTTCGTTTTTTTATCTCTCTCTTTTTTCTTTTTTCTTTTTTCTCTCTCTCTCTTTTTTTCTTCTCTTTTTCCTTTCTTCTGTTTCCCTTTTTCCTTTTTCTCTCTTTTTCCCATTTCCCCACTCTTTTTTTCCTTTTTTTATTTCTCTTTTTTTCTTTTTTTTTCTCTCTTTTTTCCCTTACCCCCCTCTTTTTTTCGTTTTTTTATCTCTCTCTTTTTTCTTTTTTCTTTTTTCTCTCTCTCTCTTTTTTTCTTCTCTTTTTCCTTTCTTCTGTTTCTCTTTTTCCTTTTTTCCTTTTTTCTCTTTTTTTCCTTTTTTTCTTTCTCTTTTTTTCTTTTTTTTGTATTTTTTCTTTTTTCCCTTTCCCCCCCTCTATTTTTCCTTATTTTATCTCTCTCTTTTTTCTTTTTCACCTCTTTTTCCTTTCTTCTGTTTTTTTCCTCTTTTTCCTTTTTTCTCTTTTTTCCCATTTCCCCCCCTCTTTTTTTACTTTTTTTCTCTTTTTTCCCATTTCCCCCCCTCTTTTTTTCATTTTTTTCTTTCTCTTTTTTTCTCTCTCTTTTTTCCCTTACCCCCCCTCTTTTTTTTCTTTTTTTGTATTTTTTCTTTTTTCCCTTACCTCCCCTCTTTTTTCCTTTTTTTATCTCTCTCTTTTTTCTTTTTTACCTCTTTTTCCTTTCTTCTGTTTTTTTCCTCTTTTTCCTTTTTTCTCTTTTTTCCCATTTCCCCCCCTCTTTTTTTCCTTTTTGTCTTTCTCTTTTTTTCTTTTTTTTTCTCTCACTTTTTTCCCTTACCCCCTCTTTTTTTATAGTTTTTTTTGTATTTTTTCTTTTTTCCCTTACCTCCCCTCTTTTTTTCCTTTTTTTATCTCTCTCTTTTTTCTTTTTTACCTCTTTTTCCTTTCTTCTGTTTTTTTCCTCTTTTTCCTTTTTTCTCTTTTTTCCCATTTCCCCCCCTCTTTTTTTCCTTTTTGTCTTTCTCTTTTTTCTTTTTTTCTCTCTCTCTTTTTTCCCTTACCCCCCCCTCTTTTTTTCGTTTTTTTATCTCTCTCTTTTTTCTTTCTTTTTTTTTCTTCTCTCACTTTTCCTTTTCCTTTTTTTCTCTTTTTTCATCTCTTTTTTTCCTTTTTTTTCATTCTCTTTTTTCTTTTTTAAAAACTTTTTCCTTTTTTCTCTTTTTTTCCTTTTTTTCTTTCTCTTTTTTCCTTTTTTTGTATTTTTTCTTTTTTCCCTTTCCCCCCTCTTTTTTCCTTATTTTATCTCTCTCTTTTTTCTTTTTTACCTCTTTTTCCTTTCTTCTGTTTTTTCCCTCTTTTTACTTTTTTTCTCTTTTTTCCCATTTCCCCCCTCTTTTTTTCCTTTTTTTCTTTCTTTTTTTTCTTTTTTCTTCTCTCTCTTTTTTCCCTTACCCCCTCTTTTTTTCCTTTTTTTATCTCTCTCTTTTTTCTTTTTTCTTTTCTCTCTCTCTCTCTTTTTTCTTCTCTTTTTCCTTTCTTCTGTTTCTCTTTTCCTTTTTTCTCTTTTTTCCCATTTCCCCCCCTCTTTTTTTCGTTTTTTTATCTCTCTCTTTTTTCTTTTTTCTTTTTTCTTCTCTCACTTTTCCTTTTCCTTTTTTTCTCTTTTTTCATCTCTTTTTTTCCTTTTTTTTCTTTCTCTTTTTTCTTTTTTCCCTTTCCTCCCCTCTTTTTTTCCTTTTTTTATCTCTCTCTTTTTTCTTTTTTTACCTCTTTTTCCTTTCTTCTGTTTTTTTCCTCTTTTTCCTTTTTTTCTCTTTTTTCCCGTTTCCCCCTCTTTTTTCCCTTTTTTTCTTTCTCTTTTTTCTTTTTTTTCTCTCTCTTTTTTCCCTTACCCCCCCTCTTTTTTACGTTTTTTTATCTCTCTCTTTTTTCTTTTTTCTTTTTACTCTCTCTCTTTTTTCTTCTCTGTTTCCTTTCTTCTGTTTCTCTTTTTCCTTTTTTGCTTTTTTCTCTTTTTTTCCTTTTTTTCTTTCTCTTTTTTTCTTTTTTTTGTATTTTTTCTTTTTTCCCTTTCCCCCCCTCTTTTTTTTTTTTTTTTCCTCTCTCTTTTTTCCCTTACCCCCCCCCTCTTTTTTTAGTTTTTTTGTATTTTTTCTTTTTTCCCTTTCCTCCCCTCTTTTTTTCCTTTTTTTATCTCTCTCTTTTTTCTTTTTTTACCTCTTTTTCCTTTCTTCTGTTTTTTTCCTCTTTTTCCTTTTTTTCTCTTTTTTCCCGTTTCCCCCTCTTTTTTCCCTTTTTTTCTTTCTCTTTTTTCTTTTTTTTCTCTCTCTTTTTTCCCTTACCCCCCCTTTTTTTTCGTTTTTTTATCTCTCTCTTTTTTCTTTTTTCTTTTTTCTCTCTCTCTCTTTTTTTCTTCTCTTTTTCCTTTCTTCTGTTTCTCTGTTTCCCTTTTCTCTCTTTTTCCCATTTCCCCCCCTCTTTTTTCCTTTTTTTCTTTCTCTTTTTCTTTTTTTTCCTCTCTTTTTTCCCTTACCCCCTCTTTTTTTCTCTCTCTTTTTTCCCTTACCCCCCCCTCTTTTTTTCGTTTTTTTATCTCTCTCTTTTTTCTTTTTTCTTTTTTCTTCTCTCACTTTTCCTTTTCCTTTTTTCTCTTTTTTCATCTCTCTTTTTTCTTTTTTTACCTCTTTTTCCTTTCTTCTGTTTTTTTCCTCTTTTTCCATTTTTTCTCTTTTTTCCCGTTTCCCCCTCTTTTTTTCCTTTTTTTCTTTCTCTTTTTTCTTTTTTTTGTCTCTCTTTTTTCCCTTACCCCCCCTCTTTTTTTCGTTTTTTTATCTCTCTCTTTTTTCTTTTTTCTTTTTTCTCTCTCTCTCTTTTTTTATTCTCTTTTTCCTTTCTTCTGTTTCTCTTTTTCCTTTTTCTCTCTTTTTCCCATTTCCCCCCTCTTTTTTTCCTTTTTTTCTTTCTCTTTTTTTCTTTTTTTTCCTCTCTTTTTTCCCTTACCCCCCCTCTTTTTTTCGTTTTTTTATCTCTCTTTTTTCTTTTTTCTTTTTTCTTCTCTCACTTTTCCTTTTCCATTTTTTCTCTTTTTTCATCTCTTTTTTTCCTTTTTTTTCTTTCTCTTTTTTCTTTTTTAAAAACATTTTCCTTTTTTCTCTTTTTTTCCTTTATTTCTTTCTCTTTTTTTCCTTTTTTTGTATTTTTTCTTTTTTCCCTTTCCTCCCCTCTTTTTTTCCTTTTTTTATCTCTCTCTTTTTTCTCTTTTACCTCTTTTTCCTTTCTTCTGTTTTTTTCCTCTTTTTCCTTTTTTTCTCTTTTTTCCCATTTCCCCCCCTCTTTTTTTCCTTTTTTTCTTTCTCATTTTTCTTTTTTCTTCTCTCTCTTTTTTCCCTTACCCCCCTCTTTTTTCCTTTTTTTATCTCTCTCTTTTTTCTTTTTTACCTCTTTTTCCTTTCTTCTGTTTTTTTCCTCTTTTTCCTTTTTTTCTCTTTTTTCCCATTTCCCCCCCTCTTTTTTTCCTTTTTTTCTTTCTCTTTTTTCTTTTTTTTCTCTCTTTTTTCCCTTACCCCCCTCTTTTTTTAGTTTTTTTGTATTTTTTCTTTTTCCCCTTACCTCCCCTCTTTTTTTCCTTTTTTTTCTTTCTCTTTTTTCTTTTTTAAAAACATTTTCCTTTTTTCTCTTTTTTTCCTTTATTTCTTTCTCTTTTTTTCCTTTTTTTTGTATTTTTTCTTTTTTCCCTTTCCCCCCCTCTTTTTTTCCTTTTTTAATCTCTCTCTTTTTTCTTTTTTTTCTCTTTTTCCTTTCTTCTGTTTTTTTTCGCTTTTTCCTTTTTTCTCTTTTTTCCCATTCCCCCCCTCTTTTTTTCCTTTTTTTCTTTCTGTTTTTTCTCTCTCTTTTTTCCCTTACCCCCCTCTTTTTTTCGTATTTTCCTTTCTTCTGTTTCTCTTTTTCCTTTTTTCCTTTTTTCTCTTTTTTCCTTTTTTTCTTTCTCTTTTTTTCCTCTTTTTCCTTTTTCTCTTTTTTACCATTTCCCCCCCTCTTTTTTTCCTTTTTTTCTTTCTCTTTTTTCTTTTTTTTCCTCTTTTTTTTTCCCTTACCCCCCTCTTTTTTTCTTTTTTTTCTCTCTCTTTTTTCCCTTACCCCCCCCTCTTTTTTTAGTTTTTTTGTATTTTTTCTTTTTTCCCTTTCCTCCCCTCTTTTTTTCTTTTTCTCTTTTTTTCCTTTTTTTCTTTCTCTTTTTTCCTTTTTTTGTATTTTTTCTTTTTTCCCTTTCCCCCCTCTTTTTTCCTTATTTTATCTCTCTCTTTTTTCTTTTTTACCTCTTTTTCCTTTCTTCTGTTTTTTCCCTCTTTTTCCTTTTTTTCTCTTTTTTCCCATTTCCCCCCTCTTTTTTTCCTTTTTTTCTTTCTTTTTTTCTTTTTTCTTCTCTCTCTTTTTTCCCTTACCCCCTCTTTTTTTCCTTTTTTTATCTCTCTCTTTTTTCTTTTTTTTACCTCTTTTTCCTTTCTTCTGTTTTTTTTCCTCTTTTTCCTTTTTTTTTTTTTTCCCATTTCCCCCCCTCTTTTTTGCCTTTTTTTCTTTCTCTTTTTTTCTTTTTTTTTCTCTCTCTTTTTTCCCTTACCCCCCCTCTTTTTTTCGTTTTTTTATCTCTCTCTTTTTTCTTTTTTCTTTTCTCTCTCTCTCTCTTTTTTCTTCTCTTTTTCCTTTCTTCTGTTTCTCTTTTCCTTTTTTCTCTTTTTTCCCATTTCCCCCCCTCTTTTTTTCCTTTTTTTATCTCTCTCTTTTTCTTTTTTACCTCTTTTTCCTTTCTTCTGTTTTTTTCCTCTTTTTCCTTTTTTCTCTTTTTTCCCATTTCCCCCCCTCTTTTTTTCCGTTTTGTCTTTCTCTTTTTTCTTTTTTTTTCTCTCTCTTTTTTCCCTTACCCCCCCCCCTCTTTTTTTCGTTTTTTTATCTCTCTCTTTTTCTTTTTTCTTCTCTCACTTTTCCTTTTCCTTTTTTTCTCTTTTTTCATCTCTTTTTTTCCTTTTTTTTCTTTCTCTTTTTTCTTTTTTCCCTTTCCTCCCCTCTTTTTTTCCTTTTTTTATCTCTCTCTTTTTTCTTTTTTTACCTCTTTTTCCTTTCTTCTGTTTTTTTCCTCTTTTTCCTTTTTTTCTCTTTTTTCCCGTTTCCCCCTCTTTTTTTCCTTTTTTTCTTTCTCTTTTTTCTTTTTTTTCTCTCTCTTTTTTCCCTTACCCCCCTCTTTTTTTCGTTTTTTTATCTCTCTCTTTTTTCTTTTTTCTTTTTTCTCTCTCTCTCTTTTTTTCTTCTCTTTTTCCTTTCTTCTGTTTCTCTTTTTCCCTTTTCTCTCTTTTTCCCATTTCCCCCCCTCTTTTTTTCCTTTTTTTCTTTCCTTTTTTCTTTTTTTTCCTCTCTTTTTTCCCTTACCCCCCTCTTTTTTTCTCTCTCTTTTTTCCCTTACTCCCCCCTCTTTTTTTAGTTTTTTTGTATTTTTTCTTTTTTCCCTTTCCTCTTTTTTTCCTTTTTTTATCTCTCTCTTTTTTCTTTTTTACCTCTTTTTCCTTTCTTCTGTTTTTTTCCTCTTTTTCCTTTTTTCTCTTTTTTCCCATTTCCCCCCCTCTTTTTTTCCTTTTTGTCTTTGTCTTTTTTCCCTTACCCCCCCTCTTTTTTTCGTTTTTTTATCTCTCTTTTTTCTTTTTTCTTTTTTCTTCTCTCACTTTTCCTTTTCCTTTTTTTCTCTTTTTTCATCTCTTTTTTTCCTTTTTTTCTTTCTCTTTTTTCTTTTTTCCCTTTCCTCCCCTCTTTTTTTCCTTTTTTTATCTCTCTCTTTTTTCTTTTTTTACCTCTTTTTCCTTTCTTCTGTTTTTTTCCTCTTTTTCCATTTTTTCTCTTTTTTCCCGTTTACCCCTCTTTTTTTCCTTTTTTTCTTTCTCTTTTTTCTTTTTTTTTCTCTCTCTTTTTTCCCTTACCCCCCCCTCTTTTTTTCGTTTTTTATCTCTCTCTTTTTTCTTTTTTCTTTTTTCTCACTCTCTCTTTTTTTCTTCTCTTTTTCCTTTCTTCTGTTTCTCTTTTTCCTTTTTCTCTCTTTTTCCCATTTCCCCCCTCTTTTTTTCCTTTTTTTCTTTCTCTTTTTTTCTTTTTTTTCCTCTCTTTTTTCCCTTACCCCCCTCTTTTTTTCGTTTTTTTACCTGTCTCTTTTTTCTTTTTTCTTTTTTCTTCTCTCACTTTTCCTTTTCCTTTTTTTTCTTTTTTCATCTCTTTTTTTCCTTTTTTTTCTTTCTCTTTTTTCTTTTTTAAAAACATTTTCCTTTTTTCTCTTTTTTTCCTTTATTTCTTTCTCTTTTTTTCCTTTTTTTATCTCTCTCTTTTTTCTTTTTTTTCTCTTTTTCCTTTCTTCTGTTTTTTTTCGCTTTTTCCTTTTTTCTCTTTTTTCCCTTTTCCCCCTCTTTTTTTCCTTTTTTTCTTTCTCTTTTTTCTTTTTTCCCTTTCCCCCCCTCTTTTTTCCTTATTTTATCTCTCTCTTTTTTCTTTTTTACCTCTTTTTCCTTTCTTCTGTTTTTTTCCTCTTTTTCCTTTTTTCTCTTTTTTCCCATTTCACCCCCTCTTTTTTCCTTTTTTTCTCTTTTTTCTTTTTTCTTCTCTCTCTTTTTTCCCTTACCCCCCTCTTTTTTCCTTTTTTTATCTCTCTCTTTTTTCTTTTTTACCTCTTTTTCCTTTCTTCTGTTTTTTTCCTCTTTTTCCTTTTTTCTCTTTTTTCCCATTTCCCCCCCTCTTTTTTTCCTTTTTTTCTTTCTCTTTTTTTCTTTTTTTTTCTCTCTCTTTTTTCCCTTACCCCCCTCTTTTTTTCTTTTTTTTTCTCTCTCTTTTTTCCCTTACCCCCCCCTCTTTTTTTAGTTTTTTTTGTATTTTTTCTTTTTTCCCTTTCCTCCCCTCTTTTTTTCCTTTTTTTATCTCTCTCTTTTTTCTTTTTTCTTTTCTCTCTCTTTTTTTCTTCTCTTTTTCCTTTCTTCTGTTTCTCTTTTTCCTTTTTTCTCTTTTTTCCCTTACCTCCCCTCTTTTTTTCCTTTTTTTATCTCTCTTTTTTCTTTTTTACCTCTTTTTCCTTTCTTCTGTTTCTCTTTTTCCTTTTTTTCTCTTTTTTCCCATTTCCCCCCTCTTTTTTTCCTTTTTTTCTTTCTCTTTTTTCTTTTTTTTTCTCTCTTTTTTCCCTTACCCCCCTCTTTTTTTCGTTTTTTTATCTCTTTCTTTTTTCTTTTTTCTTTTTTCTTCTCTCACTTTTCTTTTCCTTTTTTTCTCTTTTTTCGTCTCTTTTTTTCCTTTTTTTTCTTTCTCTTTTTTCTTTTTTAAAAACTTTTTCCTTTTTTCTCTTTTTTCCTTTTTTTCTTTCTCTTTTTTTCCTTTTTTTGTATTTTTTCTTTTTTCCCTTTCCCCCCTCTTTTTTTCCTTTTTTTTTATCTCTCTCTTTTTTCTTTTTTACCTCTTTTTCCTTTCTTCTGTTTTTTTCCTCTTTTTCCTTTTTTTCTCTTTTTTCCCATTTCCCCCCTCTTTTTTTCCTTTTTTTCTTTCTCTTTTTTTCTTTTTTTTTCTCTCTCTTTTTTCCCTTACCCACCCCTCTTTTTTTAGTTTTTTTGTATTTTTTCTTTTTTCCCTTTCCTCCCCTCTTTTTTTCCTTTTTTTTATCTCTCTCATTTTTCTTTTTTACCTCTTTTTCCTTTCTTCTGTTTTTTTCCTCTTTTTCCTTTTTTCTCTTTTTTCCCATTTCCCCCCTCTTTTTTTCCTTTTTGTCTTTCTGTTTTTTCTTTTTTTTTCTCTCTCCTTTTTCCCTTACCCCCCTCTTTTTTCCGTTTTTTATCTCTCTCTTTTTTCTTTTTTCTTTTATCTCTCTCTCTCTCTTTTTCTTCTCTTTTTCCTTTCTTCTGTTTCTCTTTTTTTGTATTTTTTCCTTTTTCCCTTTCCCCCCTCTTTTTTTCCTTTTTTTTATCTCTCTCTTTTTTCTTTTTTTACCTCTTTTTCCTTTCTTCTGTTTTTTTCCTCTTTTTCCTTTTTTTCTCTTTTTTCCCGTTTCCCCCTCTTTTTTTCCTTTTTTTCTTTCTCTTTTTTCTTTTTTTTCTCTCTCTTTTTTCCCTTACCCCCCTCTTTTTTTCGTTTTTTTATCTCTCTCTTTTTTCTTTTTTCTTTTTTCTCTCTCTCTCTTTTTTTCTTCTCTGTTTCCTTTCTTCTGTTTCTCTTTTTCCATTTTTGCTTTTTTCTCTTTTTTTCCTTTTTTTCTTTCTCTTTTTTTCTTTTTTTTGTATTTTTTCTTTTTTCCCTTTCCCCCCTCTTTTTTCTTTTTTTTCCTCTCTCTTTTTTCCCTTACCCCCCTCTTTTTTTAGTTTTTTTGTATTTTTTCTTTTTTCCCTTACCTCCCCTCTTTTTTTCCTTTTTTTATCTCTCTCTTTTTTCTTTTTTACCTCTTTTTCCTTTCTTCTGTTTTTTTCCTCTTTTTCCTTTTTTCTCTTTTTTCCCATTTCCCCCCCTCTTTTTTTCCTTTTTGTCTTTCTCTTTTTTCTTTTTTTTTCTCTCTCTTTTTTCCCTTACCCCCCCCTCTTTTTTTCGTTTTTTTATCTCTCTCTTTTTTCTTTTTTCTTTTTTCTTCTCTCACTTTTCCTTTTCCTTTTTTTCTCTTTTTTCATCTCTTTTTTTCCTTTTTTTCTTTCTCTTTTTTCTTTTTTCCCTTTCCTCCCCTCTTTTTTTCCTTTTTTTATCTCTCTCTTTTTTCTTTTTTTACCTTTTTCCTTTCTTCTGTTTTTTTCCTCTTTTTCCTTTTTTTCTCTTTTTTCCCGTTTCCCCCTCTTTTTTTCCTTTTTTTCTTTCTCTTTTTTCTTTTTTTTTCTCTCTCTTTTTTCCCTTACACCCCTCTTTTTTTCGTTTTTTTATCTCTCTCTTTTTTCTTTTTTCTTTTTTCTCTCTCTCTCTTTTTTTCTTCTCTTTTTCCTTTCTTCTGTTTCTCTTTTTCCTTTTTCTCTCTTTTTCCCATTTCCCCCCTCTTTTTTTCCTTTTTTTCTTTCTCTTTTTTCTTTTTTTTTCTCTCTTTTTTCCCTTACCCCCCCTCTTTTTTTCTTTTTTTTTCTCTCTCTTTTTTCCCTTACCCCCCCCTCTTTTTTTAGTTTTTTTGTATTTTTTCTTTTTTCCCTTTCCTCCCCTCTTTTTTTCCTTTTTTTATCTCTCTCTTTTTTCTTTTTTTACCTCTTTTTCCTTTCTTCTGTTTTTTTCCTCTTTTTCCTTTTTTCTCTTTTTTCCCATTTCCCCCCTCTTTTTTTCCTTTTTGTCTTTCTCTTTTTTCTTTTTTTTTCTCTCTCTTTTTTCCCTTATCCCCCCCCTCTTTTTTTCGTTTTTTATCTCTCTTTTTTATTTTTTATTTTTTCTTCTCTCACTTCCTTTTTTTCTCTTTTTTCATCTCTTTTTTTCCTTTTTTTTCTTTCTCTTTTTTCTTTTTTCCCTTTCCTCCCCTCTTTTTTTCCTTTTTTTATCTCTCTTTTTTCTTTTTTCACCTCTTTTTCCTTTCTTCTGTTTTTTTCCTCTTTTTCCATTTTTTCTCTTTTTTCCCTTTTCCCCCTCTTTTTTTCCTTCTCTTTTTTCTTTTTTTTTCTCTCTCTTTTTTCCCTTACACCCCTCTTTTTTTCGTTTTTTTATCTCTCTCTTTTTTCTTTTTTCTTTTTTCTCTCTCTCTCTTTTTTTCTTCTCTTTTTCCTTTCTTCTGTTTCTCTTTTTCCTTTTTCTCTCTTTTTCCCATTTCCCCCCTCTTTTTTTCCTTTTTTTCTTTCTCTTTTTTCTTTTTTTTTCTCTCTTTTTTCCCTTACCCCCCTCTTTTTTTCTTTTTTTTTCTCTCTCTTTTTTCCCTTACCCCCCCCCTCTTTTTTTTAGTTTTTTTGTATTTTTTCTTTTTTCCCTTTCCTCCCCTCTTTTTTTCCTTTTTTTATCTCTCTCTTTTTTCTTTTTTTACCTCTTTTTCCTTTCTTCTGTTTTTTTCCTCTTTTTCCTTTTTTCTCTTTTTTCCCATTTCCCCCCCTCTTTTTTTCCTTTTTGTCTTTCTCTTTTTTCTTTTTTTTTCTCTCTCTTTTTTCCCTTATCCCCCCCCTCTTTTTTTCGTTTTTTATCTCTCTTTTTTATTTTTTATTTTTTCTTCTCTCACTTCCTTTTTTTCTCTTTTTTCATCTCTTTTTTTCCTTTTTTTTCTTTCTCTTTTTTCTTTTTTCCCTTTCCTCCCCTCTTTTTTTCCTTTTTTTATCTCTCTTTTTTCTTTTTTCACCTCTTTTTCCTTTCTTCTGTTTTTTTCCTCTTTTTCCATTTTTTCTCTTTTTTCCCTTTTCCCCCTCTTTTTTTCCTTCTCTTTTTTCTTTTTTCTTCTCTCTCTTTTTTCCCTTACCCCCCCCTCTTTTTTTCGTTTTTTTATCTCTCTTTTTTCTTTTTCCTTTTTTCTCTCTCTCTCTTTTTTTCTTCTCGTTTTCCTTTCTTCTGTTTCTCTTTTTCCTTTTTCTCTCTTTTTCCCATTTCCCCCCTCTTTTTTTCCTTTTTTCTCTCTCTCTTTTTTCTTTTTTCTTTTTTCTTCTCTCACTTTTCCTTTTCCTTTTTTTCTCTTTTTTCATCTCTTTTTTTCCTTTTTTTTCTTTCTCTTTTTTCTTTTTTAAAAACATTTTCCTTTCTTCTCTTTTTTTCCTTTATTTCTTTCTCTTTTTTTCCTTTTTTTGTATTTTTTCTTTTTTCCCTTTCCCCCCTCTTTTTTTCCTTTTTTTATCTCTCTTTTTTTTCTTTTTTTTCTCTTTTTCCTTTCTTCTCTTTTTTTTCGCTTTTTCCTTTTTTCTCTTTTTTCCCATTCCCCCCTCTTTTTTTCCTTTTTTTCTTTCTCTTTTTTTCTCTCTTTTTTTCCCCTTATCCCCCCTCTTTTTTTCGTTTTTTCCTTTCTTCTGTTTCTCTTTTTCCTTTTTTCCTTTTTTCTCTTTTTTTCCTTTTTTTCTTTCTCTTTTTTTCTTTTTTTTGTATTTTTTCTTTTTTCCCTTTCCCCCCTCTTTTTTTCCTTATTTTATCTCTCTCTTTTTTCTTTTTTACCTCTTTTTCCTTTCTTCTGTTTTTTTCCTCTTTTTCCTTTTTTCTCTTTTTTCCCATTTCCCCCCCTCTTTTTTTCCTTTTTTTCTTTCTCTTTTTTCTTTTTTCTTCTTTACCTCTTTTTCCTTTCTTCTGTTTCTCTTTTTCCTTTTTTCTCTTTTTTCCCATTTCCCCCCCTCTTTTTTTCTATTTTTCTCTCTCTTTTTTCCCTTACCCCCCTCTTTTTTTAGTTTTTTTGTATTTTTTCTTTTTTCCCTTTCCTCCCCTCTTTTTTTCCTTTTTTTGTCTCTCTCTTTTTTCTTTTTTCTTTTCTCTCTCTCTCTTTTTTTCTTCTCTTTTTCCTTTCTTCTGTTTCTCTTTTTCCTTTTTTCTCTTTTTTCCCTTACCTCCCCTCTTTTTTTCCTTTTTTATCTCTCTTTTTTCTTTTTTACCTCTTTTTCCTTTCTTCTGTTTCTCTTTTTCCTTTTTTTCTCTTTTTTCCCATTTCGCCCCTTCTTTTTTCCTTTTTTTCTTTCTCTTTTTTCTTTTTTTTTCTCTCTCTTTTTTCCCTTACCCCCCTCTTTTTTTCGTTTTTTTCTCTCTCTCTTTTTTCTTTTTTCTTTTTTCTCTCTCTCTCTTTTTTTCTTCTCTTTTTCCTTTCTTCTGTTTCTCTTTTTCCTTTTTCTCTCTTTTTCCCATTTCCCCCCCTCTTTTTTTCCTTTTTTTCTTTCTCTTTTTTCTTTTTTTTTCTCTCTTTTTTCCCTTACCCCCCTCTTTTTTTCTTTTTTTTTCTCTCTCTTTTTTCCCTTACCCCCCCCTCTTTTTTTAGTTTTTTTGTATTTTTTCTTTTTTCCCTTTCCTCCCCTCTTTTTTCCTTTTTTTATCTCTCTCTTTTTTCTTTTTTTACCTCTTTTTCCTTTCTTCTGTTTTTTTCCTCTTTTTCCTTTTTTCTCTTTTTTCCCATTTCCCCCCCTCTTTTTTTCCTTTTTGTCTTTCTCTTTTTTCTTTTTTTCTCTCTCTCTTTTTTCCCTTATCCCCCCCCTCTTTTTTTCGTTTTTTATCTCTCTTTTTTATTTTTTATTTTTTCTTCTCTCACTTCCTTTTTTTCTCTTTTTTCATCTCTTTTTTTCCTTTTTTTTCTTTGTATTTTTTCTTTTTTCCCTTTCCTCCCCTCTTTTTTTCCTTTTTTTAATCTCTCTTTTTTCTTTTTTTACCTCTTTTTCCTTTCTTCTGTTTTTTTCCTCTTTTTCCATTTTTTCTCTTTTTTCCCTTTTCCCCCTCTTTTTTTCCTTTTTTTCTTTCTCTTTTTTCTTTTTTTTTCTCTCTCTTTTTTCCCTTACCCCCCTCTTTTTTTCGTTTTTTTATCTCTCTCTTTTTTCTTTTTCCTTTTTTCTCTCTCTCTCTTTTTTTCTTCTCTTTTTCCTTTCTTCTGTTTCTCTTTTTCCTTTTTCTCTCTTTTTCCCATTTCCCCCTCTTTTTTTCCTTTTTTCTCTTTCTCTTTTTTCTTTTTTAAAAACATTTTCCTTTCTTCTCTTTTTTTCCTTTATTTCTTTCTCTTTTTTTCCTTTTTTTGTATTTTTTCTTTTTTCCCTTTCCCCCCTCTTTTTTTCCTTTTTTTATCTCTCTTTTTTTTCTTTTTTTTCTCTTTTTCCTTTCTTCTGTTTTTTTTCGCTTTTTCCTTTTTTCTCTTTTTTCCCATTCCCCCCCCTCTTATTTTCCTTTTTTTCTTTCTCTTTTTTTCTCTCTTTTTTTTCCCTTATCCCCCCTCTTTTTTTCGTTTTTTCCTTTCTTCTGTTTCTCTTTTTCCTTTTTTCCTTTTTTCTCTTTTTTTCCTTTTTTTCTTTCTCTTTTTTTCTTTTTTTTGTATTTTTTCTTTTTTCCCTTTCCCCCCTCTTTTTTTCCTTATTTTATCTCTCTCTTTTTTCTTTTTTACCTCTTTTTCCTTTCTTCTGTTTTTTTCCTCTTTTTCCTTTTTTCTCTTTTTTCCCATTTCCCCCCCTCTTTTTTTCCTTTTTTTCTTTCTCTTTTTTCTTTTTTCTTCTTTACCTCTTTTTCCTTTCTTCTGTTTCTCTTTTTCCTTTTTTCTCTTTTTTCCCATTTCCCCCCCTCTTTTTTTCTATTTTTCTCTCTCTTTTTTCCCTTACCCCCCTCTTTTTTTAGTTTTTTTGTATTTTTTCTTTTTTCCCTTTCCTCCCCTCTTTTTTTCCTTTTTTTGTCTCTCTCTTTTTTCTTTTTTCTTTTCTCTCTCTCTCTTTTTTTCTTCTCTTTTTCCTTTCTTCTGTTTCTCTTTTTCCTTTTTTCTCTTTTTTCCCTTACCTCCCCTCTTTTTTTCCTTTTTTATCTCTCTTTTTTCTTTTTTACCTCTTTTTCCTTTCTTCTGTTTCTCTTTTTCCTTTTTTTCTCTTTTTTCCCATTTCGCCCCTTCTTTTTTCCTTTTTTTCTTTCTCTTTTTTCTTTTTTTTTCTCTCTCTTTTTTCCCTTACCCCCCTCTTTTTTTCGTTTTTTTCTCTCTCTCTTTTTTCTTTTTTCTTTTTTCTCTCTCTCTCTTTTTTTCTTCTCTTTTTCCTTTCTTCTGTTTCTCTTTTTCCTTTTTCTCTCTTTTTCCCATTTCCCCCCCTCTTTTTTTCCTTTTTTTCTTTCTCTTTTTTCTTTTTTTTTCTCTCTTTTTTCCCTTACCCCCCTCTTTTTTTCTTTTTTTTTCTCTCTCTTTTTTCCCTTACCCCCCCCTCTTTTTTTAGTTTTTTTGTATTTTTTCTTTTTTCCCTTTCCTCCCCTCTTTTTTCCTTTTTTTATCTCTCTCTTTTTTCTTTTTTTACCTCTTTTTCCTTTCTTCTGTTTTTTTCCTCTTTTTCCTTTTTTCTCTTTTTTCCCATTTCCCCCCCTCTTTTTTTCCTTTTTGTCTTTCTCTTTTTTCTTTTTTTCTCTCTCTCTTTTTTCCCTTATCCCCCCCCTCTTTTTTTCGTTTTTTATCTCTCTTTTTTATTTTTTATTTTTTCTTCTCTCACTTCCTTTTTTTCTCTTTTTTCATCTCTTTTTTTCCTTTTTTTTCTTTGTATTTTTTCTTTTTTCCCTTTCCTCCCCTCTTTTTTTCCTTTTTTTAATCTCTCTTTTTTCTTTTTTTACCTCTTTTTCCTTTCTTCTGTTTTTTTCCTCTTTTTCCATTTTTTCTCTTTTTTCCCTTTTCCCCCTCTTTTTTTCCTTTTTTTCTTTCTCTTTTTTCTTTTTTTTTCTCTCTCTTTTTTCCCTTACCCCCCTCTTTTTTTCGTTTTTTTATCTCTCTCTTTTTTCTTTTTCCTTTTTTCTCTCTCTCTCTTTTTTTCTTCTCTTTTTCCTTTCTTCTGTTTCTCTTTTTCCTTTTTCTCTCTTTTTCCCATTTCCCCCTCTTTTTTTCCTTTTTTCTCTTTCTCTTTTTTCTTTTTTAAAAACATTTTCCTTTCTTCTCTTTTTTTCCTTTATTTCTTTCTCTTTTTTTCCTTTTTTTGTATTTTTTCTTTTTTCCCTTTCCCCCCTCTTTTTTTCCTTTTTTTATCTCTCTTTTTTTTCTTTTTTTTCTCTTTTTCCTTTCTTCTGTTTTTTTTCGCTTTTTCCTTTTTTCTCTTTTTTCCCATTCCCCCCCCTCTTATTTTCCTTTTTTTCTTTCTCTTTTTTTCTCTCTTTTTTTTCCCTTATCCCCCCTCTTTTTTTCGTTTTTTCCTTTCTTCTGTTTCTCTTTTTCCTTTTTTCCTTTTTTCTCTTTTTTTCCTTTTTTTCTTTCTCTTTTTTTCTTTTTTTTGTATTTTTTCTTTTTTCCCTTTCCCCCCCTCTTTTTTTCCTTATTTTATCTCTCTCTTTTTTCTTTTTTACCTCTTTTTCCTTTCTTCTGTTTTTTTCCTCTTTTTCCTTTTTTCTCTTTTTTCCCATTTCCCCCCCTCTTTTTTTCCTTTTTTTCTTTCTCTTTTTTCTTTTTTCTTCTTTACCTCTTTTTCCTTTCTTCTGTTTCTCTTTTTCCTTTTTTCTCTTTTTTCCCATTTCCCCCCCTCTTTTTTTCTATTTTTCTCTCTCTTTTTTCCCTTACCCCCCTCTTTTTTTAGTTTTTTTGTATTTTTTCTTTTTTCCCTTTCCTCCCCTCTTTTTTTCCTTTTTTTGTCTCTCTCTTTTTTCTTTTTTCTTTTCTCTCTCTCTCTTTTTTTCTTCTCTTTTTCCTTTCTTCTGTTTCTCTTTTTCCTTTTTTCTCTTTTTTCCCTTACCTCCCCTCTTTTTTTCCTTTTTTATCTCTCTTTTTTCTTTTTTACCTCTTTTTCCTTTCTTCTGTTTCTCTTTTTCCTTTTTTTCTCTTTTTTCCCATTTCGCCCCTTCTTTTTTCCTTTTTTTCTTTCTCTTTTTTCTTTTTTTTTCTCTCTCTTTTTTCCCTTACCCCCCTCTTTTTTTCGTTTTTTTATCTCTCTCTTTTTTCTTTTTTCTTTTTTCTCTCTCTCTCTTTTTTTCTTCTCTTTTTCCTTTCTTCTGTTTCTCTTTTTCCTTTTTCTCTCTTTTTCCCATTTCCCCCCCTCTTTTTTTCCTTTTTTTCTTTCTCTTTTTTCTTTTTTTTTCTCTCTTTTTTCCCTTACCCCCCCTCTTTTTTTCTTTTTTTTTCTCTCTCTTTTTTCCCTTACCCCCCCCTCTTTTTTTAGTTTTTTTGTATTTTTTCTTTTTTCCCTTTCCTCCCCTCTTTTTTCCTTTTTTTATCTCTCTCTTTTTTCTTTTTTTACCTCTTTTTCCTTTCTTCTGTTTTTTTCCTCTTTTTCCTTTTTTCTCTTTTTTCCCATTTCCCCCCTCTTTTTTTCTTTTTTGTCTTTCTCTCTTTTTTCCCTTATCCCCCCCCTCTTTTTTTCGTTTTTTATCTCTCTTTTTTATTTTTTATTTTTTCTTCTCTCACTTCCTTTTTTTCTCTTTTTTCATCTCTTTTTTTCCTTTTTTTTCTTTGTATTTTTTCTTTTTTCCCTTTCCTCCCCTCTTTTTTTCCTTTTTTTAATCTCTCTTTTTTCTTTTTTTACCTCTTTTTCCTTTCTTCTGTTTTTTTCCTCTTTTTCCATTTTTTCTCTTTTTTCCCTTTTCCCCCTCTTTTTTTCCTTTTTTTCTTTCTCTTTTTTCTTTTTTTTTCTCTCTCTTTTTTCCCTTACCCCCCTCTTTTTTTCGTTTTTTTATCTCTCTCTTTTTTCTTTTTCCTTTTTTCTCTCTCTCTCTTTTTTTCTTCTCTTTTTCCTTTCTTCTGTTTCTCTTTTTCCTTTTTCTCTCTTTTTCCCATTTCCCCCCTCTTTTTTTCCTTTTTTCTCTTTCTCTTTTTTCTTTTTTAAAAACATTTTCCTTTCTTCTCTTTTTTTCCTTTATTTCTTTCTCTTTTTTTCCTTTTTTTGTATTTTTTCTTTTTTCCCTTTCCCCCCTCTTTTTTTCCTTTTTTTATCTCTCTTTTTTTTCTTTTTTTTCTCTTTTTCCTTTCTTCTGTTTTTTTTCGCTTTTTCCTTTTTTCTCTTTTTTCCCATTCCCCCCCCTCTTATTTTCCTTTTTTTCTTTCTCTTTTTTTCTCTCTTTTTTTTCCCTTATCCCCCCTCTTTTTTTCGTTTTTTCCTTTCTTCTGTTTCTCTTTTTCCTTTTTTCCTTTTTTCTCTTTTTTTCCTTTTTTTCTTTCTCTTTTTTTCTTTTTTTTGTATTTTTTCTTTTTTCCCTTTCCCCCCCTCTTTTTTTCCTTATTTTATCTCTCTCTTTTTTCTTTTTTACCTCTTTTTCCTTTCTTCTGTTTTTTTCCTCTTTTTCCTTTTTTCTCTTTTTTCCCATTTCCCCCCCTCTTTTTTTCCTTTTTTTCTTTCTCTTTTTTCTTTTTTCTTCTTTACCTCTTTTTCCTTTCTTCTGTTTCTCTTTTTCCTTTTTTCTCTTTTTTCCCATTTCCCCCCCTCTTTTTTTCTATTTTTCTCTCTCTTTTTTCCCTTACCCCCCTCTTTTTTTAGTTTTTTTGTATTTTTTCTTTTTTCCCTTTCCTCCCCTCTTTTTTTCCTTTTTTTGTCTCTCTCTTTTTTCTTTTTTCTTTTCTCTCTCTCTCTTTTTTTCTTCTCTTTTTCCTTTCTTCTGTTTCTCTTTTTCCTTTTTTCTCTTTTTTCCCTTACCTCCCCTCTTTTTTTCCTTTTTTATCTCTCTTTTTTCTTTTTTACCTCTTTTTCCTTTCTTCTGTTTCTCTTTTTCCTTTTTTTCTCTTTTTTCCCATTTCGCCCCTTCTTTTTTCCTTTTTTTCTTTCTCTTTTTTCTTTTTTTTTCTCTCTCTTTTTTCCCTTACCCCCCTCTTTTTTTCGTTTTTTTATCTCTCTCTTTTTTCTTTTTTCTTTTTTCTCTCTCTCTCTTTTTTTCTTCTCTTTTTCCTTTCTTCTGTTTCTCTTTTTCCTTTTTCTCTCTTTTTCCCATTTCCCCCCCTCTTTTTTTCCTTTTTTCTTTCTCTTTTTTCTTTTTTTTTCTCTCTTTTTTCCCTTACCCCCCCTCTTTTTTTCTTTTTTTTTCTCTCTCTTTTTTCCCTTACCCCCCCTCTTTTTTTAGTTTTTTTGTATTTTTTCTTTTTTCCCTTTCCTCCCCTCTTTTTTCCTTTTTTTATCTCTCTCTTTTTTCTTTTTTTACCTCTTTTTCCTTTCTTCTGTTTTTTTCCTCTTTTTCCTTTTTTCTCTTTTTTCCCATTTCCCCCCTCTTTTTTTCCTTTTTGTCTTTCTCTTTTTTCTTTTTTTCTCTCTCTCTTTTTTCCCTTATCCCCCCCCTCTTTTTTTCGTTTTTTATCTCTCTTTTTTATTTTTTATTTTTTCTTCTCTCACTTCCTTTTTTTCTCTTTTTTCATCTCTTTTTTTCCTTTTTTTTCTTTGTATTTTTTCTTTTTTCCCTTTCCTCCCCTCTTTTTTTCCTTTTTTTAATCTCTCTTTTTTCTTTTTTTACCTCTTTTTCCTTTCTTCTGTTTTTTTCCTCTTTTTCCATTTTTTCTCTTTTTTCCCTTTTCCCCCTCTTTTTTTCCTTTTTTTCTTTCTCTTTTTTCTTTTTTTTTCTCTCTCTTTTTTCCCTTACCCCCCTCTTTTTTTCGTTTTTTTATCTCTCTCTTTTTTCTTTTTCCTTTTTTCTCTCTCTCTCTTTTTTTCTTCTCTTTTTCCTTTCTTCTGTTTCTCTTTTTCCTTTTTCTCTCTTTTTCCCATTTCCCCCCTCTTTTTTTCCTTTTTTCTCTTTCTCTTTTTTCTTTTTTAAAAACATTTTCCTTTCTTCTCTTTTTTTCCTTTATTTCTTTCTCTTTTTTTCCTTTTTTTGTATTTTTTCTTTTTTCCCTTTCCCCCCTCTTTTTTTCCTTTTTTTATCTCTCTTTTTTTTCTTTTTTTTCTCTTTTTCCTTTCTTCTGTTTTTTTTCGCTTTTTCCTTTTTTCTCTTTTTTCCCATTCCCCCCCCTCTTTTTTTCCTTTTTGTCTTTGTCTTTTTTCTTTTTTTTCTCTCTCTTTTTTCCCTTACCCCCCCCCTCTTTTTTTCGTTTTTTTATCTCTCTCTTTTTTCTTTTTTCTTTTTTCTTCTCTCACTTTTCCTTTTCCTTTTTTTCTCTTTTTTCATCTCTTTTTTTCCTTTTTTTCTTTCTCTTTTTTCTTTTTTCCCTTTCCTCCCCTCTTTTTTTCCTTTTTTTATCTCTCTCTTTTTTCTTTTTTTACCTCTTTTTCCTTTCTTCTGTTTTTTTCCTCTTTTTCCATTTTTTCTCTTTTTTCCCGTTTACCCCTCTTTTTTTCCTTTTTTTCTTTCTCTTTTTTCTTTTTTTTTCTCTCTCTTTTTTCCCTTACCCCCCCCTCTTTTTTTCGTTTTTTTATCTCTCTCTTTTTTCTTTTTTCTTTTTTCTCACTCTCTCTTTTTTTCTTCTCTTTTTCCTTTCTTCTGTTTCTCTTTTTCCTTTTTCTCTCTTTTTCCCATTTCCCCCCTCTTTTTTTCCTTTTTTTCTTTCTCTTTTTTCTTTTTTTTCCTCTCTTTTTTCCCTTACCCCCCTCTTTTTTTCGTTTTTTTACCTGTCTCTTTTTTCTTTTTTCTTTTTTCTTCTCTCACTTTTCCTTTTCCTTTTTTCTCTTTTTTCATCTCTTTTTTTCCTTTTTTTTCTTTCTCTTTTTTCTTTTTTAAAAACATTTTCCTTTTTTCTCTTTTTTTCCTTTATTTCTTTCTCTTTTTTTCCTTTTTTTGTATTTTTTCTTTTTTCCCTTTCCCCCCCTCTTTTTTTCCTTTTTTTATCTCTCTCTTTTTTCTTTTTTTTCTCTTTTTCCTTTCTTCTGTTTTTTTTCGCTTTTTCCTTTTTTCTCTTTTTTCCCTTTTCCCCCTCTTTTTTTCCTTTTTTTCTTTCTCTTTTTTCTTTTTTTTTCTCTCTCTTTTTTCCCTTACCCCCCCCTCTTTCTTTCGTTTTTTATCTCTCTCTTTTTTCTTTTTTATCTCTTTTTCCTTTCTTCTGTTTTTTTCCTCTTTTTCCTTTTTTCTCTTTTTTCCCATTTCCCCCCCTCTTTTTTTCCTTTTTGTCTTTCTCTTTTTTTCTCTCTCTTTTTTCTTTTCTCTTTTTTCTTCTCTCACTTTTCCTTTTCCTTTTTTTCTCTTTTTTCATCTCTTTTTTTCCTTTTTTTTCTTTCTCTTTTTTCTTTTTTAAAAACTTTTTCCTTTTTTCTCTTTTTTTCCTTTTTTTCTTTCTCTTTTTTTCCTTTTTTTTGTATTTTTTCTTTTTTCCCTTTCCCCCCCTTTTTTTCCTTTTTTTATCTCTCTTTTTTCTTTTTTTACCTCTTTTTCCTTTCTTCTGTTTTTTTCCTCTTTTTCCTTTTTTGATCTTTTTTCCCATTTCCCCCCTCTTTTTTTCCTTTTTTTCTTTCTCTTTTCTTCTTTTTTTCCTCTTTCTTTTTTCCCTCACCCCCCCTCTTTTTTTCCTTTTTTTATCTCTCTCTTTTTTCTTTTTTTACCTCTTTTTCCTTTCTTCTGTTTTTTTCCACTTTTTCCTTTTTTCTCTTTTTTCCCATTTCCCCCCCTCTTTTTTTCCTTTTTGTCTTTCTCTTTTTTCTTTTTTTTTCTCTCTCTTTTTTCCCTTACCCCCCCTCTTTTTTTAGTTTTTTTGTATTTTTTCTTTTTTCCCTTTCCTCCCCTCTTTTTTTCCTTTTTTTATCTCTCTCTTTTTTCTTTTTTACCTCTTTTTCCTTTCTTCTGTTTTTTTCCTCTTTTTCCTTTTTTCTCTTTTTTCCCATTTCCCCCCCTCTTTTTTTCCGTTTTGTCTTTCTCTTTTTTCTTTTTTTTTCTCTCTCTTTTTTCCCTTACCCCCCCCCCCTCTTTTTTTCGTTTTTTTATCTCTCTCTTTTTCTTTTTTCTTTTTTCTTCTCTCACTTTTCCTTTTCCTTTTTTTCTCTTTTTTCATCTCTTTTTTTCCTTTTTTTTCTTTCTCTTTTTTCTTTTTTCCCTTTCCTCCCCTCTTTTTTTCCTTTTTTTATCTCTCTCTTTTTTCTTTTTTTACCTCTTTTTCCTTTCTTCTGTTTTTTTCCTCTTTTTCCTTTTTTTCTCTTTTTTCCCGTTTCCCCCTCTTTTTTTCCTTTTTTTCTTTCTCTTTTTTCTTTTTTTTCTCTCTCTTTTTTCCCTTACCCCCCTCTTTTTTTCGTTTTTTTATCTCTCTCTTTTTTCTTTTTTCTTTTTTCTCTCTCTCTCTTTTTTTCTTCTCTTTTTCCTTTCTTCTGTTTCTCTTTTTCCCTTTTCTCTCTTTTTCCCATTTCCCCCCCTCTTTTTTTCCTTTTTTTCTTTCCTTTTTTCTTTTTTTTCCTCTCTTTTTTCCCTTACCCCCCTCTTTTTTTCTCTCTCTTTTTTCCCTTACTCCCCCCTCTTTTTTTAGTTTTTTTGTATTTTTTCTTTTTTCCCTTTCCTCTTTTTTTCCTTTTTTTATCTCTCTCTTTTTTCTTTTTTACCTCTTTTTCCTTTCTTCTGTTTTTTTCCTCTTTTTCCTTTTTTCTCTTTTTTCCCATTTCCCCCCCTCTTTTTTTCCTTTTTGTCTTTGTCTTTTTTCCCTTACCCCCCCTCTTTTTTTCGTTTTTTTATCTCTCTCTTTTTTCTTTTTTCTTTTTTCTTCTCTCACTTTTCCTTTTCCTTTTTTTCTCTTTTTTCATCTCTTTTTTTCCTTTTTTTCTTTCTCTTTTTTCTTTTTTCCCTTTCCTCCCCTCTTTTTTTCCTTTTTTTATCTCTCTCTTTTTTCTTTTTTTACCTCTTTTTCCTTTCTTCTGTTTTTTTCCTCTTTTTCCATTTTTTCTCTTTTTTCCCGTTTACCCCTCTTTTTTTCCTTTTTTTCTTTCTCTTTTTTCTTTTTTTTTCTCTCTCTTTTTTCCCTTACCCCCCCCTCTTTTTTTCGTTTTTTTATCTCTCTCTTTTTTCTTTTTTCTTTTTTCTCACTCTCTCTTTTTTTCTTCTCTTTTTCCTTTCTTCTGTTTCTCTTTTTCCTTTTTCTCTCTTTTTCCCATTTCCCCCCTCTTTTTTTCCTTTTTTTCTTTCTCTTTTTTTCTTTTTTTCCCTCTCTTTTTTCCCTTACCCCCCTCTTTTTTTCGTTTTTTTACCTGTCTCTTTTTTCTTTTTTCTTTTTTCTTCTCTCACTTTTCCTTTTCCTTTTTTTTCTTTTTTCATCTCTTTTTTTCCTTTTTTTTCTTTCTCTTTTTTCTTTTTTAAAAACATTTTCCTTTTTTCTCTTTTTTTCCTTTATTTCTTTCTCTTTTTTTCCTTTTTTTGTATTTTTTCTTTTTTCCCTTTCCCCCCCTCTTTTTTTCCTTTTTTTATCTCTCTCTTTTTTCTTTTTTTTCTCTTTTTCCTTTCTTCTGTTTTTTTTCGCTTTTTCCTTTTTTCTCTTTTTTCCCTTTTCCCCCTCTTTTTTTCCTTTTTTTCTTTCTCTTTTTTCTTTTTTCCCTTTCCCCCCCTCTTTTTTTCCTTATTTTATCTCTCTCTTTTTTCTTTTTTACCTCTTTTTCCTTTCTTCTGTTTTTTTCCTCTTTTTCCTTTTTTCTCTTTTTTCCCATTTCACCCCCTCTTTTTTCCTTTTTTTCTCTTTTTTCTTTTTTCTTCTCTCTCTTTTTTCCCTTACCCCCCTCTTTTTTCCTTTTTTTATCTCTCTCTTTTTTCTTTTTTACCTCTTTTTCCTTTCTTCTGTTTTTTTCCTCTTTTTCCTTTTTTCTCTTTTTTCCCATTTCCCCCCCTCTTTTTTTCCTTTTTTTCTTTCTCTTTTTTTCTTTTTTTTTCTCTCTCTTTTTTCCCTTACCCCCCTCTTTTTTTCTTTTTTTTTCTCTCTCTTTTTTCCCTTACCCCCCCCTCTTTTTTTAGTTTTTTTTGTATTTTTTCTTTTTTCCCTTTCCTCCCCTCTTTTTTTCCTTTTTTTATCTCTCTCTTTTTTCTTTTTTCTTTTCTCTCTCTTTTTTTCTTCTCTTTTTCCTTTCTTCTGTTTCTCTTTTTCCTTTTTTCTCTTTTTTCCCTTACCTCCCCTCTTTTTTTCCTTTTTTTATCTCTCTTTTTTCTTTTTTACCTCTTTTTCCTTTCTTCTGTTTCTCTTTTTCCTTTTTTTCTCTTTTTTCCCATTTCCCCCCTCTTTTTTTCCTTTTTTTCTTTCTCTTTTTTCTTTTTTTTTCTCTCTTTTTTCCCTTACCCCCCTCTTTTTTTCGTTTTTTTATCTCTTTCTTTTTTCTTTTTTCTTTTTTCTTCTCTCACTTTTCTTTTCCTTTTTTTCTCTTTTTTCGTCTCTTTTTTTCCTTTTTTTTCTTTCTCTTTTTTCTTTTTTAAAAACTTTTTCCTTTTTTCTCTTTTTTCCTTTTTTTCTTTCTCTTTTTTTCCTTTTTTTGTATTTTTTCTTTTTTCCCTTTCCCCCCTCTTTTTTTCCTTTTTTTTTATCTCTCTCTTTTTTCTTTTTTACCTCTTTTTCCTTTCTTCTGTTTTTTTCCTCTTTTTCCTTTTTTTCTCTTTTTTCCCATTTCCCCCCTCTTTTTTTCCTTTTTTTCTTTCTCTTTTTTTCTTTTTTTTTCTCTCTCTTTTTTCCCTTACCCACCCCTCTTTTTTTAGTTTTTTTGTATTTTTTCTTTTTTCCCTTTCCTCCCCTCTTTTTTTCCTTTTTTTTATCTCTCTCATTTTTCTTTTTTTACCTCTTTTTCCTTTCTTCTGTTTTTTTCCTCTTTTTCCTTTTTTCTCTTTTTTCCCATTTCCCCCCTCTTTTTTTCCTTTTTGTCTTTCTGTTTTTTCTTTTTTTTTCTCTCTCCTTTTTCCCTTACCCCCCTCTTTTTTCCGTTTTTTATCTCTCTCTTTTTTCTTTTTTCTTTTATCTCTCTCTCTCTCTTTTTCTTCTCTTTTTCCTTTCTTCTGTTTCTCTTTTTTTGTATTTTTTCCTTTTTCCCTTTCCCCCCTCTTTTTTTCCTTTTTTTTATCTCTCTCTTTTTTCTTTTTTTACCTCTTTTTCCTTTCTTCTGTTTTTTTCCTCTTTTTCCTTTTTTTCTCTTTTTTCCCGTTTCCCCCTCTTTTTTTCCTTTTTTTCTTTCTCTTTTTTCTTTTTTTTCTCTCTCTTTTTTCCCTTACCCCCCTCTTTTTTTCGTTTTTTTATCTCTCTCTTTTTTCTTTTTTCTTTTTTCTCTCTCTCTCTTTTTTTCTTCTCTGTTTCCTTTCTTCTGTTTCTCTTTTTCCATTTTTGCTTTTTTCTCTTTTTTTCCTTTTTTTCTTTCTCTTTTTTTCTTTTTTTTGTATTTTTTCTTTTTTCCCTTTCCCCCCTCTTTTTTCTTTTTTTTTCTCTCTCTTTTTTCCCTTACCCCCCTCTTTTTTTAGTTTTTTTGTATTTTTTCTTTTTTCCCTTTCCTCCCCTCTTTTTTTCCTTTTTTTATCTCTCTCTTTTTTCTTTTTTACCTCTTTTTCCTTTCTTCTGTTTTTTTCCTCTTTTTCCTTTTTTCTCTTTTTTCCCATTTCCCCCCCTCTTTTTTTCCTTTTTGTCTTTCTCTTTTTTCTTTTTTTTTCTCTCTCTTTTTTCCCTTACCCCCCCCTCTTTTTTTCGTTTATTTATCTCTCTCTTTTTTCTTTTTTCTTTTTTCTTCTCTCACTTTTCCTTTTCCTTTTTTTCTCTTTTTTCATCTCTTTTTTTCCTTTTTTTCTTTCTCTTTTTTCTTTTTTCCCTTTCCTCCCCTCTTTTTTTCCTTTTTTTATCTCTCTCTTTTTTCTTTTTTTACCTTTTTCCTTTCTTCTGTTTTTTTCCTCTTTTTCCTTTTTTTCTCTTTTTTCCCGTTTCCCCCTCTTTTTTTCCTTTTTTTCTTTCTCTTTTTTCTTTTTTTTTCTCTCTCTTTTTTCCCTTACACCCCTCTTTTTTTCGTTTTTTTATCTCTCTCTTTTTTCTTTTTTCTTTTTTCTCTCTCTCTCTTTTTTTCTTCTCTTTTTCCTTTCTTCTGTTTCTCTTTTTCCTTTTTCTCTCTTTTTCCCATTTCCCCCCTCTTTTTTTCCTTTTTTTCTTTCTCTTTTTTCTTTTTTTTTCTCTCTTTTTTCCCTTACCCCCCCTCTTTTTTTCTTTTTTTTTCTCTCTCTTTTTTCCCTTACCCCCCCCTCTTTTTTTAGTTTTTTTGTATTTTTTCTTTTTTCCCTTTCCTCCCCTCTTTTTTTCCTTTTTTTATCTCTCTCTTTTTTCTTTTTTTACCTCTTTTTCCTTTCTTCTGTTTTTTTCCTCTTTTTCCTTTTTTCTCTTTTTTCCCATTTCCCCCCTCTTTTTTTCCTTTTTGTCTTTCTCTTTTTTCTTTTTTTTTCTCTCTCTTTTTTCCCTTATCCCCCCCCTCTTTTTTTCGTTTTTTATCTCTCTTTTTTATTTTTTATTTTTTCTTCTCTCACTTCCTTTTTTTCTCTTTTTTCATCTCTTTTTTTCCTTTTTTTTCTTTCTCTTTTTTCTTTTTTCCCTTTCCTCCCCTCTTTTTTTCCTTTTTTTATCTCTCTTTTTTCTTTTTTCACCTCTTTTTCCTTTCTTCTGTTTTTTTCCTCTTTTTCCATTTTTTCTCTTTTTTCCCTTTTCCCCCTCTTTTTTTCCTTCTCTTTTTTCTTTTTTTTTCTCTCTCTTTTTTCCCTTACACCCCTCTTTTTTTCGTTTTTTTATCTCTCTCTTTTTTCTTTTTTCTTTTTTCTCTCTCTCTCTTTTTTTCTTCTCTTTTTCCTTTCTTCTGTTTCTCTTTTTCCTTTTTCTCTCTTTTTCCCATTTCCCCCCTCTTTTTTTCCTTTTTTTCTTTCTCTTTTTTCTTTTTTTTTCTCTCTTTTTTCCCTTACCCCCCTCTTTTTTTCTTTTTTTTTCTCTCTCTTTTTTCCCTTACCCCCCCCCTCTTTTTTTAGTTTTTTTGTATTTTTTCTTTTTTCCCTTTCCTCCCCTCTTTTTTTCCTTTTTTTATCTCTCTCTTTTTTCTTTTTTTACCTCTTTTTCCTTTCTTCTGTTTTTTTCCTCTTTTTCCTTTTTTCTCTTTTTTCCCATTTCCCCCCCTCTTTTTTTCCTTTTTGTCTTTCTCTTTTTTCTTTTTTTTTCTCTCTCTTTTTTCCCTTATCCCCCCCCTCTTTTTTTCGTTTTTTATCTCTCTTTTTTATTTTTTATTTTTTCTTCTCTCACTTCCTTTTTTTCTCTTTTTTCATCTCTTTTTTTCCTTTTTTTTCTTTCTCTTTTTTCTTTTTTCCCTTTCCTCCCCTCTTTTTTTCCTTTTTTTATCTCTCTTTTTTCTTTTTTCACCTCTTTTTCCTTTCTTCTGTTTTTTTCCTCTTTTTCCATTTTTTCTCTTTTTTCCCTTTTCCCCCTCTTTTTTTCCTTCTCTTTTTTCTTTTTTCTTCTCTCTCTTTTTTCCCTTACCCCCCCCTCTTTTTTTCGTTTTTTTATCTCTCTTTTTTCTTTTTCCTTTTTTCTCTCTCTCTCTTTTTTTCTTCTCGTTTTCCTTTCTTCTGTTTCTCTTTTTCCTTTTTCTCTCTTTTTCCCATTTCCCCCCTCTTTTTTTCCTTTTTTCTCTCTCTCTTTTTTCTTTTTTCTTTTTTCTTCTCTCACTTTTCCTTTTCCTTTTTTTCTCTTTTTTCATCTCTTTTTTTCCTTTTTTTTCTTTCTCTTTTTTCTTTTTTAAAAACATTTTCCTTTCTTCTCTTTTTTTCCTTTATTTCTTTCTCTTTTTTTCCTTTTTTTGTATTTTTTCTTTTTTCCCTTTCCCCCCTCTTTTTTTCCTTTTTTTATCTCTCTTTTTTTTTCTTTTTTTTCTCTTTTTCCTTTCTTCTCTTTTTTTTCGCTTTTTCCTTTTTTCTCTTTTTTCCCATTCCCCCCTCTTTTTTTCCTTTTTTTCTTTCTCTTTTTTTCTCTCTTTTTTTCCCCTTATCCCCCCTCTTTTTTTCGTTTTTTCCTTTCTTCTGTTTCTCTTTTTCCTTTTTTCCTTTTTTCTCTTTTTTTCCTTTTTTTCTTTCTCTTTTTTTCTTTTTTTTGTATTTTTTCTTTTTTCCCTTTCCCCCCCTCTTTTTTTCCTTATTTTATCTCTCTCTTTTTTCTTTTTTACCTCTTTTTCCTTTCTTCTGTTTTTTTCCTCTTTTTCCTTTTTTCTCTTTTTTCCCATTTCCCCCCCTCTTTTTTTCCTTTTTTTCTTTCTCTTTTTTCTTTTTTCTTCTTTACCTCTTTTTCCTTTCTTCTGTTTCTCTTTTTCCTTTTTTCTCTTTTTTCCCATTTCCCCCCCTCTTTTTTTCTATTTTTCTCTCTCTTTTTTCCCTTACCCCCCTCTTTTTTTAGTTTTTTTGTATTTTTTCTTTTTTCCCTTTCCTCCCCTCTTTTTTTCCTTTTTTTGTCTCTCTCTTTTTTCTTTTTTCTTTTCTCTCTCTCTCTTTTTTTCTTCTCTTTTTCCTTTCTTCTGTTTCTCTTTTTCCTTTTTTCTCTTTTTTCCCTTACCTCCCCTCTTTTTTTCCTTTTTTATCTCTCTTTTTTCTTTTTTACCTCTTTTTCCTTTCTTCTGTTTCTCTTTTTCCTTTTTTTCTCTTTTTTCCCATTTCGCCCCTTCTTTTTTCCTTTTTTTCTTTCTCTTTTTTCTTTTTTTTTCTCTCTCTTTTTTCCCTTACCCCCCTCTTTTTTTCGTTTTTTTATCTCTCTCTTTTTTCTTTTTTCTTTTTTCTCTCTCTCTCTTTTTTTCTTCTCTTTTTCCTTTCTTCTGTTTCTCTTTTTCCTTTTTCTCTCTTTTTCCCATTTCCCCCCCTCTTTTTTTCCTTTTTTTCTTTCTCTTTTTTCTTTTTTTTTCTCTCTTTTTTCCCTTACCCCCCCTCTTTTTTTCTTTTTTTTTCTCTCTCTTTTTTCCCTTACCCCCCCCTCTTTTTTTAGTTTTTTTGTATTTTTTCTTTTTTCCCTTTCCTCCCCTCTTTTTTTCCTTTTTTTATCTCTCTCTTTTTTCTTTTTTTACCTCTTTTTCCTTTCTTCTGTTTTTTTCCTCTTTTTCCTTTTTTCTCTTTTTTCCCATTTCCCCCCCTCTTTTTTTCCTTTTTGTCTTTCTCTTTTTTCTTTTTTTTTCTCTCTCTTTTTTCCCTTATCCCCCCCTCTTTTTTTCGTTTTTTAATCTCTCTTTTTTATTTTTTATTTTTTCTTCTCTCACTTCCTTTTTTTCTCTTTTTTCATCTCTTTTTTTCCTTTTTTTTCTTTCTCTTTTTTCTTTTTTCCCTTTCCTCCCCTCTTTTTTTCCTTTTTTTATCTCTCTTTTTTCTTTTTTCACCTCTTTTTCCTTTCTTCTGTTTTTTTCCTCTTTTTCCATTTTTTCTCTTTTTTCCCTTTTCCCCCTCTTTTTTTCCTTCTCTTTTTTCTTTTTTTTTCTCTCTCTTTTTTCCCTTACACCCCTCTTTTTTTCGTTTTTTTATCTCTCTCTTTTTTCTTTTTTCTTTTTTCTCTCTCTCTCTTTTTTTCTTCTCTTTTTCCTTTCTTCTGTTTCTCTTTTTCCTTTTTCTCTCTTTTTCCCATTTCCCCCCTCTTTTTTTCCTTTTTTTCTTTCTCTTTTTTCTTTTTTTTTCTCTCTTTTTTCCCTTACCCCCCCTCTTTTTTTCTTTTTTTTTCTCTCTCTTTTTTCCCTTACCCCCCCCTCTTTTTTTAGTTTTTTTGTATTTTTTCTTTTTTCCCTTTCCTCCCCTCTTTTTTTCCTTTTTTTATCTCTCTCTTTTTTCTTTTTTTACCTCTTTTTCCTTTCTTCTGTTTTTTTCCTCTTTTTCCTTTTTTCTCTTTTTTCCCATTTCCCCCCCTCTTTTTTTCCTTTTTGTCTTTCTCTTTTTTCTTTTTTTTTCTCTCTCTTTTTTCCCTTATCCCCCCCTCTTTTTTTCGTTTTTTATCTCTCTTTTTTATTTTTTATTTTTTCTTCTCTCACTTCCTTTTTTTCTCTTTTTTCATCTCTTTTTTTCCTTTTTTTTCTTTGTATTTTTTCTTTTTTCCCTTTCCTCCCCTCTTTTTTTCCTTTTTTTAATCTCTCTTTTTTCTTTTTTTACCTCTTTTTCCTTTCTTCTGTTTTTTTCCTCTTTTTCCATTTTTTCTCTTTTTTCCCTTTTCCCCCTCTTTTTTTCCTTTTTTTCTTTCTCTTTTTTCTTTTTTTTTCTCTCTCTTTTTTCCCTTACCCCCCTCTTTTTTTCGTTTTTTTATCTCTCTCTTTTTTCTTTTTCCTTTTTTCTCTCTCTCTCTTTTTTTCTTCTCTTTTTCCTTTCTTCTGTTTCTCTTTTTCCTTTTTCTCTCTTTTTCCCATTTCCCCCCTCTTTTTTTCCTTTTTTCTCTTTCTCTTTTTTCTTTTTTAAAAACATTTTCCTTTCTTCTCTTTTTTTCCTTTATTTCTTTCTCTTTTTTTCCTTTTTTTGTATTTTTTCTTTTTTCCCTTTCCCCCCTCTTTTTTTCCTTTTTTTATCTCTCTTTTTTTTCTTTTTTTTCTCTTTTTCCTTTCTTCTGTTTTTTTTCGCTTTTTCCTTTTTTCTCTTTTTTCCCATTCCCCCCCCTCTTATTTTCCTTTTTTTCTTTCTCTTTTTTTCTCTCTTTTTTTTCCCTTATCCCCCCTCTTTTTTTCGTTTTTTCCTTTCTTCTGTTTCTCTTTTTCCTTTTTTCCTTTTTTCTCTTTTTTTCCTTTTTTTCTTTCTCTTTTTTTCTTTTTTTTGTATTTTTTCTTTTTTCCCTTTCCCCCCCTCTTTTTTTCCTTATTTTATCTCTCTCTTTTTTCTTTTTTACCTCTTTTTCCTTTCTTCTGTTTTTTTCCTCTTTTTCCTTTTTTCTCTTTTTTCCCATTTCCCCCCCTCTTTTTTTCCTTTTTTTCTTTCTCTTTTTTCTTTTTTCTTCTTTACCTCTTTTTCCTTTCTTCTGTTTCTCTTTTTCCTTTTTTCTCTTTTTTCCCATTTCCCCCCTCTTTTTTTCCTTTTTTTCTTTCTCTTTTTTCTTTTTTTCTCTCTCTTTTTTCCCTTACCCCCCTCTTTTTTTCTATTTTTCTCTCTCTTTTTTCCCTTACCCCCCCTCTTTTTTTAGTTTTTTTGTATTTTTTCTTTTTTCCCTTTCCTCCCCTCTTTTTTTCCTTTTTTTGTCTCTCTCTTTTTTCTTTTTTCTTTTCTCTCTCTCTCTTTTTTTCTTCTCTTTTTCCTTTCTTCTGTTTCTCTTTTTCCTTTTTTCTCTTTTTTCCCTTACCTCCCCTCTTTTTTTCCTTTTTTTATCTCTCTTTTTTCTTTTTTACCTCTTTTTCCTTTCTTCTGTTTCTCTTTTTCCTTTTTTTCTCTTTTTTCCCATTTCGCCCCTTCTTTTTTCCTTTTTTTCTTTCTCTTTTTTATTTTTTATTTTTTCTTCTCTCACTTCCTTTTTTTCTCTTTTTTCATCTCTTTTTTTTCCTTTTTTTTCTTTTTTCTCTTTTTTCCCTTATCCCCCCCTCTTTTTTTCGTTTTTTATCTCTCTTTTTTATTTTTTATTTTTTCTTCTCTCACTTCCTTTTTTTCTCTTTTTTCATCTCTTTTTTTCCTTTTTTTTCTTTGTATTTTTTCTTTTTTCCCTTTCCTCCCCTCTTTTTTTCCTTTTTTTTATCTCTCTTTTTTCTTTTTTTACCTCTTTTTCCTTTCTTCTGTTTTTTTTCGCTTTTTCCTTTTTTCTCTTTTTTCCCATTCCCCCCCCTCTTATTTTCCTTTTTTTCTTTCTCTTTTTTTCTCTCTTTTTTTTCCCTTATCCCCCCTCTTTTTTTCGTTTTTTCCTTTCTTCTGTTTCTCTTTTTCCTTTTTTCCTTTTTTCTCTTTTTTTCCTTTTTTTCTTTCTCTTTTTTTCTTTTTTTTGTATTTTTTCTTTTTTCCCTTTCCCCCCCTCTTTTTTTCCTTATTTTATCTCTCTCTTTTTTCTTTTTTACCTCTTTTTCCTTTCTTCTGTTTTTTTCCTCTTTTTCCTTTTTTCTCTTTTTTCCCATTTCCCCCCCTCTTTTTTTCCTTTTTTTCTTTCTCTTTTTTCTTTTTTCTTCTTTACCTCTTTTTCCTTTCTTCTGTTTCTCTTTTTCCTTTTTTCTCTTTTTTCCCATTTCCCCCCTCTTTTTTTCCTTTTTTTCTTTCTCTTTTTTCTTTTTTTCTCTCTCTTTTTTCCCTTACCCCCCTCTTTTTTTCTATTTTTCTCTCTCTTTTTTCCCTTACCCCCCCTCTTTTTTTAGTTTTTTTGTATTTTTTCTTTTTTCCCTTTCCTCCCCTCTTTTTTTCCTTTTTTTGTCTCTCTCTTTTTTCTTTTTTCTTTTCTCTCTCTCTCTTTTTTTCTTCTCTTTTTCCTTTCTTCTGTTTCTCTTTTTCCTTTTTTCTCTTTTTTCCCTTACCTCCCCTCTTTTTTTCCTTTTTTTATCTCTCTTTTTTCTTTTTTACCTCTTTTTCCTTTCTTCTGTTTCTCTTTTTCCTTTTTTTCTCTTTTTTCCCATTTCGCCCCTTCTTTTTTCCTTTTTTTCTTTCTCTTTTTTATTTTTTATTTTTTCTTCTCTCACTTCCTTTTTTTCTCTTTTTTCATCTCTTTTTTTTCCTTTTTTTTCTTTTTTCTCTTTTTTCCCTTATCCCCCCCTCTTTTTTTCGTTTTTTATCTCTCTTTTTTATTTTTTATTTTTTCTTCTCTCACTTCCTTTTTTTCTCTTTTTTCATCTCTTTTTTTCCTTTTTTTTCTTTGTATTTTTTCTTTTTTCCCTTTCCTCCCCTCTTTTTTTCCTTTTTTTATCTCTCTTTTTTCTTTTTTTACCTCTTTTTCCTTTCTTCTGTTTTTTTCCTCTTTTTCAATTTTTTCTCTTTTTTCCCTTTTCCCCCTCTTTTTTTCCTTTTTTTCTTTCTCTTTTTTCTTTTTTTTTCTCTCTCTTTTTTCCCTTACCCCCCTCTTTTTTCGTTTTTTTATCTCTCTCTTTTTTCTTTTTCCTTTTTTCTCTCTCTCTCTTTTTTTCTTCTCTTTTTCCTTTCTTCTGTTTCTCTTTTTCCTTTTTCTCTCTTTTTCCCATTTCCCCCCTCTTTTTTTCCTTTTTTCTCTCTCTCTTTTTTCTTTTTTCTTTTTTCTTCTCTCACTTTTCCTTTTCCTTTTTTTCTCTTTTTTCTTCTCTTTTTTTCCTTTTTTTTCTTTCTCTTTTTTCTTTTTTAAAAACATTTTCCTTTCTTCTCTTTTTTTCCTTTATTTCTTTCTCTTTTTTTCCTTTTTTTGTATTTTTTCTTTTTTCCCTTTCCCCCCTCTTTTTTTCCTTTTTTTATCTCTCTTTTTTTTCTTTTTTTTCTCTTTTTCCTTTCTTCTGTTTTTTTTCGCTTTTTCCTTTTTTCTCTTTTTTCCCATTCCCCCCCCTCTTTTTTTCCTTTTTTTCTTTCTCTTTTTTTCTCTCTTTTTTTTCCCTTATCCCCCCTCTTTTTTTCGTTTTTTCCTTTCTTCTGTTTCTCTTTTTCCTTTTTTCCTTTTTTCTCTTTTTTTCCTTTTTTTCTTTCTCTTTTTTTCTTTTTTTTGTATTTTTTCTTTTTTCCCTTTCCCCCCCTCTTTTTTTCCTTATTTTATCTCTCTCTTTTTTCTTTTTTACCTCTTTTTCCTTTCTTCTGTTTTTTTCCTCTTTTTCCTTTTTTTTCTTTTTTCCCTTTCCCCCCCTCTTTTTTTCCTTTTTTTGTCTCTCTCTTTTTTCTTTTTTCTTTTCTCTCTCTCTCTTTTTTTCTTCTCTTTTTCCTTTCTTCTGTTTCTCTTTTTCCTTTTTTCTCTTTTTTCCCTTACCTCCCCTCTTTTTTTCCTTTTTTTATCTCTCTTTTTTCTTTTTTACCTCTTTTTCCTTTCTTCTGTTTCTCTTTTTCCTTTTTTTCTCTTTTTTCCCATTTCGCCCCTTCTTTTTTCCTTTTTTTCTTTCTTTTTTTCTTTTTTTTTCTCTCTCTTTTTTCCCTTACCCCCCTCTTTTTTTCGTTTTTTTATCTCTCTCTTTTTTCTTTTTTCTTTTTTCTCTCTCTCTCTTTTTTTCTTCTCTTTTTCCTTTCTTCTGTTTCTCTTTTTCCTTTTTCTCTCTTTTTCCCATTTCCCCCCCTCTTTTTTTCCTTTTTTTCTTTCTCTTTTTTCTTTTTTTTTCTCTCTTTTTTCCCTTACCCCCCCTCTTTTTTTCTTTTTTTCTCTCTCTTTTTTCCCTTACCCCCCCTCTTTTTTTTAGTTTTTTTGTATTTTTTCTTTTTTCCCTTTCCTCCCCTCCTTTTTTCCTTTTTTTATCTCTCTCTTTTTTCTTTTTTACCTCTTTTTCCTTTCTTCTGTTTTTTTCCTCTTTTTCCTTTTTTCTCTTTTTTCCCATTTCCCCCCCCTCTTTTTTTCCTTTTTGTCTTTCTCTTTTTTCTTTTTTTTCTCTCTCTTTTTTCCCTTAACCCCCCTCTTTTTTTCGTTTTTTTATCTCTCTCTTTTTTCTTTTTTCTTCTCTCACTTTTCCTTTTCCTTTTTTTCTCTTTTTTCATCTCTTTTTTTCCTTTTTTTTCTTTCTCTTTTTCCTTTTTTCCCTTTCCTCCCCTCTTTTTTTCCTTTTTTTATCTCTCTCTTTTTTCTTTTTTTACCTCTTTTTCCTTTCTTCTGTTTTTTTCCTCTTTTTCCTTTTTTTCTCTTTTTTCCCGTTTCCCCCTCTTTGTTTCCTTTTTTTCTTTCTCTTTTTTCTTTTTTCTTCTCTCTCTTTTTTCCCTTACCCCCCCCTCTTTTTTTCGTTTTTTTATCTCTCTCTTTTTTCTTTTTTCTTTTTTCTCTCTCTCTCTTTTTTTCTTCTCTTTTTCCTTTCTTCTGTTTCTCTTTTTCCTTTTTTGCTTTTTTCTCTTTTTTTCCTTTTTTTCTTTCTCTTTTTTTCTTTTTTTCTCTCTCTCTTTTTTCCCTTACCCCCCTCTTTTTTAAAAGTTTTTTTGTATTTTTTCTTTTTTCCCTTACCTCCCCTCTTTTTTTCCTTTTTTTATCTCTCTCTTTTTTCTTTTTTACCTCTTTTTCCTTTCTTCTGTTTTTTCCTCTTTTTCCTTTTCTCTCTTTTTTCCCATTTCCCCCCCTCTTTTTTTCCTTTTTGTCTTTCTCTTTTTTCTTTTTTTTTTGTATTTTTTCTTTTTTCCCTTACCCCCCCTCTTTTTTTCGTTTTTTTATCTCTCTCTTTTTTCTTTTTTACCTCTTTTTCCTTTCTTCTGTTTTTTTCCTCTTTTTCCTTTTTTCTCTTTTTTCCCATTTCCCCCCCTCTTTTTTCCTTTTTTTCTTTCTCTTTTTTTCTTTTTTTTTCTCTCTCTTTTTTCCCTTACCCCCCTCTTTTTTTCTTTTTTTTTCTCTCTCTTTTTTCCCTTACCCCCCCCTCTTTTTTTAGTTTTTTTTGTATTTTTTCTTTTTTCCATTTCCTCCCCTCTTTTTTTCCTTTTTTTATCTCTCTCTTTTTTCTTTTTTCTTTTCTCTCTCTTTTTTTCTTCTCTTTTTCCTTTCTTCTGTTTCTCTTTTTCCTTTTTTCTCTTTTTTCCCTTACCTCCCCTCTTTTTTTCCTTTTTTTATCTCTCTTTTTTCTTTTTTACCTCTTTTTCCTTTCTTCTGTTTCTCTTTTCCTTTTTTTCTCTTTTTTCCCATTTCCCCCCCTCTTTTTTTCCTTTTTTTCTTTCTCTTTTTTCTTTTTTTTTCTCTCTTTTTTCCCTTACCCCCCCTCTTTTTTTCGTTTTTTTATCTCTCTCTTTTTTCTTTTTTCTTTTTTCTTCTCTCACTTTTCTTTTCCTTTTTTTCTCTTTTTTCATCTCTTTTTTTCCTTTTTTTTCTTTCTCTTTTTTCTTTTTTAAAAACTTTTTCCTTTTTTCTCTTTTTTCCTTTTTTTCTTTCTATTTTTTTCCTTTTTTGTATTTTTTCTTTTTTCCCTTTCCCCCCTCTTTTTTTCCTTTTTTTTTATCTCTCTCTTTTTTCTTTTTTACCTCTTTTTCCTTTCTTCTGTTTTTTTCCTCTTTTTCCTTTTTTTCTCTTTTTTCCCATTTCCCCCTCTTTTTTTCCTTTTTTTCTTTCTCTTTTTTTCTTTTTTTTTCTCTCTCTTTTTTCCCTTACCCACCCCTCTTTTTTTAGTTTTTTTGTATTTTTTCTTTTTTCCCTTTCCTCCCCTCTTTTTTTCCTTTTTTTTATCTCTCTCTTTTTTCTTTTTTACCTCTTTTTCCTTTCTTCTCTTTTTTCCCATTTCCCCCCCCTCTTTTTTTCCTTTTTGTCTTTCTCTTTTTTCTTTTTTTTCTCTCTCTTTTTTCCCTTAACCCCCCTCTTTTTTTCGTTTTTTTATCTCTCTCTTTTTTCTTTTTTCTTCTCTCACTTTTCCTTTTCCTTTTTTTCTCTTTTTTCATCTCTTTTTTTCCTTTTTTTTCTTTCTCTTTTTCCTTTTTTCCCTTTCCTCCCCTCTTTTTTTCCTTTTTTTATCTCTCTCTTTTTTCTTTTTTTACCTCTTTTTCCTTTCTTCTGTTTTTTTCCTCTTTTTCCTTTTTTTCTCTTTTTTCCCGTTTCCCCCTCTTTGTTTCCTTTTTTTCTTTCTCTTTTTTCTTTTTTCTTCTCTCTCTTTTTTCCCTTACCCCCCCCTCTTTTTTTCGTTTTTTTATCTCTCTCTTTTTTCTTTTTTCTTTTTTCTCTCTCTCTCTTTTTTTCTTCTCTTTTTCCTTTCTTCTGTTTCTCTTTTTCCTTTTTTGCTTTTTTCTCTTTTTTTCCTTTTTTTCTTTCTCTTTTTTTCTTTTTTTCTCTCTCTCTTTTTTCCCTTACCCCCCTCTTTTTTAAAAGTTTTTTTGTATTTTTTCTTTTTTCCCTTACCTCCCCTCTTTTTTTCCTTTTTTTATCTCTCTCTTTTTTCTTTTTTACCTCTTTTTCCTTTCTTCTGTTTTTTCCTCTTTTTCCTTTTCTCTCTTTTTTCCCATTTCCCCCCCTCTTTTTTTCCTTTTTGTCTTTCTCTTTTTTCTTTTTTTTTTGTATTTTTTCTTTTTTCCCTTACCCCCCCTCTTTTTTTCGTTTTTTTATCTCTCTCTTTTTTCTTTTTTACCTCTTTTTCCTTTCTTCTGTTTTTTTCCTCTTTTTCCTTTTTTCTCTTTTTTCCCATTTCCCCCCCTCTTTTTTCCTTTTTTTCTTTCTCTTTTTTTCTTTTTTTTTCTCTCTCTTTTTTCCCTTACCCCCCTCTTTTTTTCTTTTTTTTTCTCTCTCTTTTTTCCCTTACCCCCCCCTCTTTTTTTAGTTTTTTTTGTATTTTTTCTTTTTTCCATTTCCTCCCCTCTTTTTTTCCTTTTTTTATCTCTCTCTTTTTTCTTTTTTCTTTTCTCTCTCTTTTTTTCTTCTCTTTTTCCTTTCTTCTGTTTCTCTTTTTCCTTTTTTCTCTTTTTTCCCTTACCTCCCCTCTTTTTTTCCTTTTTTTATCTCTCTTTTTTCTTTTTTACCTCTTTTTCCTTTCTTCTGTTTCTCTTTTCCTTTTTTTCTCTTTTTTCCCATTTCCCCCCCTCTTTTTTTCCTTTTTTTCTTTCTCTTTTTTCTTTTTTTTTCTCTCTTTTTTCCCTTACCCCCCCTCTTTTTTTCGTTTTTTTATCTCTCTCTTTTTTCTTTTTTCTTTTTTCTTCTCTCACTTTTCTTTTCCTTTTTTTCTCTTTTTTCATCTCTTTTTTTCCTTTTTTTTCTTTCTCTTTTTTCTTTTTTAAAAACTTTTTCCTTTTTTCTCTTTTTTCCTTTTTTTCTTTCTATTTTTTTCCTTTTTTGTATTTTTTCTTTTTTCCCTTTCCCCCCTCTTTTTTTCCTTTTTTTTTATCTCTCTCTTTTTTCTTTTTTACCTCTTTTTCCTTTCTTCTGTTTTTTTCCTCTTTTTCCTTTTTTTCTCTTTTTTCCCATTTCCCCCTCTTTTTTTCCTTTTTTTCTTTCTCTTTTTTTCTTTTTTTTTCTCTCTCTTTTTTCCCTTACCCACCCCTCTTTTTTTAGTTTTTTTGTATTTTTTCTTTTTTCCCTTTCCTCCCCTCTTTTTTTCCTTTTTTTTATCTCTCTCTTTTTTCTTTTTTACCTCTTTTTCCTTTCTTCTGTTTTTTTCCTCTTTTTCCTTTTTTCTCTTTTTTCCCATTTCCCCCCTCTTTTTTTCCTTTTTGTCTTTCTGTTTTTTCTTTTTTTTTCTCTCTCCTTTTTCCCTTACCCCCTCTTTTTTCCGTTTTTTATCTCTCTCTTTTTTCTTTTTTCTTTTATCTCTCTCTCTCTCTTTTTCTTCTCTTTTTCCTTTCTTCTGTTTCTCTTTTTTTGTATTTTTTCCTTTTTCCCTTTCCCCCTCTTTTTTTCCTTTTTTTTATCTCTCTCTTTTTTCTTTTTTTACCTCTTATTCCTTTCTTCTGTTTTTTTCCTCTTTTTCCTTTTTTTCTCTTTTTTCCCGTTTCCCCCTCTTTTTTTCCTTTTTTTCTTTCTCTTTTTTCTTTTTTTTTCTCTCTCTTTTTTCCCTTACCCCCCTCTTTTTTTCCTTTTTTTATCTCTCTCTTTTTTCTTTTTTCTTTTTTCTCTCTCTCTCTTTTTTTCTTCTCTGTTTCCTTTCTTCTGTTTCTCTTTTTCCATTTTTGCTTTTTCTCTTTTTTCCTTTTTTTCTTTCTCTTTTTTTCTTTTTTTTGTATTTTTTCTTTTTTCCCTTTCCCCCCTCTTTTTTCTTTTTTTTTCTCTCTCTTTTTTCCCTTACCCCCCCTCTTTTTTTAGTTTTTTTGTATTTTTTCTTTTTTCCCTTTCCTCCCCTCTTTTTTTCCTTTTTTTATCTCTCTCTTTTTTCTTTTTTACCTCTTTTTCCTTTATTCTGTTTTTTTCCACTTTTTCCTTTTTTCTCTTTTTTCCCATTTCCCCCCCTCTTTTTTTCCTTTTTGTCTTTCTCTTTTTTCTTTTTTTTTCTCTCTCTTTTTTCCCTTACCCCCCCCCTCTTTTTTTCGTTTTTTTATCTCTCTCTTTTTTCTTTTTTCTTTTTTCTTCTCTCACTTTTCCTTTTCCTTTTTTTCTCTTTTTTCATCTCTTTTTTTCCTTTTTTTTCTTTCTCTTTTTTCTTTTTTCCCTTTCCTCCCCTCTTTTTTTCCTTTTTTTATCTCACTCTTTTTTCTTTTTTTACCTTTTTCCTTTCTTCTGTTTTTTTCCTCTTTTTCCTTTTTTTCTCTTTTTTCCCGTTTCCCCCTCTTTTTTTCCTTTTTTTCTTTCTCTTTTTTCTTTTTTTTCTCTCTCTTTTTTCCCTTACCCCCCCTCTTTTTTTCGTTTTTTTATCTCTCTCTTTTTTCTTTTTTCTTTTTTCTCTCTCTCTCTTTTTTTCTTCTCTTTTTCCTTTCTTCTGTTTCTCTTTTTCCTTTTTCTCTCTTTTTCCCATTTCCCCCCTCTTTTTTTCCTTTTTTTCTTTCTCTTTTTTCTTTTTTTCTCTCTTTTTTCCCTTACCCCCCCTCTTTTTTTCTTTTTTTTTCTCTCTCTTTTTTCCCTTACCCCCCCCTCTTTTTTTAGTTTTTTTGTATTTTTTCTTTTTTCCCTTTCCTCCCCTCTTTTTTTCCTTTTTTTATCTCTCTCTTTTTTCTTTTTTTACCTCTTTTTCCTTTCTTCTGTTTTTTTCCTCTTTTTCCTTTTTTCTCTTTTTTCCCATTTCCCCCCCTCTTTTTTTCCTTTTTGTCTTTCTCTTTTTTCTTTTTTTTCCTCTCTCTTTTTTCCCTTATCCCCCCCCTCTTTTTTTCGTTTTTTATCTCTCTTTTTTATTTTTTATTTTTTCTTCTCTCACTTTTCCTTTTCCTTTTTTTCTCTTTTTTGATCTCTTTTTTCCTTTTTTTTCTTTCTCTTTTTTCTTTTTTCCCTTTCCTCCCCTCTTTTTTTCCTTTTTTTATCTCTCTCTTTTTTCTTTTTTTTAACCTCTTTTTCCTTTCTTCTGTTTTTTTCCTCTTTTTCCATTTTTTCTCTTTTTTCCCTTTTCCCCCTCTTTTTTTCCTTTTTTTCTTTCTCTTTTTTCTTTTTTTTTCTCTCTCTTTTTTCCCTTACCCCCCCCTCTTTTTTTCGTTTTTTTATCTCTCTCTTTTTTCTTTTTCCTTTTTTCTCTCTTTCTCTTTTTTCCTTCTCTTTTTCCTTTCTTCTGTTTCTCTTTTTCCTTTTTCTCTCTTTTTCCCATTTCCCCCCTCTTTTTTTCCTTTTTTTCTCTCTCTCTTTTTTCTTTTTTCTTTTTTCTTCTCTCACTTTTCCTTTTCCTTTTTTTCTCTTTTTTCATCTCTTTTTTTCCTTTTTTTTCTTTCTCTTTTTTCTTTTTTAAAAACATTTTCCTTTCTTCTCTTTTTTTCCTTTATTTCTTTCTCTTTTTTTCCTTTTTTTGTATTTTTTCTTTTTTCCCTTTCCCCCCTCTTTTTTTCCTTTTTTTATCTCTCTTTTTTTTCTTTTTTTTCTCTTTTTCCTTTCTTCTGTTTTTTTTCGCTTTTTCCTTTTTTCTCTTTTTTCCCATTCCCCCCTCTTTTTTTCCTTTTTTTCTTTCTCTTTTTTTCTCTCTTTTTTTTCCCTTATCCCCCCTCTTTTTTTCGTTTTTTCCTTTCTTCTGTTTCTCTTTTTCCTTTTTTCCTTTTTTCTCTTTTTTTCCTTTTTTTCTTTCTCTTTTTTTCTTTTTTTTGTATTTTTTCTTTTTTCCCTTTCCCCCCCTCTTTTTTTCCTTATTTTATCTCTCTCTTTTTTCTTTTTTACCTCTTTTTCCTTTCTTCTGTTTTTTTCCTCTTTTTCCTTTTTTCTCTTTTTTCCCATTTCCCCCCCTCTTTTTTTCCTTTTTTTCTTTCTCTTTTTTCTTTTTTCTTCTTTACCTCTTTTTCCTTTCTTCTGTTTCTCTTTTTCCTTTTTTCTCTTTTTTCCCATTTCCCCCCCTCTTTTTTTCCTTTTTTTCTTTCTCTTTTTTCTTTTTTTCTCTCTATTTTTTCCCTTACCCCCCTCTTTTTTTCTATTTTTCTCTCTCTTTTTTCCCTTACCCCCCCTCTTTTTTTTAGTTTTTTTGTATTTTTTCTTTTTTCCCTTTCCTCCCCTCTTTTTTTCCTTTTTTTATCTCTCTCTTTTTTCTTTTTTCTTTTCTCTCTCTCTCTTTTTTTCTTCTCTTTTTCCTTTCTTCTGTTTCTCTTTTTCCTTTTTTCTCTTTTTTCCCTTACCTCCCCTCTTTTTTTCCTTTTTTTATCTCTCTTTTTTCTTTTTTACCTCTTTTTCCTTTCTTCTGTTTCTCTTTTTCCTTTTTTTCTCTTTTTTCCCATTTCCCCCCTTCTTTTTTCCTTTTTTTCTTTCTCTTTTTTCTTTTTTCTTCTCTCTCTTTTTTCCCTTACCCCCCTCTTTTTTTCGTTTTTTTTTCTCTCTCTTTTTTCTTTTTTCTTTTTTCTCTCTCTCTCTTTTTTTCTTCTCTTTTTCCTTTCTTCTGTTTCTCTTTTTCCTTTTTCTCTCTTTTTCCCATTTCCCCCCCTCTTTTTTTCCTTTTTTTCTTTCTCTTTTTTCTTTTTTTTCTCTCTTTTTTCCCTTACCCCCCTCTTTTTTTCTTTTTTTTTCTCTCTCTTTTTTCCCTTACCCCCCCCTCTTTTTTTTTTAGTTTTTTTTTATTTTTTCTTTTTTCCCTTTCCTCCCCTCTTTTTTTCCTTTTTTTAATCTCTCTCTTTTTTCTTTTTTACCTCTTTTTCCTTTATTCTGTTTTTTTCCTCTTTTTCCTTTTTTCTCTTTTTTCCCATTTCCCCCCCTCTTTTTTTCCTTTTTGTCTTTCTCTTTTTTCTTTTTTTTTCTCTCTCTTTTTTCCCTTACCCCCCCTCTTTTTTTCGTTTTTTTATCTCTCTCTTTTTTCTTTTTTCTTCTCTCACTTTTCCTTTTCCTTTTTTTCTCTTTTTTCATCTCTTTTTTTCCTTTTTTTTCTTTCTCTTTTTCCTTTTTTCCCTTTCCTCCCCTCTTTTTTTCCTTTTTTTATCTCTCTCTTTTTTCTTTTTTTACCTCTTTTTCCTTTCTTCTGTTTTTTTCCTCTTTTTCCTTTTTTTCTCTTTTTTCCCGTTTCCCCCTCTTTGTTTCCTTTTTTTCTTTCTCTTTTTTCTTTTTTCTTCTCTCTCTTTTTTCCCTTACCCCCCCCTCTTTTTTTCGTTTTTTTATCTCTCTCTTTTTTCTTTTTTCTTTTTTCTCTCTCTCTCTTTTTTTCTTCTCTTTTTCCTTTCTTCTGTTTCTCTTTTTCCTTTTTTGCTTTTTTCTCTTTTTTTCCTTTTTTTCTTTCTCTTTTTTTCTTTTTTTTGTATTTTTTCTTTTTTCCCTTTCCCCCTTCTTTTTTTCCTTATTTTATCTCTCTCTTTTTTCTTTTTTACCTCTTTTTCCTTTCTTCTGTTTTTTTCCTCTTTTTCCTTTTTTTCTCTTTTTTCCCATTTCCCCCCCTCTTTTTTTCCTTTTTTTCTTTCTCTTTTTTTCTTTTTTTTTCTCTCTCTTTTTTCCCTTACCCCCTCTTTTTTAAAAGTTTTTTTGTATTTTTTCTTTTTTCCCTTACCTCCCCTCTTTTTTTCCTTTTTTTATCTCTCTCTTTTTTCTTTTTTACCTCTTTTTCCTTTCTTCTGTTTTTTCCTCTTTTTCCTTTTCTCTCTTTTTTCCCATTTCCCCCCCTCTTTTTTTCCTTTTTGTCTTTCTCTTTTTTCTTTTTTTTTGTATTTTTTCTTTTTTCCCTTACCCCCCCTCTTTTTTTCGTTTTTTTATCTCTCTCTTTTTTCTTTTTTCTTTTTTCTTCTCTCACTTTTCCTTTTCCTTTTTTTCTCTTTTTTCATCTCTTTTTTTCCTTTTTTTTCTTTCTCTTTTTTCTTTTTTTTCTCTTTTTCCTTTATTCTGTTTTTTTTCGCTTTTTCCTTTTTTCTCTTTTTTCCCATTCCCCCCCTCTTTTTTTCTTTTTTTCTTTCTCTTTTTTTCTCTCTCTTTTTTCCCTTATCCCCCCTCTTTTTTTCGTTTTTTCCTCTCTTCTGTTTCTCTTTTTCCTTTTTTCCTTTTTTCTCTTTTTTTCCTTTTTTTCTTTCTCTTTTTTTCTTTTTTTTGTATTTTTTCTTTTTTCCCTTTCCCCCCTCTTTTTTTCCTTATTTTATCTCTCTCTTTTTTCTTTTTTTTACCTCTTTTTCCTTTCTTCTGTTTTTTTCCTCTTTTTCCTTTTTTCTCTTTTTTCCCATTTCCCCCCCTCTTTTTTCCTTTTTTTCTTTCTCTTTTTTCTTTTTTCTTCTCTCTCTTTTTTCCCTTACCCCCCCTCTTTTTTCCTTTTTTTATCTCTCTCTTTTTTCTTTTTTACCTCTTTTTCCTTTCTTCTGTTTTTTTCCCATTTCCCCCCCCTCTTTTTTTCCTTTTTTTCTTTCTCTTTTTTTCTTTTTTTTTCTCTCTCTTTTTTCCCTTACCCCCCCTCTTTTTTTTAGTTTTTTTGTATTTTTTCTTTTTTCCCTTACCTCCCCTCTTTTTTTCCTTTTTTTATCTCTCTCTTTTTTCTTTTTTACCTCTTTTTCCTTTCTTCTGTTTTTCTCCTCTTTTTCCTTTTTTCTCTTTTTTCCCATTTCCCCCCCTCTTTTTTTCCTTTTTGTCTTTCTCTTTTTTTCTTTTTTTTTCTCTCTCTTTTTTCCCTTACCCCCCCCTCTTTTTTTCCTTTTTTTATCTCTCTCTTTTTTCTTTTTTTACCTCTTTTTCCTTTCTTCTGTTTTTTTCCTCTTTTTCCTTTTTTTCTCTTTTTTCCCGTTTCCCCGTCTTTTTTTCCTTTTTTTCTTTCTCTTTTTTCTTTTTTTTTCTCTCTCTTTTTTCCCTTACCCCCCTCTTTTTTTCGTTTTTTTATCTCTCTCTTTTTTCTTTTTTCTTTTTTCTCTCTCTCTCTTTTTTTCTTCTCTTTTTCCTTTCTTCTGTTTCTCTTTTTCCTTTTTTGCTTTTTTCTCTTTTTTTCCTTTTTTTCTTTCTCTTTTTTTCTTTTTTTTGTATTTTTTCTTTTTTCCCTTTCCCCCCCTCTTTTTTTCCTTATTTTATCTCTCTCTTTTTTCTTTTTTACCTCTTTTTCCTTTCTTCTGTTTTTTTCCTCTTTTTCCTTTTTTTCTCTTTTTTCCCATTTCCCCCCCTCTTTTTTTCCTTTTTTTCTTTCTCTTTTTTTCTTTTTTTTTCTCTCTCTTTTTTCCCTTACCCCCCCCTCTTTTTTTAGTTTTTTTGTATTTTTTCTTTTTTCCCTTTCCTCCCCTCTTTTTTTCCTTTTTTTATCTCTCTCTTTTTTCTTTTTTCTTTTCTCTCTCTCTCTTTTTTTCTTCTCTTTTTCCTTTCTTCTGTTTCTCTTTTTCCTTTTTTCTCTTTTTTCCCTTACCTCCCCTCTTTTTTCCTTTTTTTATCTCTCTTTTTTCTTTTTTACCTCTTTTTCCTTTCTTCTGTTTCTCTTTTTTCTTTTTTTTCCTCTCTTTTTTCCCTTACCCCCCTCTTTTTTTCGTTTTTTTATCTCTCTCTTTTTTCTTTTTTCTTTTTTCTTCTCTCACTTTTCCTTTTCCTTTTTTTCTCTTTTTTCATCTCTTTTTTTTCTTTCTCTTTTTTCTTTTTTAAAAACTTTTTCCTTTTTTCTCTTTTTTTCCTTTTTTTCTTTCTCTTTTTTTCCTTTTTTTGTATTTTTTCTTTTTTCCCTTTCCCCCCTCTTTTTTCCTTTTTTTCTTTCTCTTTTTTTCTTTTTTTTTCTCTCTCTTTTTTCCCTTACCCACCCCTCTTTTTTTAGTTTTTTTGTATTTTTTCTTTTTTCCCTTTCCTCCCCTCTTTTTTTCCTTTTTTTTATCTCTCTCTTTTTTCTTTTTTACCTCTTTTTCCTTTCTTCTCTTTTTTTTCCTCTTTTTCCTTTTTTCTCTTTTATCCCATTTCCCCCCCTCTTTTTTTTGCTTTTTGTCTTTCTCTTTTTTCTTTTTTTTTCTCTCTTTTTTCCCTTACCCCCCTCTTTTTTCCGTTTTTTATCTCTCTCTTTTTTCTTTTTTCTTTTATCTCTCTCTCTCTTTTTTTCTTCTCTTTTTCCTTTCTTCTGTTTCTCATTTTTTGTATTTTTTCTTTTTTCCCTTTCCCCCCTCTTTTTTTCCTTTTTTTATCTCTCTCTTTTTTATTTTTTTACCTCTTTTTCCTTTCTTCTGTTTTTTCCCTCTTTTTCCTTTTTTTCTCTTTTTTCCCGTTTCCCCCTCTTTTTTTCCTTTTTTTCTTTCTCTTTTTTCTTTTTTTTTCTCTCTTTTTTCCCTTACCCCCCTCTTTTTTTCGTTTTTTTATCTCTCTTTTTTCTTTTTTCTTTTTTCTCTCTCTCTTTTTTCTTCTCTGTTTCCTTTCTTCTGTTTCTCTTTTTCCTTTTTTGCTTTTTTCTCTTTTTTTCCTTTTTTTCTTTCTCTTTTTTTCTTTTTTTTGTATTTTTTCTTTTTTCCCTTTCCCCCCCTCTTTTTTTCTTTTTTTTTCTCTCTCTTTTTTCCCTTACCCCCCCCTCTTTTTTTTAGTTTTTTTGTATTTTTTCTTTTTTCCCTTTCCTCCCCTCTTTTTTTCCTTTTTTTATCTCTCTCTTTTTTCTTTTTTCTTTTCTCTCTCTCTCTTTTTTTCTTCTCTTTTTCCTTTCTTCTGTTTCTCTTTTTCCTTTTTTCTCTTTTTTCCCTTACCTCCCCTCTTTTTTCCTTTTTTTATCTCTCTTTTTTCTTTTTTACCTCTTTTTCCTTTCTTCTGTTTCTCTTTTTTCTTTTTTTTCCTCTCTTTTTTCCCTTACCCCCCTCTTTTTTTCGTTTTTTTATCTCTCTCTTTTTTCTTTTTTCTTTTTTCTTCTCTCACTTTTCCTTTTCCTTTTTTTCTCTTTTTTCATCTCTTTTTTTTCTTTCTCTTTTTTCTTTTTTAAAAACTTTTTCCTTTTTTCTCTTTTTTTCCTTTTTTTCTTTCTCTTTTTTTCCTTTTTTTGTATTTTTTCTTTTTTCCCTTTCCCCCCTCTTTTTTCCTTTTTTTCTTTCTCTTTTTTTCTTTTTTTTTCTCTCTCTTTTTTCCCTTACCCACCCCTCTTTTTTTAGTTTTTTTGTATTTTTTCTTTTTTCCCTTTCCTCCCCTCTTTTTTTCCTTTTTTTTATCTCTCTCTTTTTTCTTTTTTACCTCTTTTTCCTTTCTTCTCTTTTTTTTCCTCTTTTTCCTTTTTTCTCTTTTATCCCATTTCCCCCCCTCTTTTTTTTGCTTTTTGTCTTTCTCTTTTTTCTTTTTTTTTCTCTCTCCTTTTTCCCTTACCCCCCCTCTTTTTTCCGTTTTTTATCTCTCTCTTTTTTCTTTTTTCTTTTATCTCTCTCTCTCTTTTTTTCTTCTCTTTTTCCTTTCTTCTGTTTCTCATTTTTTGTATTTTTTCTTTTTTCCCTTTCCCCCCTCTTTTTTTCCTTTTTTTATCTCTCTCTTTTTTATTTTTTTACCTCTTTTTCCTTTCTTCTGTTTTTTCCCTCTTTTTCCTTTTTTTCTCTTTTTTCCCGTTTCCCCCTCTTTTTTTCCTTTTTTTCTTTCTCTTTTTTCTTTTTTTTTCTCTCTTTTTTCCCTTACCCCCCTCTTTTTTTCGTTTTTTTATCTCTCTTTTTTCTTTTTTCTTTTTTCTCTCTCTCTTTTTTCTTCTCTGTTTCCTTTCTTCTGTTTCTCTTTTTCCTTTTTTGCTTTTTTCTCTTTTTTTCCTTTTTTTCTTTCTCTTTTTTTCTTTTTTTTGTATTTTTTCTTTTTTCCCTTTCCCCCCCTCTTTTTTTCTTTTTTTTTCTCTCTCTTTTTTCCCTTACCCCCCCCTCTTTTTTTTAGTTTTTTTGTATTTTTTCTTTTTTCCCTTTCCTCCCCTCTTTTTTTCCTTTTTTTATCTCTCTCTTTTTTCTTTTTTTACCTCTTTTTCCTTTCTTCTGTTTTTTTCCTCTTTTTCCTTTTTTCTCTTTTTTCCCGTTTCCCCCTCTTTTTTTCCTTTTTTTCTTTCTCTTTTTTCTTTTTTTTTCTCTCTCTTTTTTCCCTTACCCCCCCCCCTTTTTTTAGTTTTTTTGTATTTTTTCTTTTTTCCCTATCCTCCCCTCTTTTTTTCCTTTTTTTATCTCTCTTTTTTCTTTTTTACCTCTTTTTCCTTTCTTCTGTTTCTCTTTTTCCTTTTTTTCTCTTTTTTCCCATTTCCCCCCTTCTTTTTTCCTTTTTTTCTTTCTCTTTTTTCTTTTTTTTCTCTCTCTTTTTTCCCTTACCCCCCTCTTTTTTTCGTTTTTTTATCTCTCTCTTTTTTCTTTTTTCTTTTTTCTCTCTCTCTCTTTTTTTCTTCTCTTTTTCCTTTCTTCTGTTTCTCTTTTTCCTTTTTCTCTCTTTTTCCCATTTCCCCCATCTTTTTTTCCTTTTTTTCTTTCTCTTTTTTCTTTTTTTTTCTCTCTTTTTTCCCTTACCCCCCCTCTTTTTTTCTTTTCTTTTCTCTCTCTTTTTTCCCTTACCCCCCCTCTTTTTTTTAGTTTTTTTGTATTTTTTCTTTTTTCCCTTTCCTCCCCTCTTTTTTTCCTTTTTTTATCTCTCTCTTTTTTCTTTTTTACCTCTTTTTCCTTTCTTCTGTTTTTTTCCTCTTTTTCCTTTTTTCTCTTTTTTCCCATTCCCCCCCTCTTTTTTTCCTTTTTGTCTTTCTCTTTTTTCTTTTTTTTTCTCTCTCTTTTTTCCCTTACCCCCCCTCTTTTTTTCGTTTTTTTATCTCTCTCTTTTTTCTTTTTTCTTTTTTCTTCTCTCACTTTTCCTTTTCCTTTTTTTCTCTTTTTTCATCTCTTTTTTTCCTTTTTTTTCTTTCTCTTTTTTCTTTTTTCCCTTTCCTCCCCTCTTTTTTTCCTTTTTTTATCTCTCTCTTTTTTCTTTTTTTACCTCTTTTTCCTTTCTTCTGTTTTTTTTCCTCTTTTTCCTTTTTTTCTCTTTTTTCCCGTTTCCCCCTCTTTGTTTCCTTTTTTCTTTCTCTTTTTTCTTTTTTCTTCTCTCTCTTTTTTCCCTTACCCCCCCTCTTTTTTTCGTTTTTTTATCTTTCTCTTTTTTCTTTTTTCTTTTTTCTCTCTCTCTCTTTTTTTCTTCTCTTTTTCCTTTCTTCTGTTTCTCTTTTTCCTTTTTTGCTTTTTTCTCTCTTTTTCCTTTTTTTCTTTCTCTTTTTTTCTTTTTTTTGTATTTTTTCTTTTTTCCCTTTCCCCCCTTCTTTTTTTCCTTATTTTATCTCTCTCTTTTTTCTTTTTTACCTCTTTTTCCTTTCTTCTGTTTTTTTCCTCTTTTTCCTTTTTTTCTCTTTTTTCCCATTTCCCCCCCTCTTTTTTTCCTTTTTTTCTTTCTCTTTTTTTCTTTTTTTTTCTCTCTCTTTTTTCCCTTACCCCCCTCTTTTTTTAAAGTTTTTTTGTATTTTTTCTTTTTTCCCTTACCTCCCCTCTTTTTTTCCTTTTTTTTTCTCTCTCTTTTTTCTTTTTTACCTCTTTTTCCTTTCTTCTGTTTTTTCCTCTTTTTCCTTTTCTCTCTTTTTTCCCATTTCCCCCCCTCTTTTTTTCCTTTTTGTCTTTCTCTTTTTTCTTTTTTTTTGTATTTTTTCTTTTTTCCCTTACCCCCCTCTTTTTTTCGTTTTTTTATCTCTCTCTTTTTTCTTTTTTCTTTTTTCTTCTCTCACTTTTCCTTTTCCTTTTTTTCTCTTTTTTCATCTCTTTTTTTCCTTTTTTTTCTTTCTCATTTTTCTTTTTTTTCTCTTTTTCCTTTATTCTGTTTTTTTTCGCTTTTTCCTTTTTTCTCTTTTTTCCCATTCCCCCCCTCTTTTTTTCTTTTTTTCTTTCTCTTTTTTTCTCTCTCTTTTTTCCCTTATCCCCCTCTTTTTTTCGTTTTTTCCTCTCTTCTGTTTCTCTTTTTCCTTTTTTCCTTTTTTCTCTTTTTTTCCTTTTTTTCTTTCTCTTTTTTTCTTTTTTTTGTATTTTTTCTTTTTTCCCTTTCCCCCCCTCTTTTTTTCCTTATTTTATCTCTCTCTTTTTTCTTTTTTACCTCTTTTTCCTTTCTTCTGTTTTTTTCCTCTTTTTCCTTTTTTTCTCTTTTTTCCCATTTCCCCCCCTCTTTTTTTCCTTTTTTTCTTTCTCTTTTTTTCTTTTTTTTTCTCTCTCTTTTTTCCCTTACCCCCCCCTCTTTTTTTAGTTTTTTTGTATTTTTTCTTTTTTCCCTTTCCTCCCCTCTTTTTTTCCTTTTTTTATCTCTCTCTTTTTTCTTTTTTCTTTTCTCTCTCTCTCTTTTTTTCTTCTCTTTTTCCTTTCTTCTGTTTCTCTTTTTCCTTTTTTCTCTTTTTTCCCTTACCTCCCCTCTTTTTTCCTTTTTTTATCTCTCTTTTTTCTTTTTTACCTCTTTTTCCTTTCTTCTGTTTCTCTTTTTTCTTTTTTTTCCTCTCTTTTTTCCCTTACCCCCCTCTTTTTTTCGTTTTTTTATCTCTCTCTTTTTTCTTTTTTCTTTTTTCTTCTCTCACTTTTCCTTTTCCTTTTTTTCTCTTTTTTCATCTCTTTTTTTTCTTTCTCTTTTTTCTTTTTTAAAAACTTTTTCCTTTTTTCTCTTTTTTTCCTTTTTTTCTTTCTCTTTTTTTCCTTTTTTTGTATTTTTTCTTTTTTCCCTTTCCCCCCTCTTTTTTCCTTTTTTTCTTTCTCTTTTTTTCTTTTTTTTTCTCTCTCTTTTTTCCCTTACCCACCCCTCTTTTTTTAGTTTTTTTGTATTTTTTCTTTTTTCCCTTTCCTCCCCTCTTTTTTTCCTTTTTTTTATCTCTCTCTTTTTTCTTTTTTACCTCTTTTTCCTTTCTTCTCTTTTTTTTCCTCTTTTTCCTTTTTTCTCTTTTATCCCATTTCCCCCCCTCTTTTTTTTGCTTTTTGTCTTTCTCTTTTTTCTTTTTTTTTCTCTCTCCTTTTTCCCTTACCCCCCCTCTTTTTTCCGTTTTTTATCTCTCTCTTTTTTCTTTTTTCTTTTATCTCTCTCTCTCTTTTTTTCTTCTCTTTTTCCTTTCTTCTGTTTCTCATTTTTTGTATTTTTTCTTTTTTCCCTTTCCCCCCTCTTTTTTTCCTTTTTTTATCTCTCTCTTTTTTCTTTTTTTACCTCTTTTTCCTTTCTTCTGTTTTTTCCCTCTTTTTCCTTTTTTTCTCTTTTTTCCCGTTTCCCCCTCTTTTTTTCCTTTTTTTCTTTCTCTTTTTTCTTTTTTTTTCTCTCTTTTTTCCCTTACCCCCCTCTTTTTTTCGTTTTTTTATCTCTCTTTTTTCTTTTTTCTTTTTTCTCTCTCTCTTTTTTCTTCTCTGTTTCCTTTCTTCTGTTTCTCTTTTTCCTTTTTTGCTTTTTTCTCTTTTTTTCCTTTTTTTCTTTCTCTTTTTTTCTTTTTTTTGTATTTTTTCTTTTTTCCCTTTCCCCCCCTCTTTTTTTCTTTTTTTTTCTCTCTCTTTTTTCCCTTACCCCCCCCTCTTTTTTTTAGTTTTTTTGTATTTTTTCTTTTTTCCCTTTCCTCCCCTCTTTTTTTCCTTTTTTTATCTCTCTCTTTTTTCTTTTTTTACCTCTTTTTCCTTTCTTCTGTTTTTTTTCCTCTTTTTCCTTTTTTTCTCTTTTTTCCCGTTTCCCCCTCTTTTTTCCTTTTTTTCTTTCTCTTTTTTCTTTTTTTTTCTCTCTCTTTTTTCCCTTACCCCCCCCCCTTTTTTTAGTTTTTTTGTATTTTTTCTTTTTTCCCTATCCTCCCCTCTTTTTTTCCTTTTTTTATCTCTCTTTTTTCTTTTTTACCTCTTTTTCCTTTCTTCTGTTTCTCTTTTCCTTTTTTTCTCTTTTTTCCCATTTCCCCCCTTCTTTTTTCCTTTTTTTCTTTCTCTTTTTTCTTTTTTTTCTCTCTCTTTTTTCCCTTACCCCCCTCTTTTTTTCGTTTTTTTATCTCTCTCTTTTTTCTTTTTTCTTTTTTCTCTCTCTCTCTTTTTTTCTTCTCTTTTTCCTTTCTTCTGTTTCTCTTTTTCCTTTTTCTCTCTTTTTCCCATTTCCCCCATCTTTTTTTCCTTTTTTTCTTTCTCTTTTTTCTTTTTTTTTCTCTCTTTTTTCCCTTACCCCCCCTCTTTTTTTCTTTTCTTTTCTCTCTCTTTTTTCCCTTACCCCCCCTCTTTTTTTTAGTTTTTTTGTATTTTTTCTTTTTTCCCTTTCCTCCCCTCTTTTTTTCCTTTTTTTATCTCTCTCTTTTTTCTTTTTTACCTCTTTTTCCTTTCTTCTGTTTTTTTCCTCTTTTTCCTTTTTTCTCTTTTTTCCCATTCCCCCCCTCTTTTTTTCCTTTTTGTCTTTCTCTTTTTTCTTTTTTTTTCTCTCTCTTTTTTCCCTTACCCCCCCTCTTTTTTTCGTTTTTTTATCTCTCTCTTTTTTCTTTTTTCTTTTTTCTTCTCTCACTTTTCCTTTTCCTTTTTTTCTCTTTTTTCATCTCTTTTTTTCCTTTTTTTTCTTTCTCTTTTTTCTTTTTTCCCTTTCCTCCCCTCTTTTTTTCCTTTTTTTATCTCTCTCTTTTTTCTTTTTTTACCTCTTTTTCCTTTCTTCTGTTTTTTTTCCTCTTTTTCCTTTTTTTCTCTTTTTTCCCGTTTCCCCCTCTTTGTTTCCTTTTTTTCTTTCTCTTTTTTCTTTTTTCTTCTCTCTCTTTTTTCCCTTACCCCCCCTCTTTTTTTCGTTTTTTTATCTTTCTCTTTTTTCTTTTTTCTTTTTTCTCTCTCTCTCTTTTTTTCTTCTCTTTTTCCTTTCTTCTGTTTCTCTTTTTCCTTTTTTGCTTTTTTCTCTCTTTTTCCTTTTTTTCTTTCTCTTTTTTTCTTTTTTTTGTATTTTTTCTTTTTTCCCTTTCCCCCCTTCTTTTTTTCCTTATTTTATCTCTCTCTTTTTTCTTTTTTACCTCTTTTTCCTTTCTTCTGTTTTTTTCCTCTTTTTCCTTTTTTTCTCTTTTTTCCCATTTCCCCCCCTCTTTTTTTCCTTTTTTTCTTTCTCTTTTTTTCTTTTTTTTTCTCTCTCTTTTTTCCCTTACCCCCCTCTTTTTTTAAAGTTTTTTTGTATTTTTTCTTTTTTCCCTTACCTCCCCTCTTTTTTTCCTTTTTTTTTCTCTCTCTTTTTTCTTTTTTACCTCTTTTTCCTTTCTTCTGTTTTTTCCTCTTTTTCCTTTTCTCTCTTTTTTCCCATTTCCCCCCCTCTTTTTTTCCTTTTTGTCTTTCTCTTTTTTCTTTTTTTTTGTATTTTTTCTTTTTTCCCTTACCCCCCTCTTTTTTTCGTTTTTTTATCTCTCTCTTTTTTCTTTTTTCTTTTTTCTTCTCTCACTTTTCCTTTTCCTTTTTTTCTCTTTTTTCATCTCTTTTTTTCCTTTTTTTTCTTTCTCATTTTTCTTTTTTTTCTCTTTTTCCTTTATTCTGTTTTTTTTCGCTTTTTCCTTTTTTCTCTTTTTTCCCATTCCCCCCCTCTTTTTTTCTTTTTTTCTTTCTCTTTTTTTCTCTCTCTTTTTTCCCTTATCCCCCTCTTTTTTTCGTTTTTTCCTCTCTTCTGTTTCTCTTTTTCCTTTTTTCCTTTTTTCTCTTTTTTTCCTTTTTTTCTTTCTCTTTTTTTCTTTTTTTTGTATTTTTTCTTTTTTCCCTTTCCCCCCCTCTTTTTTTCCTTATTTTATCTCTCTCTTTTTTCTTTTTTACCTCTTTTTCCTTTCTTCTGTTTTTTTCCTCTTTTTCCTTTTTTTCTCTTTTTTCCCATTTCCCCCCCTCTTTTTTTCCTTTTTTTCTTTCTCTTTTTTTCTTTTTTTTTCTCTCTCTTTTTTCCCTTACCCCCCCCTCTTTTTTTAGTTTTTTTGTATTTTTTCTTTTTTCCCTTTCCTCCCCTCTTTTTTTCCTTTTTTTATCTCTCTCTTTTTTCTTTTTTCTTTTCTCTCTCTCTCTTTTTTTCTTCTCTTTTTCCTTTCTTCTGTTTCTCTTTTTCCTTTTTTCTCTTTTTTCCCTTACCTCCCCTCTTTTTTTCCTTTTTTTATCTCTCTTTTTTCTTTTTTACCTCTTTTTCCTTTCTTCTGTTTCTCTTTTTTCTTTTTTTTCCCCTCTTTTTTCCCTTACCCCCCTCTTTTTTTCGTTTTTTTATCTCTCTCTTTTTTCTTTTTTCTTTTTTCTTCTCTCACTTTTCCTTTTCCTTTTTTTCTCTTTTTTCATCTCTTTTTTTTCTTTCTCTTTTTTCTTTTTTAAAAACTTTTTCCTTTTTTCTCTTTTTTTCCTTTTTTTCTTTCTCTTTTTTTCCTTTTTTTGTATTTTTTCTTTTTTCCCTTTCCCCCCTCTTTTTTTCCTTTTTTTCTTTCTCTTTTTTTCTTTTTTTTTCTCTCTCTTTTTTCCCTTACCCACCCCTCTTTTTTTTAGTTTTTTTGTATTTTTTCTTTTTTCCCTTTCCTCCCCTCTTTTTTTCCTTTTTTTTATCTCTCTCTTTTTTATTTTTTACCTCTTTTTCCTTTCTTCTCTTTTTTTTCCTCTTTTTCCTTTTTTCTCTTTTATCCCATTTCCCCCCCTCTTTTTTTTGCTTTTTGTCTTTCTCTTTTTTCTTTTTTTTTCTCTCTCCTTTTTCCCTTACCCCCCTCTTTTTTCCGTTTTTTATCTCTCTCTTTTTTCTTTTTTCTTTTATCTCTCTCTCTCTTTTTTTCTTCTCTTTTTCCTTTCTTCTGTTTCTCTTTTTTTGTATTTTTTCTTTTTTCCCTTTCCCCCCTCTTTTTTTCCTTTTTTTATCTCTCTCTTTTTTCTTTTTTTACCTCTTTTTCCTTTCTTCTGTTTTTTCCCTCTTTTTCCTTTTTTTCTCTTTTTTCCCGTTTCCCCCTCTTTTTTTCCTTTTTTTCTTTCTCTTTTTTCTTTTTTTTTCTCTCTTTTTTCCCTTACCCCCCCTCTTTTTTTCGTTTTTTTATCTCTCTCTTTTTTCTTTTTTCTTTTTTCTCTCTCTCTTTTTTCTTCTCTGTTTCCTTTCTTCTGTTTCTCTTTTTCCTTTTTTGCTTTTTTCTCTTTTTTTCCTTTTTTTCTTTCTCTTTTTTTCTTTTTTTTGTATTTTTTCTTTTTTCCCTTTCCCCCCCTCTTTTTTTCTTTTTTTTTCTCTCTCTTTTTTCCCTTACCCCCCCCTCTTTTTTTAGTTTTTTTGTATTTTTTCTTTTTTCCCTTTCCTCCCCTCTTTTTTTCCTTTTTTTATCTCTCTCTTTTTTCTTTTTTTACCTCTTTTTCCTTTCTTCTGTTTTTTTCCTCTTTTTCCTTTTTTCTCTTTTTTCTCGTTTCCCCCTCTTTTTTTCCTTTTTTTCTTTCTCTTTTTTCTTTTTTTTTCTCTCTCTTTTTTCCCTTACCCCCCCCCTTTTTTTAGTTTTTTTTGTATTTTTTCTTTTTTCCCTATCCTCCCCTCTTTTTTTCCTTTTTTTATCTCTCTTTTTTCTTTTTTACCTCTTTTTCCTTTCTTCTGTTTCTCTTTTTCCTTTTTTTCTCTTTTTTCCCATTTCCCCCCTTCTTTTTTCCTTTTTTTCTTTCTCTTTTTTCTTTTTTTTTCTCTCTCTTTTTCCCATTTCCCCCCTCTTTTTTTCCTTTTTTTCTTTCTCTTTATTTTATCTCTCTCTTTTTTTCCTTTTTTTATCTCTCTCTTTTTTCTTTTTTACCTCTTTTTCGTTTTTTTCCTCTTTTTCCTTTTTTCTCTTTTTCCTTTCTTCTGTTTTTTCCTCTTTTTCCTTTTCTCTCTTTTTTCCCATTTCCCCCCCTCTTTTTTTCCTTTTTGTCTTTCTCTTTTTTCTTTTTTTTTGTATTTTTTCTTTTTTCCCTTACCCCCCTCTTTTTTTCGTTTTTTTATCTCTATCTTTTTTCTTTTTTCTTTTTTCTTCTCTCACTTTTCCTTTTCCTTTTTTTCTCTTTTTTCATCTCTTTTTTTCCTTTTTTTTCTTTCTCATTTTTCTTTTTTTTCTCTTTTTCCTTTATTCTGTTTTTTTTCGCTTTTTCCTTTTTTCTCTTTTTTCCCATTCCCCCCCTCTTTTTTTCTTTTTTTCTTTCTCTTTTTTTCTCTCTCTTTTTTCCCTTATCCCCCTCTTTTTTTCGTTTTTTCCTCTCTTCTGTTTCTCTTTTTCCTTTTTTCCTTTTTTCTCTTTTTTTCCTTTTTTTCTTTCTCTTTTTTTCTTTTTTTTGTATTTTTTCTTTTTTCCCTTTCCCCCCCTCTTTTTTTCCTTATTTTATCTCTCTCTTTTTTCTTTTTTACCTCTTTTTCCTTTCTTCTGTTTTTTTCCCATTTGCCCACCTCTTTTTTTCCTTTTTTTCTTTCTCTTTTTTTCTTTTTTTTTCTCTCTCTTTTTTCCCTTACCCCCCTCTTTTTTTAGTTTTTTTGTATTTTTTCTTTTTTCCCTTACCTCCCCTCTTTTTTTCCTTTTTTTATCTCTCTCTTTTTTCTTTTTTACCTCTTTTTCCTTTCTTCTGTTTTTTTCCTCTTTTTCCTTTTTTCTCTTTTTTCCCATTTCCCCCCCTCTTTTTTCCTTTTTTTCTTTCTCTTTTTTCTTTTTTCTTCTCTCTCTTTTTTCCCTTACCCCCCTCTTTTTTCCTTTTTTTATCTCTCTCTTTTTTCTTTTTTATTTCTTTTTCCTTTCTTCTGTTTTTTTTCCCATTTCCCCCCCTCTTTTTTTCCTTTTTTTCTTTCTCTTTTTTCTTTTTTTTTCTCTCTCTTTTTTCCCTTACCCCCACTCTTTTTTTTAGTTTTTTTGTATTTTTTCTTTTTTCCCTTACCTCCCCTCTTTTTTTCCTTTTTTTATCTCTCTCTTTTTTCTTTTTTACCTCTTTTTCCTTTCTTCTGTTTTTTTCCTCTTTTTCCTTTTTTCTCTTTTTTCCCATTTCCCCCCCTCTTTTTTTCCTTTTTGTCTTTCTCTTTTTTTCTTTTTTTTTCTCTCTCTTTTTTCACTTACCCCCCCTCTTTTTTTCCTTTTTTTATCTCTCTCTTTTTTCTTTTTTTACCTCTTTTTCCTTTCTTCTGTTTTTTTCCTCTTTTTCCTTTTTTCTCTTTTTTCCCGTTTCCCCGTCTTTTTTTCCTTTTTTTCTTTCTCTTTTTTCTTTTTTTTTCTCTCTCTTTTTTCCCTTACCCCCCCTCTTTTTTTCGTTTTTTTATCTCTCTCTTTTTTCTTTTTTCTTTTTTCTCTCTCTCTCTTTTTTTCTTCTCTTTTTCCTTTCTTCTGTTTCCCTTTTTCCTTTTTCTCTCTTTTTCCCATTTCCCCCCTCTTTTTTTCCTTTTTTTATTTCTCTTTTTTCTTTTTTTTTCTCTCTTTTTTCCCTTACCCCCCCTCTTTTTTTTCCTTTTTTTATCTCTCTCTTTTTTCTTTTTTCTTTTTTCTTCTCTCACTTTTCCTTTTCCTTTTTTTCTCTTTTTTCATCTCTTTTTTTCCTTTTTTTTCTTTCTCTTTTTTCTTTATTAAAAACTTTTTCCTTTTTTCTCTTTATTTCCTTTTTTTCTTTCTCTTTTTTTCCTTTTTTTGTATTTTTCTTTTTTCCCTTTCCCCCCCTCTTTTTTTCCTTTTTTTATTTCTCTTTTTTTCTTTTTTTTTCTCTCTTTTTTCCCTTACCCCCCTCTTTTTTTCGTTTTTTTATCTCTCTCTTTTTTCTTTTTTCTTTTTTCTCTCTCTCTCTTTTTTTCTTCTCTTTTTCCTTTCTTCTGTTTCTCTTTTTCCTTTTTTCCTTTTTTCTCTTTTTTTCCTTTTTTTCTTTCTCTTTTTTTCTTTTTTTTGTATTTTTTCTTTTTTCCCTTTCCCCCCCTCTATTTTTCCTTATTTTATCTCTCTCTTTTTTCTTTTTCACCTCTTTTTCCTTTCTTCTGTTTTTTTCCTCTTTTTCCTTTTTTCTCTTTTTTCCCATTTCCCCCCCTCTTTTTTTACTTTTTTTCTCTTTTTTCCCATTTCCCCCCCTCTTTTTTTCATTTTTTTCTTTCTCTTTTTTTCTCTCTCTTTTTTCCCTTACCCCCCCTCTTTTTTTTCTTTTTTTGTATTTTTTCTTTTTTCCCTTACCTCCCCTCTTTTTTTCCTTTTTTTATCTCTCTCTTTTTTCTTTTTTACCTCTTTTTCCTTTCTTCTGTTTTTTTCCTCTTTTTCCTTTTTTCTCTTTTTTCCCATTTCCCCCCCTCTTTTTTTCCTTTTTGTCTTTCTCTTTTTTTCTTTTTTTTTCTCTCACTTTTTTCCCTTACCCCATCTTTTTTTATAGTTTTTTTGTATTTTTTCTTTTTTCCCTTACCTCCCCTCTTTTTTTCCTTTTTTTATCTCTCTCTTTTTTCTTTTTTACCTCTTTTTCCTTTCTTCTGTTTTTTTCCTCTTTTTCCTTTTTTCTCTTTTTTCCCATTTCCCCCCCTCTTTTTTTCCTTTTTGTCTTTCTCTTTTTTTTTTCTTTTTTCTTTTTTCTTCTCTCACTTTTCCTTTTCCTTTTTTTCTCTATTTTCATCTCTTTTTTTACTTTTTTTTCATTCTCTTTTTTCTTTTTAAAAAACTTTTTCCTTTTTTCTCTTTTTTTCCTTTTTTTCTTTCTCTTTTTTCCTTTTTTTGTATTTTTTCTTTTTTCCCTTTCCCCCCTCTTTTTTCCTTATTTTATCTCTCTCTTTTTTCTTTTTTACCTCTTTTTCCTTTCTTCTGTTTTTTCCCTCTTTTTACTTTTTTTCTCTTTTTTCCCATTTCCCCCCTCTTTTTTTCCTTTTTTTCTTTCTTTTTTTTCTTTTTTCTTCTCTCTCTTTTTTCCCTTACCCCCTCTTTTTTTCCTTTTTTTATCTCTCTCTTTTTTCTTTTTTCTTTTCTCTCTCTCTCTCTCTTTTTTCTTCTCTTTTTCCTTTCTTCTGTTTCTCTTTTCCTTTTTTCTCTTTTTTCCCATTTCCCCCCCTCTTTTTTTCGTTTTTTTATCTCTCTCTTTTTTCTTTTTTCTTTTTTCTTCTCTCACTTTTCCTTTTCCTTTTTTTCTCTTTTTTCATCTCTTTTTTTCCTTTTTTTTCTTTCTCTTTTTTCTTTTTTCCCTTTCCTCCCCTCTTTTTTTCCTTTTTTTATCTCTCTCTTTTTTCTTTTTTTACCTCTTTTTCCTTTCTTCTGTTTTTTTCCTCTTTTTCCTTTTTTTCTCTTTTTTCCCGTTTCCCCCTCTTTTTTCCCTTTTTTTCTTTCTCTTTTTTCTTTTTTTCTCTCTCTTTTTTCCCTTACCCCCCCTCTTTTTTTCGTTTTTTTATCTCTCTCTTTTTTCTTTTTTCTTTTTTCTCTCTCTCTTTTTTCTTCTCTGTTTCCTTTCTTCTGTTTCTCTTTTTCCTTTTTTGCTTTTTTCTCTTTTTTACCTTTTTTTCTTTCTCTTTTTTTCTTTTTTTTGTATTTTTTCTTTTTTCCCTTTCCCCCCCTCTTTTTTTCTTTTTTTTTCTCTCTCTTTTTTCCCTTACCCCCCCCTCTTTTTTTAGTTTTTTTGTATTTTTTCTTTTTTCCCTTTCCTCCCCTCTTTTTTTCCTTTTTTTATATCTCTCTTTTTTCTTTTTTTACCTCTTTTTCCTTTCTTCTGTTTTTTTCCTCTTTTTCCTTTTTTTCTCTTTTTTCCCGTTTCCCCCTCTTTTTTCCCTTTTTTTCTTTCTCTTTTTTCTTTTTTTCTCTCTCTTTTTTCCCTTACCCCCCTTTTTTTTCGTTTTTTTATCTCTCTTTTTTTTCTTTTTTCTTTTTTCTCTCTCTCTCTTTTTTTCTTCTCTTTTTCCTTTCTTCTGTTTCTCTGTTTCCCTTTTCTCTCTTTTTCCCATTTCCCCCCCTCTTTTTTCCTTTTTTTCTTTCTCTTTTTCTTTTTTTTCCTCTCTTTTTTCCCTTACCCCCCTCTTTTTTTCTCTCTCTTTTTTCCCTTACCCCCCCTCTTTTTTTCGTTTTTTTATCTCTCTCTTTTTTCTTTTTTCTTTTTTCTTCTCTCACTTTTCCTTTTCCTTTTTTCTCTTTTTTCATCTCTCTTTTTTCTTTTTTTACCTCTTTTTCCTTTCTTCTGTTTTTTTCCTCTTTTTCCATTTTTTCTCTTTTTTCCCGTTTCCCCCTCTTTTTTTCCTTTTTTTCTTTCTCTTTTTTCTTTTTTTTGTCTCTCTTTTTTCCCTTACCCCCCCCTCTTTTTTTCGTTTTTTTATCTCTCTCTTTTTTCTTTTTTCTTTTTTCTCTCTCTCTCTTTTTTTCTTCTCTTTTTCCTTTCTTCTGTTTCTCTTTTTCCTTTTTCTCTCTTTTTCCCATTTCCCCCCTCTTTTTTTCCTTTTTTTCTTTCTCTTTTTTTCTTTTTTTTCCTCTCTTTTTTCCCTTACCCCCCCTCTTTTTTTCGTTTTTTTATCTCTCTTTTTTCTTTTTTCTTTTTTCTTCTCTCACTTTTCCTTTTCCATTTTTTCTCTTTTTTCATCTCTTTTTTTCCTTTTTTTTCTTTCTCTTTTTTCTTTTTTAAAAACATTTTCCTTTTTTCTCTTTTTTTCCTTTATTTCTTTCTCTTTTTTTCCTTTTTTTGTATTTTTTCTTTTTTCCCTTTCCTCCCCTCTTTTTTTCCTTTTTTTATCTCTCTCTTTTTTCTTTTTTACCTCTTTTTCCTTTCTTCTGTTTTTTTCCTCTTTTTCCTTTTTTCTCTTTTTTCCCATTTCCCCCCCTCTTTTTTTCCTTTTTTTCTTTCTCATTTTTCTTTTTTCTTCTCTCTCTTTTTTCCCTTACCCCGCTCTTTTTTCCTTTTTTTATCTCTCTCTTTTTTCTTTTTTACCTCTTTTTCCTTTCTTCTGTTTTTTTCCTCTTTTTCCTTTTTTTCTCTTTTTTCCCATTTCCCCCCCTCTTTTTTTCCTTTTTTTCTTTCTCTTTTTTCTTTTTTTTCTCTCTTTTTTCCCTTACCCCCCTCTTTTTTTAGTTTTTTTGTATTTTTTCTTTTTCCCCTTACCTCCCCTCTTTTTTTCCTTTTTTTTCTTTCTCTTTTTTCTTTTTTAAAAACATTTTCCTTTTTTCTCTTTTTTTCCTTTATTTCTTTCTCTTTTTTTCTTTTTTCCCTTTCCCCCCCTCTTTTTTTCCTTTTTTAATCTCTCTCTTTTTTCTTTTTTTTCTCTTTTTCCTTTCTTCTGTTTTTTTTCGCTTTTTCCTTTTTTCTCTTTTTTCCCATTCCCCCCCTCTTTTTTTCCTTTTTTTCTTTCTGTTTTTTCTCTCTCTTTTTTCCCTTACCCCCCTCTTTTTTTCGTATTTTCCTTTCTTCTGTTTCTCTTTTTCCTTTTTTCCTTTTTTCTCTTTTTTCCTTTTTTTCTTTCTCTTTTTTTCCTCTTTCTCCTTTTTCTCTTTTTTACCATTTCCCCCCCTCTTTTTTTCTTTCTCTTTTTTCTTTTTTTTCCTCTTTTTTTTTCCCTTACCCCCCTCTTTTTTTCTTTTTTTTCTCTCTCTTTTTTCCCTTACCCCCCCTCTTTTTTTTAGTTTTTTTGTATTTTTTCTTTTTTCCCTTTCCTCCCCTCTTTTTTTCCTTTTTTTATCTCTCTCTTTTTTCTTTTTTCTTTTCTCTCTCTCTCTTTTTTCTTCTCTTTTTCCTTTCTTCTGTTTCTCTTTTTCCTTTTTTCCTTTTTTCACTTTTTTTCCTTTTTTTCTTTCTCTTTTTTTCCTCTTTTTCCTTTTTCTCTTTTTTCCCATTTCCCCCCCTCTTTTTTTCCTTTTTTTCTTTCTCTTTTTTCTTTTTTTTTCTCTTTTTTTCCCATACCCCCTCTTTTTTTTTCTTTTTTTTCTCTCTCTTTTTTCCCTTACCCCCCCTCTTTTTTTTATTTTTTTTTGTATTTTTTCTTTTTTCCCTTTCCTCCCCTCTTTTTTTCCTTTTTTTATCTCTCTCTTTTTTCTTTTTTCTTTTCTCTCTCTCTCTTTTTTTCTTCTCTTTTTCCTTTCTTCTGTTTCTCTTTTCCTTTTTTCTCTTTTTTTCCCATTTCCCCCTCTTTTTTTCCTTTTTTTCTTTCTCTTTTTTTCTTTTTTTTTCTCTCTCTTTTTTCCCTTACCCCCCCCCCTTTTTTTAGTTTTTTTGTATTTTTTCTTTTTTCCCTATCCTCCCCTCTTTTTTTCCTTTTTTTATCTCTCTTTTTTCTTTTTTACCTCTTTTTCCTTTCTTCTGTTTCTCTTTTTCCTTTTTTTCTCTTTTTTCCCATTTCCCCCCTTCTTTTTTCCTTTTTTTCTTTCTCTTTTTTCTTTTTTTTCTCTCTTTTTTCCCTTACCCCCCCTCTTTTTTCTTTTTTTTTCTCTCTCTTTTTTCCCTTACCCCCCCCCCTCTTTTTTTTATTTTTTTTGTATTTTTTCTTTTTTCCCTTTCCTCCCCTCTTTTTTTCCTTTTTTTATCTCTCTCTTTTTTCTTTTTTACCTCTTTTTCCTTTCTTCTGTTTTTTTCCTCTTTTTCCTTTTTTCTCTTTTTTCCCGTTTCCCCCTCTTTTTTTCCTTTTTTTCTTTCTCTTTTTTCTTTTTTTTCTCTCTCTTTTTTCCCTTACCCCCCTCTTTTTTTCGTTTTTTTATCTCTCTCTTTTTTTTTTTTCTTTTTTCTCTCTCTCTCTTTTTTTCTTCTCTTTTTCCTTTCTTCTGTTTCTCTTTTTCCCTTTTCTCTCTTTTACACATTTCCCCCCCTCTTTTTTTCCTTTTTTCTTTCTCTTTTTTCTTTTTTTTCCTCTCTTTTTTCCCTTACCCCCCTCTTTTTTTCTCTCTCTTTTTTCCCTTACTCCCCCCTCTTTTTTTAGTTTTTTTGTATTTTTTCTTTTTTTCCTTTCCTCCCCTCTTTTTTTCCTTTTTTTATCTCTCTCTTTTTTCTTTTTACCTCTTTTTCCTTTCTTCTGTTTTTTTCCTCTTTTTCCTTTTTTCTCCTTTTTCCCATTTCCACCCTCTTTTTTTCCTTTTTGTCTTTGTCTTTTTTCTTTTTTTTCTCTCTCTTTTTTCCCTTACCCCCCCCTCTTTTTTTCGTTTTTTTATCTCTCTCTTTTTTCTTTTTTCTTTTTTCTTCTCTCACTTTTCCTTTTCCTTTTTTTCTCTTTTTTCATCTCTTTTTTTCCTTTTTTTTCTTTCTCTTTTTTCTTTTTTCCCTTTCCTCCCCTCTTTTTTCCTTTTTTTATCTCTCTCTTTTTTCTTTTTTTACCTCTTTTTCCTTTCTTCTGTTTTTTTCCTCTTTTTCCATTTTTTCTCTTTTTTCCCGTTTACCCCTCTTTTTTCCTTTTTTTCTTTCTCTTTTTTCTTTTTTTTTCTCTCTCTTTTTTCCCTTACCCCCCCTCTTTTTTTCGTTTTTTTATCTCTCTCTTTTTTCTTTTTTCTTTTTTCTCTCTCTCTCTTTTTTTCTTCTCTTTTTCCTTTCTTCTGTTTCTCTTTTTCCTTTTTCTCTCTTTTTCCCATTTACCCCCTCTTTTTTTCCTTTTTTTCTTTCTCTTTTTTTCTTTTTTTTCCTCTCTTTTTTCCCTTACCCCCCTCTTTTTTTCGTTTTTTTACCTCTCTCTTTTTTCTTTTTTCTTTTTTCTTCTCTCACTTTTCCTTTTCCTTTTTTTCTCTTTTTTCATCTCTTTTTTTCCTTTTTTTTCTTTTTCTTTTTTCTTTTTTAAAAACATTTTCCTTTTTTCTCTTTTTTTCCTTTATTTCTTTCTCTTTTTTTCCTTTTTTTGTATTTTTTCTTTTTTCCCTTTCCCCCCTCTTTTTTTCCTTTTTTTATCTCTCTCTTTTTTCTTTTTTTTCTCTTTTTCCTTTCTTCTGTTTTTTTTCGCTTTTTCCTTTTTTCTCTTTTTTCCCTTATCCCCCTCTTTTTTTTCGTTTTTTCCTTTCTTCTGTTTCTCTTTTTCCTTTTTTCCTTTTTTCTCTTTTTTTCCTTTTTTTCTTTCTCTTTTTTTCTTTTTTTTGTATTTTTTCTTTTTTCCCTTTCCCCCCCTATTTTTTTCCTTATTTTATCTCTCTCTTTTTTCTTTTTTACCTCTTTTTCCTTTCTTCTGTTTTTTTCCTCTTTTTCCTTTTTTCTCTTTTTTCCCATTTCCCCCCCTCTTTTTTTCCTTTTTTTCTTTCTCATTTTTCTTTTTTCTTCTCTCTCTTTTTTCCCTTACCCCGCTCTTTTTTCCTTTTTTTATCTCTCTCTTTTTTCTTTTTTACCTCTTTTTCCTTTCTTCTGTTTTTTTCCTCTTTTTCCTTTTTTTCTCTTTTTTCCCATTTCCCCCCCTCTTTTTTTCCTTTTTTTCTTTCTCTTTTTTCTTTTTTTTCTCTCTTTTTTCCCTTACCCCCCTCTTTTTTTAGTTTTTTTGTATTTTTTCTTTTTCCCCTTACCTCCCCTCTTTTTTTCCTTTTTTTTCTTTCTCTTTTTTCTTTTTTAAAAACATTTTCCTTTTTTCTCTTTTTTTCCTTTATTTCTTTCTCTTTTTTTCTTTTTTCCCTTTCCCCCCCTCTTTTTTTCCTTTTTTAATCTCTCTCTTTTTTCTTTTTTTTCTCTTTTTCCTTTCTTCTGTTTTTTTTCGCTTTTTCCTTTTTTCTCTTTTTTCCCATTCCCCCCCTCTTTTTTTCCTTTTTTTCTTTCTGTTTTTTCTCTCTCTTTTTTCCCTTACCCCCCTCTTTTTTTCGTATTTTCCTTTCTTCTGTTTCTCTTTTTCCTTTTTTCCTTTTTTCTCTTTTTTCCTTTTTTTCTTTCTCTTTTTTTCCTCTTTCTCCTTTTTCTCTTTTTTACCATTTCCCCCCCTCTTTTTTTCTCTCTCTTTTTTCTTTTTTACCTCTTTTTCCTTTCTTCTGTTTTTTTCCTCTTTTTCCTTTTTTCTCTTTTTTCCCATTTCCCCCCCTCTTTTTTTCCTTTTTGTCTTTCTCTTTTTTTTTCTCTCTCTTTTTTCCCTTACCCCCCCTCTTTTTTTCCTTTTTTTATCTCTCTCTTTTTTCTTTTTTTACCTCTTTTTCCTTTCTTCTGTTTTTTTCCTCTTTTTCCTTTTTTTCTCTTTTTTCCCGTTTCCCCGTCTTTTTTTCCTTTTTTTCTTTTTTTTCCTCTCTCTTTTTTTCCCTTACCCCCCTCTTTTTTTAGTTTTTTTGTATTTTTTCTTTTTTCCCTTACCTCCCCTCTTTTTTTCCTTTTTTTATCTCTCTCTTTTTTCTTTTTTCTCTCTCTCTTTTTTCTTCTCTGTTTCCTTTCTTCTGTTTCTCTTTTTCCTTTTTTGCTTTTTTCTCTTTTTTTCCTTTTTTTCTTTCTCTTTTTTTCTTTTTTTTGTATTTTTTCTTTTTTCCCTTTCCCCCCTCTTTTTTTCTTTTTTTTTCTCTCTCTTTTTTCTTTTTTCTTTTTTCTCTCTCTCTCTTTTTTTCTTCTCTTTTTCCTTTCTTCTGTTTCTCTTTTTCCTTTTTCTCTCTTTTTCCCATTTCCCCCCCTCTTTTTTTCCTTTTTTTCTTTCTCTTTTTTCTTTTTTTCTCTCTTTTTTCCCTTACCCCCCTCTTTTTTTCTTTTTTTTTCTCTCTCTTTTTTCCCTTACCCCCCCCTCTTTTTTTAGTTTTTTTGTATTTTTTCTTTTTTCCCTTTCCTCCCCTCTTTTTTTCCTTTTTTTATCTCTCTCTTTTTTCTTTTTTACCTCTTTTTCGTTTTTTTCCTCTTTTTCCTTTTTTCTCTTTTTTCCCATTTCCCCCTCTTTTTTTCCTTTTTGTCTTTCTCTTTTTTTCTTTTTTTTTCTCTCTCTTTTTTCCCTTACCCCCCTCTTTTTTTCCTTTTTTTATCTCTCTCTTTTTTCTTTTTTTACCTCTTTTTCCTTTCTTCTGTTTTTTTCTTCTTTTTCCTTTTTTCTCTTTTTTCTCGTTTCCCCGTCTTTTTTTCCTTTTTTTCTTTCTCTTTTTTCTTTTTTTTTCTCTCTCTTTTTTCCCTTACCCCCCCTCTTTTTTTCGTTTTTTTATCTCTCTCTTTTCTCTTTTTTCTTTTTTCTCTCTCTCTCTTTTTTTCTTCTCTTTTTCCTTTCTTCTGTTTCTCTTTTTCCTTTTTTGCTTTTTTCTCTTTTTTTCCTTTTTTTCTTTCTCTTTTTTTCTTTTTTTTGTATTTTTTCTTTTTTCCCTTTCCCCCCCTCTTTTTTTCCTTATTTTATCTCTCTCTTTTTTCTTTTTTACCTCTTTTTCCTTTCTTCTGTTTTTTTCCTCTTTTTCCTTTTTTCTCTTTTTTCCCATTTCCCCCCCTCTTTTTTTCCTTTTTGTCTTTCTCTTTTTTTTTCTCTCTCTTTTTTCCCTTACCCCCCCTCTTTTTTTCCTTTTTTTATCTCTCTCTTTTTTCTTTTTTTACCTCTTTTTCCTTTCTTCTGTTTTTTTCCTCTTTTTCCTTTTTTTCTCTTTTTTCCCGTTTCCCCGTCTTTTTTTCCTTTTTTTCTTTTTTTTCCTCTCTCTTTTTTCCCTTACCCCCCTCTTTTTTTAGTTTTTTTGTATTTTTTCTTTTTTCCCTTACCTCCCCTCTTTTTTTCCTTTTTTTATCTCTCTCTTTTTTCTTTTTTCTCTCTCTCTTTTTTCTTCTCTGTTTCCTTTCTTCTGTTTCTCTTTTTCCTTTTTTGCTTTTTTCTCTTTTTTTCCTTTTTTTCTTTCTCTTTTTTTCTTTTTTTTGTATTTTTTCTTTTTTCCCTTTCCCCCCTCTTTTTTTCTTTTTTTTTCTCTCTCTTTTTTCCCTTACCCCCCCCTCTTTTTTTAGTTTTTTTATATTTTTTCTTTTTTCCCTTTCCTCCCCTCTTTTTTTCCTTTTTTTATTTCTCTCTTTTTTCTTTTTTTACCTCTTTTTCCTTTCTTCTGTTTTTTTCCTCTTTTTCCTTTTTTTCTCTTTTTTCCCGTTTCCCCCTCTTTTTTTCCTTTTTTTCTTTCTCTTTTTTCTTTTTTTTTCTCTCTCTTTTTTCCCTTACCCCCCTCTTTTTTTCGTTTTTTTATCTCTCTCTTTTTTCTTTTTTCTCTCTCTCTTTTTTTTTCTCTTTTTTCACATTTCCCCCCCTCTTTTTTTCCTTTTTTTCTTTCTCTTTTTTCTTTTTTACCTCTTTTTCCTTTCTTCTGTTTTTTTCCACTTTTTCCTTTTTTCTCTTTTTTCCCATTTCCCCCCCTCTTTTTTTCCTTTTTTTCTTTCTCTTTTTTTTTTTTTTTTGTTCTCTCTCTTTTTTCCCTTACCCCCCCTTTTTTTAAAGTTTTTTTTGTATTTTTTCTTTTTTCCCTTTCCTCCCCTCTTTTTTTCCTTTTTTTCTTTCTCTTTTTTTTCCTTTTTTTTATCTCTCTCTTTTTTCTTTTTTCTTTTTTCTTCTCTCACTTTTCCTTTTCCTTTTTTTCTCATTTTTCTTTTTTTATCTCTTTTTTTCCTTTTTTTTCTTTCTCTTTTTTCTTTTTTTAAAACTTTTTCCTTTTTTCTCTTTTTTTCCTTTTTTTCTTTCTCTTTTTTTCCTTTTTTTGTATTTTTTCTTTTTTTCCCCTTTCCCCCTCTTTTTTTCCTTTTTTTAATCTCTCTCTTTTTTCTTTTTTTACCTCTTTTTCCTTTCTTCTGTTTTTTTCCTCTTTTTCATTTTTTTCTCTTTTTTCCAATTTCCACCCCTCTTTTTTTCCTTTTTTTCTTTCTCTTTTTCTTCTCTCTCTTTTTTCCCTTACCCCCCTCTTTTTTTAGTTTTTTTGTATTTTTTCTTTTTTCCCTTTCCTCCCTTCTTTTTTTCCTTTTTTTATCTCTCTTTTTTCTTTTTTACCTCTTTTTCCTTTCTTCTGTTTTTTTCCACTTTTTCCTTTTTTCTCTTTTTTCCCATTTCCCCCCCTCTTTTTTTCCTTTTTTTCTTTCTCTTTTTTTTTTTTTTTTGTTCTCTCTCTTTTTTCCCTTACCCCCCCTTTTTTTTAGTTTTTTTGTATTTTTTCTTTTTTCCCTTTCCTCCCCTCTTTTTTTCCTTTTTTTCTTTCTCTTTTTTTTCCTTTTTTTATCTCTCTCTTTTTTCTTTTTTCTTTTTTCTTCTCTCACTTTTCCTTTTCCTTTTTTTCTCTTTTTTCTTTTTTTATCTCTTTTTTTCCTTTTTTTTCTTTCGCTTTTTTCTTTTTTTAAAACTTTTTCCTTTTTTCTCTTTTTTCGCTTACCCCCCCCTCTTTTTTTCGTTTTTTTATCTCTCTCTTTTTTCTTTTTTCTTTTTTCTTCTCTCACTTTTCCTTTTCCTTTTTTCTCTTTTTTCATCTCTTTTTTTCCTTTTTTTCTTTCTCTTTTTTCTTTTTAAAAAACTTTTTCCTTTTTTCTCTTTTTTTCCTTTTTTCTTTCTCTTTTTTTCCTTTTTTTGTATTTTTTCTTTTTTCCCTTTCCCCCCTCTTTTTTTCCTTTTTTTTAATCTCTTTTTTCTTTTTACCTCTTTTTCCTTTCTTCTGTTTTTTTCCTCTTTTTCCTTTTTTCTCTTTTTTCCCATTTCCCCCCCTCTTTTTTTCCTTTTTTTCTTTCTCTTTTTTCTTTTTTCTTCTCTCTCTTTTTTCCCTTATCCCCTCTTTTTTTCCTTTTTTTCTCTCTCTGTCTTTTTTCTTTTTTACCTCTTTTTCCTTTCTTCTGTTTATTTCCTCTTTTTCCTTTTTTTCTCTTTTTTCCCATTTCCCCCCCTCTTTTTTTCCTTTTTTTCTTTCTCTTTTTTTTCTTTTTTTGTATTTTTTCTTTTTTTCCCCTTTCCCCCTCTTTTTTTCCTTTTTTTATCTCTCTCTTTTTTCTTTTTTTACCTCTTTTTCCTTTCTTCTGTTTTTTTCCTCTTTTTCATTTTTTTCTCTTTTTTCCAATTTCCACCCCTCTTTTTTTCCTTTTTTTCTTTCTCTTTGTTTCTTTTTTCTCTCTCTCTCTTTTTTTCTTCTCTTTTTCCTTTCTTCTGTTTCTCTTTTTCCTTTTTTTCTCTTTTTTCACATTTCCCCCCCTCTTTTTTTCCTTTTTTTCTTTCTCTTTTTTCTTTTTTACCTCTTTTTCCTTTCTTCTGTTTTTTTCCACTTTTTCCTTTTTTCTCTTTTTTCCCATTTCCCCCCCTCTTTTTTTCCTTTTTTTCTTTCTCTTTTTTTTTTTTTTTTGTTCTCTCTCTTTTTTCCCTTACCCCCCCTTTTTTTAAAGTTTTTTTTGTATTTTTTCTTTTTTCCCTTTCCTCCCCTCTTTTTTTCCTTTTTTTCTTTCTCTTTTTTTTCCTTTTTTTTATCTCTCTCTTTTTTCTTTTTTCTTCTCTCACTTTTCCTTTTCCTTTTTTTCTCTTTTTTCTTTTTTTATCTCTTTTTTTCCTTTTTTTTCTTTCTCTTTTTTCTTTTTTTAAAACTTTTTCCTTTTTTCTCTTTTTTTCCTTTTTTTCTTTCTCTTTTTTTCCTTTTTTTGTATTTTTTCTTTTTTTCCCCTTTCCCCCTCTTTTTTTCCTTTTTTTAATCTCGCTCTTTTTTCTTTTTTTACCTCTTTTTCCTTTCTTCTGTTTTTTTCCTCTTTTTCATTTTTTTCTCTTTTTTCCAATTTCCACCCCTCTTTTTTTCCTTTTTTTCTTTCTCTTTTTCTTCTCTCTCTTTTTTCCCTTACCCCCCTCTTTTTTTAGTTTTTTTGTATTTTTTCTTTTTTCCCTTTCCTCCCCTCTTTTTTTCCTTTTTTTCTTTCTCTTTTTTCTTTTTTTCCCTCTCTTTTTCCACTTACCCCCCTCTTTTTTTCCTTTTTTTAAAATCTCTTTTTTCTTTTTTCTTTTTTCTTCTCTCACTTTTCCTTTTCCTTTTTTTCTCTTTTTTCATCTCTTTTTTTCCTTTTTTTCTTTCTCTTTTTTCTTTTTTAAAAACTTTTTCTCTTTTTTTCCTTTTTTTCTTTCTCTTTTTTCTTTTTCCTTCTCTCTCTTTTTTCCCTTACCCCCCCTCTTTTTTTCCTTTTTTTATCTCTCTCTTTTTTCTTTTTTTACCTCTTTTTCCTTTCTTCTGTTTTTTCCTCTTTTTCCTTTTTTCTCTTTTTTCCCATTTCCCCCCCTCTTTTTTTCCTTGTCTTTCTCTTTTTTCTTTTTTTTTCTCTCTCTTTTCCTTTTCCTTTTTTCTCTTTTTTCATCTCTTTTTTTCCTTTTTTTTCTTTCTCTTTTTTCTTTTTTATAAACTTTTTCCTTTTTTCTCTTTTTTTCCTTTTTTTCTTTCTCTTTTTTTCCTTTTTTTGTATTTTTTCTTTTTTCTCTTTCCCCCCTCTTTTTTCCTTTTTTTATTTCTCTCTTTTTTCCTTTTTTACCCCTTTTTCCTTTCTTCTGTTTTTTTCCTCTTTTTCCTTTTTTCTCTTTTTTCCCGTTTCCCCCTCTTTTTTTCCTTTTTTTTCTTTCTCTTTTTTCTTTTTTAAAACTTTTTCCTTTTTTCTCTTTTTTTCCTTTTTTTCTTTCTCTTTTTTTCCTTTTTTTGTATTTTTTCTTTTTTCCCTTTCCCCCCTCTTTTTTTCCTTTTTTTATCTCTCTCTTTTTTCTTTTTTACCTCTTTTTCCTTTCTTCTGTTTTTTTCCACTTTTTCCTTTTTTCTCTTTTTTCCCATTTCCCCCCTTTTTTTCCTTTTTTCTTTCTCTTTTTTCTTTTTCCTTCTCTCTCTTTTTTCCCTTACCCCCCCTCTTTTTTTCCTTTTTTTATCTCTCTCTTTTTTCTTTTTTTACCTCTTTTTCCTTTCTTCTGTTTTTTTCCTCTTTTTCCTTTTTTTCTCTTTTTTCCCATTTCCCCCCCTCTTTTTTTCCTTTTTTTCTTTCTCTTTTTTTTTTTTTTTGTTCTCTCTCTTTTTTCCCTTACCCCCCCTTTTTTTAGTTTTTTTGTATTTTTTCTTTTTTCCCTTTCCCCCCTCTTTTTTTCCTTTTTTTCTTTCTCTTTTTTCTTTTTCCTTCTCTCTCATTTTTTCCCTCACCCCCCCTCTTTTTTTCCTTTTTTTATCTCTCTCTTTTTTCTTTTTTTACCTCTTTTTCCTTTCTTCTGTTTTTTTCCTCTTTTTCCTTTCTTCTCTTTTTTCCCATTTCCCCCCTCTTTTTTTCCATTTTTTCTTTCTCTTTTTTTTTTTTTTTTGTTCTCTCTCTTTTTTCCCTTACCCCCCCTTTTTTTTAGTTTTTTTGTATTTTTTCTTTTTTCCCTTTCCTCCCCTCTTTTTTTCCTTTTTTTATCTCTCTCTTTTTTCTTTTTTACCTCTTTTCCCTTTCTTCTGTTTTTTTCCTCTTTTTCCTTTTTCTCTTTTTTCCCATTTCCCCCCCTCTTTTTTTCCTTTTTCTCTTTCTCTTTTTTTCTTTTTTATTTCTCTCTTTTCCTTTTCCTTTTTTCTCTTTTTTCATCTCTTTTTTTCCTTTTTTTTCTTTCTCTTTTTTCTTTTTTATAAACTTTTTCCTTTTTTCTCTTTTTTTCCTTTTTTTCTTTCTCTTTTTTTCCTTTTTTTGTATTTTTTCTTTTTTCTCTTCCCCCCCTCTTTTTTCCTTTTTTTATCTCTCTCTTTTTTCCTTTTTTACCCCTTTTTCCTTTCTTCTGTTTTTTTCATCTTTTTCCTTTTTTCTCTTTTTTCCCGTTTCCCCCTCTTTTTTTCCTTTTTTTCTTTCTCTTTTTTTCTTTTTTTCGCTCTCTCTTTTTTCCCTTACCCCCCCTTTTTTTAAGTTTTTTTGTATTTTTTCTTTTTTCCCTTTCCTCCCCTCTTTTTTTCCTTTTTTTCTTTCTCTTTTTTCTTTTTTTCCCTCTCTTTTTCCACTTACCCCCCTCTTTTTTTCCTTTTTTTAAAATCTCTTTTTTCTTTTTTCTTTTTTCTTCTCTCACTTTTCCTTTTCCTTTTTTTCTCTTTTTTCATCTCTTTTTTTCCTTTTTTTCTTTCTCTTTTTTCTTTTTTAAAAACTTTTTCTCTTTTTTTCCTTTTTTTCTTTCTCTTTTTTCTTTTTCCTTCTCTCTCTTTTTTCCCTTACCCCCCTCTTTTTTTCCTTTTTTTATCTCTCTCTTTTTTCTTTTTTTACCTCTTTTTCCTTTCTTCTGTTTTTTCCTCTTTTTCCTTTTTTCTCTTTTTTCCCATTTCCCCCCCTCTTTTTTTCCTTTTTTTTGTTCTCTCTCTTTTTTCCCTTACCCCCCCTTTTTTTAGTTTTTTTGTATTTTTTCTTTTTTCCCTTTCCTCCCCTCTTTTTTTCCTTTTTTTATGTCTCTCTTTTTTCTTTTTTACCTCTTTTCCCTTTCTTCTGTTTTTTTCCTCTTTTTCCTTTTTCTCTTTTTTCCCATTTCCCCCCCTCTTTTTTTCCTTTTTCTCTTTCTCTTTTTTTCTTTTTTATTTCTCTCTTTTCCTTTTCCTTTTTTCTCTTTTTTCATCTCTTTTTTTCCTTTTTTTTCTTTCTCTTTTTTCTTTTTTATAAACTTTTTCCTTTTTTCTCTTTTTTCCCATTTCCCCCCCTCTTTTTTTCCTTTTTTTCTTTCTCTTTTTTCTTTTTTCTTCTCTCTCTTTTTTCCCTTATCCCCTCTTTTTTTCCTTTTTTTCTCTCTCTGTCTTTTTTCTTTTTTACCTCTTTTTCCTTTCTTCTGTTTATTTCCTCTTTTTCCTTTTTTTCTCTTTTTTCCCATTTCCCCCCCTCTTTTTTTCCTTTTTTTCTTTCTCTTTTTTTCCTTTTTTTGTATTTTTTCTTTTTTTCCCCTTTCCCCCTCTTTTTTTCCTTTTTTTATCTCTCTCTTTTTTCTTTTTTTACCTCTTTTTCCTTTCTTCTGTTTTTTTCCTCTTTTTCATTTTTTTCTCTTTTTTCCAATTTCCACCCCTCTTTTTTTCCTTTTTTTCTTTCTCTTTGTTTCTTTTTTCTCTCTCTCTCTTTTTTTCTTCTCTTTTTCCTTTCTTCTGTTTCTCTTTTTCCTTTTTTTCTCTTTTTTCACATTTCCCCCCCTCTTTTTTTCCTTTTTTTCTTTCTCTTTTTTCTTTTTTACCTCTTTTTCCTTTCTTCTGTTTTTTTCCACTTTTTCCTTTTTTCTCTTTTTTCCCATTTCCCCCCCTCTTTTTTTCCTTTTTTTCTTTCTCTTTTTTTTTTTTTTTGTTCTCTCTCTTTTTTCCCTTACCCCCCCTTTTTTTAAAGTTTTTTTTGTATTTTTTCTTTTTTCCCTTTCCTCCCCTCTTTTTTTCCTTTTTTTCTTTCTCTTTTTTTTCCTTTTTTTTATCTCTCTCTTTTTTCTTTTTTCTTCTCTCACTTTTCCTTTTCCTTTTTTTCTCTTTTTTCTTTTTTTATCTCTTTTTTTCCTTTTTTTTCTTTCTCTTTTTTCTTTTTTTAAAACTTTTTCCTTTTTTCTCTTTTTTTCCTTTTTTTCTTTCTCTTTTTTTCCTTTTTTTGTATTTTTTCTTTTTTTCCCCTTTCCCCCTCTTTTTTTCCTTTTTTTAATCTCGCTCTTTTTTCTTTTTTTACCTCTTTTTCCTTTCTTCTGTTTTTTTCCTCTTTTTCATTTTTTTCTCTTTTTTCCAATTTCCACCCCTCTTTTTTTCCTTTTTTTCTTTCTCTTTTTCTTCTCTCTCTTTTTTCCCTTACCCCCCTCTTTTTTTAGTTTTTTTGTATTTTTTCTTTTTTCCCTTTCCTCCCCTCTTTTTTTCCTTTTTTTCTTTCTCTTTTTTCTTTTTTTCCCTCTCTTTTTCCACTTACCCCCCTCTTTTTTTCCTTTTTTTAAAATCTCTTTTTTCTTTTTTCTTTTTTCTTCTCTCACTTTTCCTTTTCCTTTTTTTCTCTTTTTTCATCTCTTTTTTTCCTTTTTTTCTTTCTCTTTTTTCTTTTTTAAAAACTTTTTCTCTTTTTTTCCTTTTTTTCTTTCTCTTTTTTCTTTTTCCTTCTCTCTCTTTTTTCCCTTACCCCCCCTCTTTTTTTCCTTTTTTTATCTCTCTCTTTTTTCTTTTTTTACCTCTTTTTCCTTTCTTCTGTTTTTTCCTCTTTTTCCTTTTTTCTCTTTTTTCCCATTTCCCCCCCTCTTTTTTTCCTTTTTTTCTTTCTCTTTTTTCTTTTTTCTTCTCTCTCTTTTTTCCCTTACCCCCTCTTTTTTTCCTTTTTTTCTCTCTCTGTCTTTTTTCTTTTTTACCTCTTTTCCTTTCTTCTGTTTATTTCCTCTTTTTCCTTTTTTTCTCTTTTTTCCCATTTCCCCCCCTTCTTTTTTTCCTTTTTTTCTTTCTCTTTTTTTCCTTTTTTTGTATTTTTTCTTTTTTTCCCCTTTCCCCCTCTTTTTTTCCTTTTTTTATCTCTCTCTTTTTTCTTTTTTTACCTCTTTTTCCTTTCTTCTGTTTTTTTCCTCTTTTTCATTTTTTTCTCTTTTTTCCAATTTCCACCCCTCTTTTTTTCCTTTTTTTCTTTCTCTTTGTTTCTTTTTTTTCTCTCTCTTTTTTCCCTCACCCCCCTCTTTTTTTAGTTTTTTTGTATTTTATCTTTTTTCCCATTTCCCCCCCCTCTTTTTTTCCTTTTTGTCTTTCTCTTTGTTTCTTTTTTTTCTCTCTCTTTCTTCCCTTACCCCCCCTTTTTTTAAAGTTTTTTTTGTATTTTTTCTTTTTTCCCTTTCCTCCCCTCTTTTTTTCCTTTTTTTCTTTCTCTTTTTTTTCCTTTTTTTTATCTCTCTCTTTTTTCTTTTTTCTTTTTTCTTCTCTCACTTTTCCTTTTCCTTTTTTTCTCTTTTTTCTTTTTTTATCTCTTTTTTTCCTTTTTTTTCTTTCTCTTTTTTCTTTTTTAAAACTTTTTCCTTTTTTCTCTTTTTTTCCTTTTTTTCTTTCTCTTTTTTTCCTTTTTTTGTATTTTTTCTTTTTTTCCCCTTTCCCCCTCTTTTTTTCCTTTTTTTAATCTCTCTCTTTTTTCTTTTTTTACCTCTTTTTCCTTTCTTCTGTTTTTTTCCTCTTTTTCATTTTTTTCTCTTTTTTCCAATTTCCACCCCTCTTTTTTTCCTTTTTTTCTTTCTCTTTTTCTTCTCTCTCTTTTTTCCCTTACCCCCCTCTTTTTTTAGTTTTTTTGTATTTTATCTTTTTTCCCCATTTCCCCCTCTCTTTTTTTCCTTTTTGTCTTTCTCTTTGTTTTTTTTTTTCTCTCTCTTTTTTCCCTTACCCCCCCTCTTTTTTTCCTTTTTTTATCTCTCTCTTTTTTCTTTTTTACCTTTTTATCTCTCTCTTTTTTTTTCTCTCTCTTTTTTTAGTTTTTTTGTATTTTTTCTTTTTTCCCTTTCCTCCCTTCTTTTTTTCCTTTTTTTATCTCTCTTTTTTCTTTTTTACCTCTTTTTCCTTTCTTCTGTTTTTTTCCACTTTTTCCTTTTTTCTCTTTTTTCCCATTTCCCCCCCTCTTTTTTTCCTTTTTTTCTTTCTCTTTTTTTTTTTTTTTTGTTCTCTCTCTTTTTTCCCTTACCCCCCCTTTTTTTTAGTTTTTTTGTATTTTTTCTTTTTTCCCTTTCCTCCCCTCTTTTTTTCCTTTTTTTCTTTCTCTTTTTTTTCCTTTTTTTATCTCTCTCTTTTTTCTTTTTTCTTTTTTCTTCTCTCACTTTTCCTTTTCCTTTTTTTCTCTTTTTTCTTTTTTTATCTCTTTTTTTCCTTTTTTTTCTTTCGCTTTTTTCTTTTTTTAAAACTTTTTCCTTTTTTCTCTTTTTTCGCTTACCCCCCCCTCTTTTTTTCGTTTTTTTATCTCTCTCTTTTTTCTTTTTTCTTTTTTCTTCTCTCACTTTTCCTTTTCCTTTTTTCTCTTTTTTCATCTCTTTTTTTCCTTTTTTTCTTTCTCTTTTTTCTTTTTAAAAAACTTTTTCCTTTTTTCTCTTTTTTTCCTTTTTTCTTTCTCTTTTTTTCCTTTTTTTTGTATTTTTTCTTTTTTCCCTTTCCCCCCTCTTTTTTTCCTTTTTTTTAATCTCTTTTTTCTTTTTACCTCTTTTTCCTTTCTTCTGTTTTTTTCCTCTTTTTCCTTTTTTCTCTTTTTTCCCATTTCCCCCCCTCTTTTTTTCCTTTTTTTCTTTCTCTTTTTTTCTTTTTTTTTCTCTCTCTTTTTTCCCTTACCCCCCTCTTTTTTTAGTTTTTTTGTATTTTATCTTTTTTCCCATTTCCCCCCCCCTCTTTTTTCCTTTTTGTCTTTCTCTTTGTTTCTTTTTTTTCTCTCTCTTTTTTCCCTTACCCCCCTCCTTTTTTCCTTTTTTTATCTCTCTCTTTTTTACCTTTTTATCTCTCTCTTTTTTTTTCTCTCTCTTTTTTTAGTTTTTTTGTATTTTTTCTTTTTTCCCTTTCCTCCCCTCTTTTTTTCCTTTTTTTATCTCTCTCTTTTTTCTTTTTTACCTCTTTTTCCTTTCTTCTGTTTTTTTCCACTTTTTCCTTTTTTCTCTTTTTTCCCATTTCCCCCCTCTTTTTTCCTTTTTTTCTTTCTCTTTTTTTTTTTTTTTTTTTGTTCTCTCTCTTTTTTCCCTTACCCCCCCTTTTTTTTTTAGTTTTTTTGTATTTTTTCTTTTTTCCCTTTCCTCCCCTCTTTTTTTCCTTTTTTTCTTTCTCTTTTTTTTCCTTTTTTTATCTCTCTCTTTTTTCTTTTTTCTTTTTTCTTCTCTCACTTTTCCTTTTCCTTTTTTTCTCTTTTTTCTTTTTTTATCTCTTTTTTTCCTTTTTTTTCTTTCTCTTTTTTCTTTTTTTAAAACTTTTTCCTTTTTTCTCTTTTTTTCCTTTTTTTCTTTCTCTTTTTTTCCTTTTTTTGTATTTTTTCTTTTTTTCCCCTTTCCCCCTCTTTTTTTCCTTTTTTTAATCTCGCTCTTTTTTCTTTTTTTACCTCTTTTTCCTTTCTTCTGTTTTTTTCCTCTTTTTCATTTTTTTCTCTTTTTTCCAATTTCCACCCCTCTTTTTTTCCTTTTTTTCTTTCTCTTTTTCTTCTCTCTCTTTTTTCCCTTACCCCCCTCTTTTTTTAGTTTTTTTGTATTTTTTCTTTTTTCCCTTTCCTCCCCTCTTTTTTTCCTTTTTTTCTTTCTCTTTTTTCTTTTTTTCCCTCTCTTTTTCCACTTACCCCCCTCTTTTTTTCCTTTTTTTAAAATCTCTTTTTTCTTTTTTCTTTTTTCTTCTCTCACTTTTCCTTTTCCTTTTTTTCTCTTTTTTCATCTCTTTTTTTCCTTTTTTTCTTTCTCTTTTTTCTTTTTTAAAAACTTTTTCTCTTTTTTTCCTTTTTTTCTTTCTCTTTTTTCTTTTTCCTTCTCTCTCTTTTTTCCCTTACCCCCCCTCTTTTTTTCCTTTTTTTATCTCTCTCTTTTTTCTTTTTTTACCTCTTTTTCCTTTCTTCTGTTTTTTCCTCTTTTTCCTTTTTTCTCTTTTTTCCCATTTCCCCCCCTCTTTTTTTCCTTTTTTTCTTTCTCTTTTTTCTTTTTTCTTCTCTCTCTTTTTTCCCTTACCCCCTCTTTTTTTCCTTTTTTTCTCTCTCTGTCTTTTTTCTTTTTTACCTCTTTTCCTTTCTTCTGTTTATTTCCTCTTTTTCCTTTTTTTCTCTTTTTTCCCATTTCCCCCCCTTCTTTTTTTCCTTTTTTTCTTTCTCTTTTTTTCCTTTTTTTGTATTTTTTCTTTTTTTCCCCTTTCCCCCTCTTTTTTTCCTTTTTTTATCTCTCTCTTTTTTCTTTTTTTACCTCTTTTTCCTTTCTTCTGTTTTTTTCCTCTTTTTCATTTTTTTCTCTTTTTTCCAATTTCCACCCCTCTTTTTTTCCTTTTTTTCTTTCTCTTTGTTTCTTTTTTTTCTCTCTCTTTTTTCCCTCACCCCCCTCTTTTTTTAGTTTTTTTGTATTTTATCTTTTTTCCCATTTCCCCCCCCTCTTTTTTTCCTTTTTGTCTTTCTCTTTGTTTCTTTTTTTTCTCTCTCTTTCTTCCCTTACCCCCCCTTTTTTTAAAGTTTTTTTTGTATTTTTTCTTTTTTCCCTTTCCTCCCCTCTTTTTTTCCTTTTTTTCTTTCTCTTTTTTTTCCTTTTTTTTATCTCTCTCTTTTTTCTTTTTTCTTTTTTCTTCTCTCACTTTTCCTTTTCCTTTTTTTCTCTTTTTTCTTTTTTTATCTCTTTTTTTCCTTTTTTTTCTTTCTCTTTTTTCTTTTTTTAAAACTTTTTCCTTTTTTCTCTTTTTTTCCTTTTTTTCTTTCTCTTTTTTTCCTTTTTTTGTATTTTTTCTTTTTTTCCCCTTTCCCCCTCTTTTTTTCCTTTTTTTAATCTCTCTCTTTTTTCTTTTTTTACCTCTTTTTCCTTTCTTCTGTTTTTTTCCTCTTTTTCATTTTTTTCTCTTTTTTCCAATTTCCACCCCTCTTTTTTTCCTTTTTTTCTTTCTCTTTTTCTTCTCTCTCTTTTTTCCCTTACCCCCCTCTTTTTTTAGTTTTTTTGTATTTTATCTTTTTTCCCCATTTCCCCCTCTCTTTTTTTCCTTTTTGTCTTTCTCTTTGTTTTTTTTTTCTCTCTCTTTTTTCCCTTACCCCCCCTCTTTTTTTCCTTTTTTTATCTCTCTCTTTTTTCTTTTTTACCTTTTTATCTCTCTCTTTTTTTTTCTCTCTCTTTTTTTAGTTTTTTTGTATTTTTTCTTTTTTCCCTTTCCTCCCTTCTTTTTTTCCTTTTTTTATCTCTCTTTTTTCTTTTTTACCTCTTTTTCCTTTCTTCTGTTTTTTTCCACTTTTTCCTTTTTTCTCTTTTTTCCCATTTCCCCCCCTCTTTTTTTCCTTTTTTTCTTTCTCTTTTTTTTTTTTTTTTGTTCTCTCTCTTTTTTCCCTTACCCCCCCTTTTTTTTTAGTTTTTTTGTATTTTTTCTTTTTTCCCTTTCCTCCCCTCTTTTTTTCCTTTTTTTCTTTCTCTTTTTTTTCCTTTTTTTATCTCTCTCTTTTTTCTTTTTTCTTTTTTCTTCTCTCACTTTTCCTTTTCCTTTTTTTCTCTTTTTTCTTTTTTTATCTCTTTTTTTCCTTTTTTTTCTTTCGCTTTTTTCTTTTTTTAAAACTTTTTCCTTTTTTCTCTTTTTTCGCTTACCCCCCCCTCTTTTTTTCGTTTTTTTATCTCTCTCTTTTTTCTTTTTTCTTTTTTCTTCTCTCACTTTTCCTTTTCCTTTTTTCTCTTTTTTCATCTCTTTTTTTCCTTTTTTTCTTTCTCTTTTTTCTTTTTAAAAAACTTTTTCCTTTTTTCTCTTTTTTTCCTTTTTTCTTTCTCTTTTTTTCCTTTTTTTTGTATTTTTTCTTTTTTCCCTTTCCCCCCTCTTTTTTTCCTTTTTTTTAATCTCTTTTTTCTTTTTACCTCTTTTTCCTTTCTTCTGTTTTTTTCCTCTTTTTCCTTTTTTCTCTTTTTTCCCATTTCCCCCCCTCTTTTTTTCCTTTTTTTCTTTCTCTTTTTTCTTTTTTCTTCTCTCTCTTTTTTCCCTTACCCCCTCTTTTTTTCCTTTTTTTTCTCTCTCTGTCTTTTTTCTTTTTTACCTCTTTTTCCTTTCTTCTGTTTATTTCCTCTTTTTCCTTTTTTTCTCTTTTTTCCCATTTCCCCCCCTCTTTTTTTCCTTTTTTTCTTTCTCTTTTTTTCCTTTTTTTGTATTTTTTCTTTTTTTCCCCTTTCCCCCTCTTTTTTTCCTTTTTTTATCTCTCTCTTTTTTCTTTTTTTACCTCTTTTTCCTTTCTTCTGTTTTTTTCCTCTTTTTCATTTTTTTCTCTTTTTTCCAATTTCCACCCCTCTTTTTTTCCTTTTTTTCTTTCTCTTTGTTTCTTTTTTTTCTCTCTCTTTTTTCCCTCACCCCCCTCTTTTTTTAGTTTTTTTGTATTTTATCTTTTTTCCCATTTCCCCCCCCTCTTTTTTTCCTTTTTGTCTTTCTCTTTGTTTCTTTTTTTTCTCTCTCTTTTTTCCCTTACCCCCTCTTTTTTTCGTTTTTTTTATCTCTCTATTTTTTCTTTTTTCTTTTTTCTCTCTCTCTCTTTTTTTCTTCTCTTTTTCCTTTCTTCTGTTTCTCTTTTTCCTTTTTTTCTCTTTTTTCACATTTCCCCCCTCTTTTTTTCCTTTTTTTCTTTCTCTTTTTTCTTTTTTACCTCTTTTTCCTTTCTTCTGTTTTTTTCCACTTTTTCCTTTTTTCTCTTTTTTCCCATTTCCCCCCCTCTTTTTTTCCTTTTTTTCTTTCTCTTTTTTTTTTTTTTGTTCTCTCTCTTTTTTCCCTTACCCCCCCTTTTTTTAAGTTTTTTTGTATTTTTTCTTTTTTCCCTTTCCTCCCCTCTTTTTTTCCTTTTTTTCTTTCTCTTTTTTTTCCTTTTTTTATCTCTCTCTTTTTTCTTTTTTCTTTTTTCTTCTCTCACTTTTCCTTTTCCTTTTTTTCTCTTTTTTCTTTTTTTATCTCTTTTTTTCCTTTTTTTTTCTTTCTCTTTTTTCTTTTTTTAAAACTTTTTCCTTTTTTCTCTTTTTTTCCTTTTTTTCTTTCTCTTTTTTTCCTTTTTTTGTATTTTTTCTTTTTTTCCCCTTTCCCCCTCTTTTTTTCCTTTTTTTAATCTCTCTCTTTTTTCTTTTTTTACCTCTTTTTCCTTTCTTCTGTTTTTTTCCTCTTTTTCATTTTTTTCTCTTTTTTCCAATTTCCACCCCTCTTTTTTTCCTTTTTTTCTTTCTCTTTTTTTCTTTTTTTTTCTCTCTCTTTTTTCCCTTACCCCCCTCTTTTTTTAGTTTTTTTGTATTTTATCTTTTTTCCCATTTCCCCCCCCCTCTTTTTTCCTTTTTGTCTTTCTCTTTGTTTCTTTTTTTTCTCTCTCTTTTTTCCCTTACCCCCCTCCTTTTTTCCTTTTTTTATCTCTCTCTTTTTTACCTTTTTATCTCTCTCTTTTTTTTTCTCTCTCTTTTTTTAGTTTTTTTGTATTTTTTCTTTTTTCCCTTTCCTCCCCTCTTTTTTTCCTTTTTTTATCTCTCTCTTTTTTCTTTTTTACCTCTTTTTCCTTTCTTCTGTTTTTTTCCACTTTTTCCTTTTTTCTCTTTTTTCCCATTTCCCCCCTCTTTTTTCCTTTTTTTCTTTCTCTTTTTTTTTTTTTTTTTTTGTTCTCTCTCTTTTTTCCCTTACCCCCCCTTTTTTTTTTAGTTTTTTTGTATTTTTTCTTTTTTCCCTTTCCTCCCCTCTTTTTTTCCTTTTTTTCTTTCTCTTTTTTTTCCTTTTTTTATCTCTCTCTTTTTTCTTTTTTCTTTTTTCTTCTCTCACTTTTCCTTTTCCTTTTTTTCTCTTTTTTCTTTTTTTATCTCTTTTTTTCCTTTTTTTTCTTTCTCTTTTTTCTTTTTTTAAAACTTTTTTTTAGTTTTTTTGTATTTTCTCTTTTTTCGCTTACCCCCCCCTCTTTTTTTCGTTTTTTTATCTCTCTCTTTTTTCTTTTTTCTTTTTTCTTCTCTCACTTTTCCTTTTCCTTTTTTCTCTTTTTTCATCTCTTTTTTTCCTTTTTTTCTTTCTCTTTTTTCTTTTTCAAAAACTTTTTCCTTTTTTCTCTTTTTTTCCTTTTTTCTTTCTCTTTTTTTCCTTTTTTTGTATTTTTTCTTTTTTCCCTTTCCCCCCTCTTTTTTTCCTTTTTTTTAATCTCTTTTTTCTTTTTACCTCTTTTTCCTTTCTTCTGTTTTTTTCCTCTTTTTCCTTTTTTCTCTTTTTTCCCATTTCCCCCCCTCTTTTTTTCCTTTTTTCTTTCTCTTTTTTCTTTTTTCTTCTCTCTCTTTTTTCCCTTACCCCCTCTTTTTTTCCTTTTTTTCTCTCTCTGTCTTTTTTCTTTTTTACCTCTTTTTCCTTTCTTCTGTTTATTTCCTCTTTTTCCTTTTTTTCTCTTTTTTCCCATTTCCCCCCCTCTTTTTTTCCTTTTTTTCTTTCTCTTTTTTTCCTTTTTTTGTATTTTTTCTTTTTTTCCCCTTTCCCCCTCTTTTTTTCCTTTTTTTATCTCTCTCTTTTTTCTTTTTTTACCTCTTTTTCCTTTCTTCTGTTTTTTTCCTCTTTTTCATTTTTTCTCTTTTTTCCCATTTCCCCCCCTCTTTTTTTCCTTTTTTTCTTTCTCTTTTTTTTTTTTTTTTGTTCTCTCTCTTTTTTCCCTTACCCCCCCTTTTTTTAAAGTTTTTTTGTATTTTTTCTTTTTTCCCTTTCCTCCCCTCTTTTTTTCCTTTTTTTCTTTCTCTTTTTTTTTCCTTTTTTTATCTCTCTCTTTTTTCTTTTTTCTTTTTTCTTCTCTCACTTTTCCTTTTCCTTTTTTTCTCTTTTTTCTTTTTTTATCTCTTTTTTTCCTTTTTTTTTCTTTCTCTTTTTTCTTTTTTTAAAACTTTTTCCTTTTTTCTCTTTTTTTCCTTTTTTTCTTTCTCTTTTTTTCCTTTTTTTGTATTTTTTCTTTTTTTCCCCTTTCCCCCTCTTTTTTTCCTTTTTTTAATCTCTCTCTTTTTTCTTTTTTTACCTCTTTTTCCTTTCTTCTGTTTTTTTCCTCTTTTTCATTTTTTTCTCTTTTTTCCAATTTCCACCCCTCTTTTTTTCCTTTTTTTCTTTCTCTTTTTTTCTTTTTTTTTCTCTCTCTTTTTTCCCTTACCCCCCTCTTTTTTTAGTTTTTTTGTATTTTATCTTTTTTCCCATTTCCCCCCCCCTCTTTTTTCCTTTTTGTCTTTCTCTTTGTTTCTTTTTTTTCTCTCTCTTTTTTCCCTTACCCCCCTCCTTTTTTCCTTTTTTTATCTCTCTCTTTTTTACCTTTTTATCTCTCTCTTTTTTTTTCTCTCTCTTTTTTTAGTTTTTTTGTATTTTTTCTTTTTTCCCTTTCCTCCCCTCTTTTTTTCCTTTTTTTATCTCTCTCTTTTTTCTTTTTTACCTCTTTTTCCTTTCTTCTGTTTTTTTCCACTTTTTCCTTTTTTCTCTTTTTTCCCATTTCCCCCCTCTTTTTTCCATTTTTTCTTTCTCTTTTTTTTTTTTTTTTTTTGTTCTCTCTCTTTTTTCCCTTACCCCCCCTTTTTTTTTTAGTTTTTTTGTATTTTTTCTTTTTTCCCTTTCCTCCCCTCTTTTTTTCCTTTTTTTCTTTCTCTTTTTTTTCCTTTTTTTATCTCTCTCTTTTTTCTTTTTTCTTTTTTCTTCTCTCACTTTTCCTTTTCCTTTTTTTCTCTTTTTTCTTTTTTTATCTCTTTTTTTCCTTTTTTTTCTTTCTCTTTTTTCTTTTTTTAAAACTTTTTTTTAGTTTTTTTGTATTTTCTCTTTTTTCGCTTACCCCCCCCTCTTTTTTTCGTTTTTTTATCTCTCTCTTTTTTCTTTTTTCTTTTTTCTTCTCTCACTTTTCCTTTTCCTTTTTTCTCTTTTTTCATCTCTTTTTTTCCTTTTTTTCTTTCTCTTTTTTCTTTTTAAAAAACTTTTTCCTTTTTTCTCTTTTTTTCCTTTTTTCTTTCTCTTTTTTTCCTTTTTTTGTATTTTTTCTTTTTTCCCTTTCCCCCCTCTTTTTTTCCTTTTTTTTAATCTCTTTTTTCTTTTTACCTCTTTTTCCTTTCTTCTGTTTTTTTCCTCTTTTTCCTCTTTTCTCTTTTTTCCCATTTCCCCCCCTCTTTTTTTCCTTTTTTTCTTTTTCTTTTTTCTTTTTTCTTCTCTCTCTTTTTTCCCTTACCCCCCTCTTTTTTTCCTTTTTTTCTCTCTCTGTCTTTTTTCTTTTTTACCTCTTTTTCCTTTCTTCTGTTTATTTCCTCTTTTTCCTTTTTTCTCTTTTTTCCCATTTCCCCCCCTCTTTTTTTCCTTTTTTTCTTTCTCTTTTTTTCCTTTTTTTGTATTTTTTCTTTTTTTCCCCTTTCCCCCTCTTTTTTTCCTTTTTTTATCTCTCTCTTTTTTCTTTTTTTACCTCTTTTTCCTTTCTTCTGTTTTTTTCCTCTTTTTCATTTTTTTCTCTTTTTTCCAATTTCCACCCCTCTTTTTTTCCTTTTTTTCTTTCTCTTTGTTTCTTTTTTTTTCTCTCTCTTTTTTCCCTTACCCCCCTCTTTTTATAGTTTTTTTGTATTTTATCTTTTTTCCCATTTCCCCCCTCTTTTTTTCCTTTTTGTCTTTCTCTTTTTTCTTTTTTCTTCTCTCTCTTTTTCCCTTACACCCCATCTTTTTTTCCTTTTTTTATCTCTCTCTTTTTTCTTTTTTACCTTTTTATCTCTCTCTTTTTTTTCTCTCTCTTTTTTTAGTTTTTTTGTATTTTTTCTTTTTTCCCTTTCCTCCCCTCTTTTTTCCCTTTTTTCTTTCTCTTTTTTTCCTCTCTCTTTTTTCCCTTACCCCCCCTCTTTTTTTCGTTTTTTTGGTATTTTTTCTTTTTTCCCTTTGCTCCCCTCTTTTTTTCCTATTTTTATCTCTCTTTTTTCTTTTTTACCTCTTTTTCCTTTCTTCTGTTTTTTCCCTCTTTTTCCTTTTTTCTCTTTTTTCCCATTTTCCCCCTCTTTTTTTCCTTTTTTTCTTTCTCTTTTTTTCTCTCTTTTTTCCCTTACCCCCCTCTTTTTTTAGTTTTTTTGTATTTTTTCTTTTTTCCCTTTCCTCCCCTCTTTTTTTCGTTTTTTTATCTCTCTTTTTTCTTTTTTCTTTTTTCTTCTCTCACTTTTCCTTTTCCTTTTTTTCTCTTTTTTCATCTCTTTTTTTCCTTTTTTTTCTTTCTCTTTTTTCTTTTTTAAAAACTTTTTCTCTTTTTTTCCTTTTTTTCTTTCTCTTTTTTCCTTTTTTTGTATTTTTTCTTTTTTCCCTTTCCCCCCTCTTTTTTTCCTTTTTTTATCTCTCTCTTTTTTCTTTTTTACCTCTTTTTCCTTTCTTCTGTTTTTTTCCACTTTTTCCTTTTTTCTCTTTTTTCCCATTTCCCCCCTTTTTTTCCTTTTTTCTTTCTCTTTTTTCTTTTTCCTTCTCTCTCTTTTTTCCCTTACCCCCCCTCTTTTTTTCCTTTTTTATCTCTCTCTTTTTTCTTTTTTTACCTCTTTTTCCTTTCTTCTGTTTTTTTCCTCTTTTTCCTTTTTTTCTCTTTTTTCCCATTTCCCCCCCTCTTTTTTTCCTTTTTTTCTTTCTCTTTTTTTTTTTTTTTTTGTTCTCTCTCTTTTTTCCCTTACCCCCCCTTTTTTTAAGTTTTTTTGTATTTTTTCTTTTTTCCCTTTCCCCCCTCTTTTTTTCCTTTTTTTCTTTCTCTTTTTTCTTTTTCCTTCTCTCTCTTTTTTCCCTCACCCCCCCTCTTTTTTTCCTTTTTTTATCTCTCTCTTTTTTCTTTTTTTACCTCTTTTTCCTTTCTTCTGTTTTTTTCCTCTTTTTCCTTTCTTCTCTTTTTTCCCATTTCCCCCCCTCTTTTTTTCCATTTTTTCTTTCTCTTTTTTTTTTTTTTTTGTTCTCTCTCTTTTTTCCCTTACCCCCCCCTTTTTTTTAGTTTTTTTGTATTTTTTCTTTTTTCCCTTTCCTCCCCTCTTTTTTTCCTTTTTTTATCTCTCTCTTTTTTCTTTTTTACCTCTTTTCCCTTTCTTCTGTTTTTTTCCTCTTTTTCCTTTTTTCTCTTTTTTCCCATTTCCCCCCCTCTTTTTTTCCTTTTTCTCTTTCTCTTTTTTTCTTTTTTATTTCTCTCTTTTCCTTTTCCTTTTTTCTCTTTTTTCATCTCTTTTTTTCCTTTTTTTTCTTTCTCTTTTTTCTTTTTTATAAACTTTTTCCTTTTTTCTCTTTTTTTCCTTTTTTTCTTTCTCTTTTTTTCCTTTTTTTGTATTTTTTCTTTTTTCTCTTCCCCCCTCTTTTTTCCTTTTTTTATCTCTCTCTTTTTTCCTTTTTTACCCCTTTTTCCTTTCTTCTGTTTTTTTCATCTTTTTCCTTTTTTCTCTTTTTTCCCGTTTCCCCCTCTTTTTTTCCTTTTTTTCTTTCTCTTTTTTTCTTTTTTTCGCTCTCTCTTTTTTCCCTTACCCCCCCTTTTTTTTAGTTTTTTTGTATTTTTTCTTTTTTCCCTTTCCTCCCCTCTTTTTTTCCTTTTTTTCTTTCTCTTTTTTCTTTTTTTCCCTCTCTTTTTCCACTTACCCCCCTCTTTTTTTCCTTTTTTTAAAATCTCTTTTTTCTTTTTTCTTTTTTCTTCTCTCACTTTTCCTTTTCCTTTTTTTCTCTTTTTTCATCTCTTTTTTTCCTTTTTTTCTTTCTCTTTTTTCTTTTTAAAAAACTTTTTCTCTTTTTTTCCTTTTTTTCTTTCTCTTTTTTCTTTTTCCTTCTCTCTCTTTTTTCCCTTACCCCCCCTCTTTTTTTCCTTTTTTTATCTCTCTCTTTTTTATTTTTTTACCTCTTTTTCCTTTCTTCTGTTTTTTCCTCTTTTTCCTTTTTTCTCTTTTTTCCCATTTCCCCCCCTCTTTTTTTCCTTTTTTTTGTTCTCTCTCTTTTTTCCCTTACCCCCCCTTTTTTTAGTTTTTTTGTATTTTTTCTTTTTTCCCTTTCCTCCCCTCTTTTTTTCCTTTTTTATGTCTCTCTTTTTTCTTTTTTACCTCTTTTCCCTTTCTTCTGTTTTTTTCCTCTTTTTCCTTTTTTCTCTTTTTTCCCATTTCCCCCCTCTTTTTTTCCTTGTCTTTCTCTTTTTTTCTTTTTTTTTCTCTCTCTTTTCCTTTTCCTTTTTTCTCTTTTTTCATCTCTTTTTTTCCTTTTTTTTCTTTCTCTTTTTTCTTTTTTATAAACTTTTTCCTTTTTTCTCTTTTTTTCCTTTTTTTCTTTCTCTTTTTTTCCTTTTTTTGTATTTTTTCTTTTTTCTCTTTCCCCCCTCTTTTTTCCTTTTTTTATTTCTCTCTTTTTTCCTTTTTTACCCCTTTTTCCTTTCTTCTGTTTTTTTCATCTTTTTCCTTTTTTCTCTTTTTTCCCGTTTCCCCCTCTTTTTTTCCTTTTTTTCTTTCTCTTTTTTTCTTTTTTTCGCTCTCTCTTTTTTCCCTTACCCCCCCTTTTTTTTAGTTTTTTTGTATTTTTTCTTTTTTCCCTTTCCTCCCCTCTTTTTTTCCTTTTTTTCTTTCTCTTTTTTCTTTTTTTCCCTCTCTTTTTCCACTTACCCCCCTCTTTTTTTCCTTTTTTTAAAATCTCTTTTTTCTTTTTTCTTTTTTCTTCTCTCACTTTTCCTTTTCCTTTTTTTCTCTTTTTTCATCTCTTTTTTTCCTTTTTTTCTTTCTCTTTTTTCTTTTTTAAAAACTTTTTCTCTTTTTTTCCTTTTTTTCTTTCTCTTTTTTCTTTTTCCTTCTCTCTCTTTTTTCCCTTACCCCCCCTCTTTTTTTCCTTTTTTTATCTCTCTCTTTTTTATTTTTTTACCTCTTTTTCCTTTCTTCTGTTTTTTCCTCTTTTTCCTTTTTTCTCTTTTTTCCCATTTCCCCCCCTCTTTTTTTCCTTTTTTTTGTTCTCTCTCTTTTTTCCCTTACCCCCCCTTTTTTTAGTTTTTTTGTATTTTTTCTTTTTTCCCTTTCCTCCCCTCTTTTTTTCCTTTTTTTATGTCTCTCTTTTTTCTTTTTTACCTCTTTTCCCTTTCTTCTGTTTTTTTCCTCTTTTTCCTTTTTTCTCTTTTTTCCCATTTCCCCCCTCTTTTTTTCCTTGTCTTTCTCTTTTTTTCTTTTTTTTTCTCTCTCTTTTCCTTTTCCTTTTTTCTCTTTTTTCATCTCTTTTTTTCCTTTTTTTTCTTTCTCTTTTTCCTTTTTTACCCCTTTTTCCTTTCTTCTGTTTTTTTCCTCTTTTTCCTTTTTTCTCTTTTTTCCCGTTTCCCCCTCTTTTTTTCCTTTTTTTTTCTTTCTCTTTTTTCTTTTTTATAAACTTTTTCCTTTTTTCTCTTTTTTTCCTTTTTTTCTTTCTCTTTTTTTCCTTTTTTTGTATTTTTTCTTTTTTCTCTTTCCCCCCTCTTTTTTTCGTTTTTTTATCTCTCTCTTTTTCCTTTTTTCTTTTTTCTCTCTCTCTCTTTTTTTCTTCACTTTTTCCTTTCTTCTGTTTCTCTTTTCCTTTTTCTCTCTTTTTTCCTATTTCCCCCTCTCTTTTTTTCCTTTTTTTCTTTCTCTTTTTTCTTTTTTACCTCTTTTTCCTTTCTTCTGTTTTTTCCTCTTTTTCCTTTTTTTCTCTTTTTTCCCATTTCCCCCCCTCTTTTTTCCTTTTTTTCTTTCTCTTTTTTTCTTTTTTTTCCTCTCTCTTTCTTCCCTTACCCCCCTCTTTTTTTTTAGTTTTTTTGTATTTTTTCTTTTTTCCCTTTCCTCCCCTCTTTTTTCCTTTTTTTATCTCTCTCTTTTTTCTTTATTACCTCTTTTTCCTTTCTTCTGTTTTTTTCCTCTTTTTCCTTTTTTCTCTTTTTTCCCATTTCCCCCCCTCTTTTTTTCCTTTTTTCTTTCTCTTTTTTTCTTTTTTTTTCTCTCTCTTTTTTCCCTTACCCCCCTCTTTTTTTCGTTTTTTTCTCTCTCTCTTTTTTTCTTTCTCTTTTTTCCTTTTTTTTCATTCTCTTTTTTCTTTTTTAAAAACTTTTTCCTTTTTTCTCTTTTTTTCCTTTTTTTCTTTCTCTTTTTTTCCTTTTTTTGTATTTTTTCTTTTTTCCCTTTCCCCCCTCTTTTTTCCTTTTTTGATCTCTTTCTTTTTTCTTTTTTACCTCTTTTTCCTTTCTTCTGTTTTTTTCCTCTTTTTCCTTTTTTTCTCTTTTTTCCCATTTCCCCCCCTCTTTTTTTCCTTTTTTTCTTTCTCTTTTTTTCCTTTTTTTGTATTTTTTCTTTTTTTCCCCTTTCCCCCTCTTTTTTTCCTTTTTTTATCTCTCTCTTTTTTCTTTTTTTACCTCTTTTTCCTTTCTTCTGTTTTTTTCCTCTTTTTCATTTTTTTCTCTTTTTTCCAATGTCCACCCCTCTTTTTTCCTTTTTTTCTTTCTCTTTGTTTCTTTTTTCTCTCTCTCTTTTTTCCCTTACCCCCCTCTTTTTTTAGTTTTTTTGTATTTTATCTTTTTTCCCATTTCCCCCCTCTTTTTTTCCTTTTTGTCTTTCTCTTTGTTTCTTTTTTTTCTCTCTCTTTTTTCCCTTACCCCCCTCTTTTTTTCGTTTTTTTTATCTCTCTATTTTTTCTTTTTTCTTTTTTCTCTCTCTCTCTTTTTTTCTTCTCTTTTTCCTTTCTTCTGTTTCTCTTTTTCCTTTTTTTCTCTTTTTTCACATTTCCCCCCCTCTTTTTTTCCTTTTTTTCTTTCTCTTTTTTCTTTTTTACCTCTTTTTCCTTTCTTCTGTTTTTTTCCACTTTTTCCTTTTTTCTCTTTTTTCCCATTTCCCCCCCTCTTTTTTTCCTTTTTTTCTTTCTCTTTTTTTTTTTTTTTTGTTCTCTCTCTTTTTTCCCTTACCCCCCCTTTTTTTTAGTTTTTTTTGTATTTTTTCTTTTTTCCCTTTCCTCCCCTCTTTTTTTCCTTTTTTTCTTTCTCTTTTTTTTCCTTTTTTTTTATCTCTCTCTTTTTTCTTTTTTCTTTTTTCTTCTCTCACTTTTCCTTTTCCTTTTTTTCTCTTTTTTCTTTTTTTATCTCTTTTTTTCCTTTTTTTTCTTTCTCTTTTTTCTTTTTTTAAAACTTTTTCCTTTTTTCTCTTTTTTTCCTTTTTTTCTTTCTCTTTTTTTCCTTTTTTTGTATTTTTTCTTTTTTCTCTTTCCCCATCTTTTTTTCGTTTTTTTATCTCTCTCTTTTTCCTTTTTTCTTTTTTCTCTCTCTCTCTTTTTTTCTTCACTTTTTCCTTTCTTCTGTTTCTCTTTTTCCTTTTTCTCTCTTTTTTCCTATTTCCCCCCCTCTTTTTTTCCTTTTTTTCTTTCTCTTTTTTCTTTTTTACCTCTTTTTCCTTTCTTCTGTTTTTTCCTCTTTTTCCTTTTTTTCTCTTTTTTCCCATTTCCCCCCCTCTTTTTTTCCTTTTTTTCTTTCTCTTTTTTTCTTTTTTTTCCTCTCTCTTTCTTCCCTTACCCCCCCTCTTTTTTTTAGTTTTTTTGTATTTTTTCTTTTTTCCCTTTCCTCCCCTCTTTTTTCCTTTTTTTATCTCTCTCTTTTTTCTTTATTACCTCTTTTTCCTTTCTTCTGTTTTTTTCCTCTTTTTCCTTTTTTCTCTTTTTTCCCATTTCCCCCCCTCTTTTTTTCCTTTTTTTCTTTCTCTTTTTTTCTTTTTTTTTCTCTCTCTTTTTTCCCTTACCCCCCTCTTTTTTTCTTTTTTTTTCTCTCTCTTTTTTCCCTTACCCCCCTCTTTTTTTCGTTTTTTTCTCTCTCTCTTTTTTTCTTTCTCTTTTTTTCCTTTTTTTTCATTCTCTTTTTTCTTTTTTAAAAACTTTTTCCTTTTTTCTCTTTTTTTCCTTTTTTTCTTTCTCTTTTTTTCCTTTTTTTGTATTTTTTCTTTTTTCCCTTTCCCCCCCTCTTTTTTCTTTTTTTTCTCTTTTTCCTTTCTTCTGTTTTTTTTCGCTTTTTCCTTTTTTCTCTTTTTTCCCATTCCCCCCCTCTTTTTTTCCTTTTTTTCTTTCTGTTTTTTCTCTCTTTTTTTTCCCTTACCCCCCTCTTTTTTTAGTTTTTTTGTATTTTATCTTTTTTCCCATTTCCCCCCCCTCTTTTTTCCTTTTTGTCTTTCTCTTTGTTTCTTTTTTTTCTCTCTCTTTTTTCCCTTACCCCCCTCTTTTTTTCCTTTTTTTATCTCTCTCTTTTTTACCTTTTTATCTCTCTCTTTTTTTTTCTCTCTCTTTTTTTAGTTTTTTTGTATTTTTTCTTTTTTCCCTTTCCTCCCCTCTTTTTTTCCTTTTTTTATGTCTCTCTTTTTTCTTTTTTACCTCTTTTCCCTTTCTTCTGTTTTTTTCCTCTTTTTCCTTTTTTCTCTTTTTTCCCATTTCCCCCCTCTTTTTTTCCTTGTCTTTCTCTTTTTTTCTTTTTTTTTCTCTCTCTTTTCCTTTTCCTTTTTTCTCTTTTTTCATCTCTTTTTTTCCTTTTTTTTCTTTCTCTTTTTTCTTTTTTATAAACTTTTTCCTTTTTTCTCTTTTTTTCCTTTTTTCTTTCTCTTTTTTTCCTTTTTTTGTATTTTTTCTTTTTTCTCTTTCCCCCCTCTTTTTTCCTTTTTTTATTTCTCTCTTTTTTCCTTTTTTACCCCTTTTTCCTTTCTTCTGTTTTTTTCCTCTTTTTCCTTTTTTCTCTTTTTTCCCGTTTCCCCCTCTTTTTTTCCTTTTTTTTTCTTTCTCTTTTTTCTTTTTTATAAACTTTTTCCTTTTTTCTCTTTTTTTCCTTTTTTTCTTTCTCTTTTTTTCCTTTTTTTGTATTTTTTCTTTTTTCTCTTTCCCCCCTCTTTTTTTCGTTTTTTTATCTCTCTCTTTTTCCTTTTTTCTTTTTTCTCTCTCTCTCTTTTTTTCTTCACTTTTTCCTTTCTTCTGTTTCTCTTTTCCTTTTTCTCTCTTTTTTCCTATTTCCCCCTCTCTTTTTTTCCTTTTTTTCTTTCTCTTTTTTCTTTTTTACCTCTTTTTCCTTTCTTCTGTTTTTTCCTCTTTTTCCTTTTTTTCTCTTTTTTCCCATTTCCCCCCCTCTTTTTTTCCTTTTTTTCTTTCTCTTTTTTTCTTTTTTTTCCTCTCTCTTTCTTCCCTTACCCCCCCTCTTTTTTTTTAGTTTTTTTGTATTTTTTCTTTTTTCCCTTTCCTCCCCTCTTTTTTCCTTTTTTTATCTCTCTCTTTTTTCTTTATTACCTCTTTTTCCTTTCTTCTGTTTTTTTCCTCTTTTTCCTTTTTTCTCTTTTTTCCCATTTCCCCCCCTCTTTTTTTCCTTTTTTTCTTTCTCTTTTTTTCTTTTTTTTTCTCTCTCTTTTTTCCCTTACCCCCCTCTTTTTTTCGTTTTTTTCTCTCTCTCTTTTTTTCTTTCTCTTTTTTCCTTTTTTTTCATTCTCTTTTTTCTTTTTTAAAAACTTTTTCCTTTTTTCTCTTTTTTTCCTTTTTTTCTTTCTCTTTTTTTCCTTTTTTTGTATTTTTTCTTTTTTCCCTTTCCCCCCCTCTTTTTTCCTTTTTTGATCTCTTTCTTTTTTCTTTTTTACCTCTTTTTCCTTTCTTCTGTTTTTTTCCTCTTTTTCCTTTTTTTCTCTTTTTTCCCATTTCCCCCCCTCTTTTTTTCCTTTTTTTCTTTCTCTTTTTTTCCTTTTTTTGTATTTTTTCTTTTTTTCCCCTTTCCCCCTCTTTTTTTCCTTTTTTTATCTCTCTCTTTTTTCTTTTTTTACCTCTTTTTCCTTTCTTCTGTTTTTTTCCTCTTTTTCATTTTTTTCTCTTTTTTCCAATGTCCACCCCTCTTTTTTCCTTTTTTTCTTTCTCTTTGTTTCTTTTTTCTCTCTCTCTTTTTTCCCTTACCCCCCTCTTTTTTTAGTTTTTTTGTATTTTATCTTTTTTCCCATTTCCCCCCCTCTTTTTTTCCTTTTTGTCTTTCTCTTTGTTTCTTTTTTTTCTCTCTCTTTTTTCCCTTACCCCCCTCTTTTTTTCGTTTTTTTTATCTCTCTATTTTTTCTTTTTTCTTTTTTCTCTCTCTCTCTTTTTTTCTTCTCTTTTTCCTTTCTTCTGTTTCTCTTTTTCCTTTTTTTCTCTTTTTTCACATTTCCCCCCCTCTTTTTTTCCTTTTTTTCTTTCTCTTTTTTCTTTTTTACCTCTTTTTCCTTTCTTCTGTTTTTTTCCACTTTTTCCTTTTTTCTCTTTTTTCCCATTTCCCCCCCTCTTTTTTTCCTTTTTTTCTTTCTCTTTTTTTTTTTTTTTTTGTTCTCTCTCTTTTTTCCCTTACCCCCCTTTTTTTTAGTTTTTTTTGTATTTTTTCTTTTTTCCCTTTCCTCCCCTCTTTTTTTCCTTTTTTTCTTTCTCTTTTTTTTCCTTTTTTTTTATCTCTCTCTTTTTTCTTTTTTCTTTTTTCTTCTCTCACTTTTCCTTTTCCTTTTTTTCTCTTTTTTCTTTTTTTATCTCTTTTTTTCCTTTTTTTTCTTTCTCTTTTTTCTTTTTTTAAAACTTTTTCCTTTTTTCTCTTTTTTTCCTTTTTTTCTTTCTCTTTTTTTCCTTTTTTTGTATTTTTTCTTTTTTCTCTTTCCCCATCTTTTTTTCGTTTTTTTATCTCTCTCTTTTTCCTTTTTTCTTTTTTCTCTCTCTCTCTTTTTTTCTTCACTTTTTCCTTTCTTCTGTTTCTCTTTTTCCTTTTTCTCTCTTTTTTCCTATTTCCCCCCCTCTTTTTTTCCTTTTTTTCTTTCTCTTTTTTCTTTTTTACCTCTTTTTCCTTTCTTCTGTTTTTTCCTCTTTTTCCTTTTTTTCTCTTTTTTCCCATTTCCCCCCCTCTTTTTTTCCTTTTTTTCTTTCTCTTTTTTTCTTTTTTTTCCTCTCTCTTTCTTCCCTTACCCCCCCTCTTTTTTTTAGTTTTTTTGTATTTTTTCTTTTTTCCCTTTCCTCCCCTCTTTTTTCCTTTTTTTATCTCTCTCTTTTTTCTTTATTACCTCTTTTTCCTTTCTTCTGTTTTTTTCCTCTTTTTCCTTTTTTCTCTTTTTTCCCATTTCCCCCCCTCTTTTTTTCCTTTTTTTCTTTCTCTTTTTTTCTTTTTTTTTCTCTCTCTTTTTTCCCTTACCCCCCTCTTTTTTTCTTTTTTTTTCTCTCTTTTTTCCCTTACCCCCCTCTTTTTTTCGTTTTTTTCTCTCTCTCTTTTTTTCTTTCTCTTTTTTTCCTTTTTTTTCATTCTCTTTTTTCTTTTTTAAAAACTTTTTCCTTTTTTCTCTTTTTTTCCTTTTTTTCTTTCTCTTTTTTTCCTTTTTTTGTATTTTTTCTTTTTTCCCTTTCCCCCCCTCTTTTTTCTTTTTTTTCTCTTTTTCCTTTCTTCTGTTTTTTTTCGCTTTTTCCTTTTTTCTCTTTTTTCCCATTCCCCCCCTCTTTTTTTCCTTTTTTTCTTTCTGTTTTTTCTCTCTCTTTTTTCCCTTACCCCCCTCTTTTTTTAGTTTTTTTGTATTTTATCTTTTTTCCCATTTCCCCCCCCTCTTTTTTCCTTTTTGTCTTTCTCTTTGTTTCTTTTTTTTCTCTCTCTTTTTTCCCTTACCCCCCTCTTTTTTTCCTTTTTTTATCTCTCTCTTTTTTACCTTTTTATCTCTCTCTTTTTTTTTCTCTCTCTTTTTTTAGTTTTTTTGTATTTTTTCTTTTTTCCCTTTCCTCCCCTCTTTTTTTCCTTTTTTTATCTCTCTCTTTTTTCTTTTTTACCTCTTTTTCCTGTCTTCCTTTTTTTTCCACTTTTTCCTTTTTTCTCTTTTTTCCCATTTCCCCCCCTCTTTTTTTCCTTTTTTTCATTCTCTTTTTTTTTTTTTTTTTGTTCTCTCTCTTTTTTCCCTTACCCCCCCTTTTTTTTAGTTTTTTTGTATTTTTTCTTTTTTCCCTTTCCTCCCCTCTTTTTTTCCTTTTTTTCTTTCTCTTTTTTTTCCTTTTTTTATCTCTCTCTTTTTTCTTTTTTCTTTTTTCTTCTCTCACTTTTCCTTTTCCTTTTTTTCTCTTTTTTCTTTTTTTATCTCTTTTTTTCCTTTTTTTTCTTTCGCTTTTTTCTTTTTTTAAAACTTTTTCCTTTTTTCTCTTTTTTCGCTTACCCCCCCCTCTTTTTTTCGTTTTTTTATCTCTCTCTTTTTTCTTTTTTCTTTTTTCTTCTCTCACTTTTCCTTTTCCTTTTTTCTCTTTTTTCATCTCTTTTTTTCCTTTTTTTCTTTCTCTTTTTTCTTTTAAAAAAACTTTCCTTTTTTCTCTTTTTTCCTTTTTTCTTTCTCTTTTTTTCCTTTTTTTGTATTTTTTCTTTTTTCCCTTTCCCCCCTCTTTTTTTCCTTTTTTTTAATCTCTTTTTTCTTTTTACCTCTTTTTCCTTTCTTCTGTTTTTTTCCTCTTTTTCCTTTTTTCTCTTTTTTCCCATTTCCCCCCCTCTTTTTTTCCTTTTTTCTTTCTCTTTTTTCTTTTTTCTTCTCTCTCTTTTTTCCCTTACCCCCCTCTTTTTTTCCTTTTTTTCTCTCTCTGTCTTTTTTCTTTTTTACCTCTTTTTCCTTTCTTCTGTTTATTTCCTCTTTTTCCTTTTTTTCTCTTTTTTCCCATTTCCCCCCTCTTTTTTTCCTTTTTTCTTTCTCTTTTTTTCCTTTTTTTGTATTTTTTCTTTTTTTCCCCTTTCCCCCTCTTTTTTTCCTTTTTTTATCTCTCTCTTTTTTCTTTTTTTACCTCTTTTTCCTTTCTTCTGTTTTTTTCCTCTTTTTCATTTTTTTCTCTTTTTTCCAATTTCCACCCCTCTTTTTTTCCTTTTTTTCTTTCTCTTTTTTCTTTTTTCTTCTCTCTCTTTTTTCCCTTACCCCCCTCTTTTTTTCCTTTTTTTCTCTCTCTGTCTTTTTTCTTTTTTACCTCTTTTTCCTTTCTTCTGTTTATTTCCTCTTTTTCCTTTTTTTCTCTTTTTTCCCATTTCCCCCCTCTTTTTTTCCTTTTTTTCTTTCTCTTTTTTTCCTTTTTTTGTATTTTTTCTTTTTTTCCCCTTTCCCCCTCTTTTTTTCCTTTTTTTATCTCTCTCTTTTTTCTTTTTTTACCTCTTTTTCCTTTCTTCTGTTTTTTTCCTCTTTTTCATTTTTTTCTCTTTTTTCCAATTTCCACCCCTCTTTTTTTCCTTTTTTTCTTTCTCTTTGTTTCTTTTTTTTTCTCTCTCTTTTTTCCCTTACCCCCCTCTTTTTATAGTTTTTTTGTATTTTATCTTTTTTCCCATTTCCCCCCTCTTTTTTTCTTTTTGTCTTTCTCTTTTTTCTTTTTTTTTCTCTCTCTTTTTCCCTTACACCCCATCTTTTTTTCCTTTTTTTATCTCTCTCTTTTTTCTTTTTTACCTTTTTATCTCTCTCTTTTTTTTCTCTCTCTTTTTTTAGTTTTTTTGTATTTTTTCTTTTTTCCCTTTCCTCCCCTCTTTTTTTCCTTTTTTATCTCTCTCTTTTTTCTTTTTTACCTCTTTTTCCTTTCTTCTGTTTTTTTCCTCTTTTTCCTTTTTTCTCTTTTTTACCATTTCCCCCCTCTTTTTTCCTTTTTGTCTTTCTCTTTTTTCTTTTTTTTCTCTCTCTTTTTTCCCTTACCCCCCCTCTTTTTTTCGTTTTTTTTGTATTTTTTTCTTTTTTCCCTTTGCTCCCCTCTTTTTTTCCTTTTTTTATCTCTCTTTTTTCTTTTTTACCTCTTTTTCCTTTCTTCTTTTTTTTCCCTCTTTTTCCTTTTTTCTCTTTTTTCCCATTTTCCCCCCTCTTTTTTTCCTTTTTTTCTTTCTCTTTTTTTCTCTCTCTTTTTTTCTCTCTTTTTTCCCTTACCCCCCCTCTTTTTTTAGTTTTTTTGCATTTTTTCTTTTTTCCCTTTCCTCCCCTCTTTTTTTCGTTTTTTTATCTCTCTCTTTTTTCTTTTTTCTTTTTTCTTCTCTCACTTTTCCTTTTCCTTTTTTTCTCTTTTTTCATCTCTTTTTTTCCTTTTTTTTCTTTCTCTTTTTTATTTTTTAAAAACTTTTTCTCTTTTTTTCCTTTTTTTCTTTCTCTTTTTTTCCTTTTTTTGTATTTTTTCTTTTTTCCCTTTCCCCCCTCTTTTTTTCCTTTTTTTATCTCTCTCTTTTTTCTTTTTTTACCTCTTTTTCCTTTTTTCTCTTTTTTCCCATTTCCCCCCTCTTTTTTTCCTTTTTTTCTTTCTCTTTTTTCTTTTTCCTTCTCTCTCTTTTTTCCCTTACCCCCCCTCTTTTTTTCCTTTTTTTATCTCTCTCTTTTTTCTTTTTTTACCTTTTTCCTTTCTTCTGTTTTTTTCCTCTTTTTCCTTTTTTTCTCTTTTTTCCCATTTCCCCCCCTCTTTTTTTCCTTTTTTTCTTTCTCTTTTTTTTTTTTTTTTGTTCTCTCTCTTTTTTCCCTTACCCCCCCTTTTTTTTAGTTTTTTTGTATTTTTTCTTTTTTCCCTTTCCCCCCTCTTTTTTTCCTTTTTTTCTTTCTCTTTTTTCTTTTTCCTTCTCTCTCTTTTTTCCCTTACCCCCCCTCTTTTTTTCCTTTTTTTATCTCTCTCTTTTTTCTTTTTTTACCTCTTTTTCCTTTCTTCTGTTTTTTTCCTCTTTTTCCTTTTTTTCTCTTTTTTCCCATTTCCCCCCCTCTTTTTTTCCTTTTTTTCTTTCTCTTTTTTTTTTTTTTTTGTTCTCTCTCTTTTTTCCCTTACCCCCCCTTTTTTTAAGTTTTTTTGTATTTTTTCTTTTTCCCCTTTCCTCCCCTCTTTTTTTCCTTTTTTTATCTCTCTCTTTTTTCTTTTTTTACCTCTTTTCCCTTTCTTCTGTTTTTTTCCTCTTTTTCCTTTTTTCTCTTTTTTCCCATTTCCCCCCCTCTTTTTTTCCTTTTTCTCTTTCTCTTTTTTTCTTTTTTATTTCTCTCTTTTCCTTTTCCTTTTTTCTCTTTTTTCATCTCTTTTTTTCCTTTTTTTTCTTTCTCTTTTTTCTTTTTTATAAACTTTTTCCTTTTTTCTCTTTTTTTCCTTTTTTTCTTTCTCTTTTTTTCCTTTTTTGGTATTTTTTCTTTTTTCTCTTTCCCCCCCTCTTTTTTCCTTTTTTTATCTCTCTCTTTTTTCCTTTTTTACCCCTTTTTTCTTTCTTCTGTTTTTTTCCTCTTTTTCCTTTTTTCTCTTTTTTCCCGTTTCCCCCTCTTTTTTTCCTTTTTTTCTTTCTCTTTTTTCTTTTTTTCGCTCTCTCTTTTTTCCCTTACCCCCCCCTTTTTTTTAAGTTTTTTTGTATTTTTTCTTTTTTCCCTTTCCTCCCCTCTTTTTTTCCTTTTTTTCTTTCTCTTTTTTTCTTTTTTTCCCTCTCTTTTTCCACTTACCCCCCTCTTTTTTTCCTTTTTTTAAATCTCTTTTTTCTTTTTTCTTTTTTCTTCTCTCACTTTTCCTTTTCCTTTTTTTCTCTTTTTTCATCTCTTTTTTTCCTTTTTTTTCTTTCTCTTTTTTCTTTTTTAAAAACTTTTTCTCTTTTTTTCCTTTTTTTCTTTCTCTTTTTTTCCTTTTTTTGTATTTTTTCTTTTTTCCCTTTCCCCCCTCTTTTTTTCCTTTTTTTATCTCTCTCTTTTTTCTTTTTTTACCTCTTTTTCCTTTCTTCTGTTTTTTTCCACTTTTTCCTTTTTTCTCTTTTTTCCCATTTCCCCCCTCTTTTTTTCCTTTTTTTCTTTCTCTTTTTTCTTTTTCCTTCTCTCTCTTTTTTCCCTTACCCCCCCTCTTTTTTTCCTTTTTTTATCTCTCTCTTTTTTCTTTTTTTACCTCTTTTTCCTTTCTTCTGTTTTTTTCCTCTTTTTCCTTTTTTTCTCTTTTTTCCCATTTCCCCCCCTCTTTTTTTCCTTTTTTTCTTTCTCTTTTTTTTTGTTTTTTTGTTCTCTCTCTTTTTTCCCTTACCCCCCCTTTTTTTTAGTTTTTTTTGTATTTTTTCTTTTTTCCCTTTCCCCCCTCTTTTTTTCCTTTTTTTCTTTCTCTTTTTTCTTTTTCCTTCTCTCTCTTTTTTCCCTTACCCCCCCTCTTTTTTTCCTTTTTTTATCTCTCTCTTTTTTCTTTTTTTACCTCTTTTTCCTTTCTTCTGTTTTTTTCCTCTTTTTCCTTTTTTTCTCTTTTTTCCCATTTCCCCCCCTCTTTTTTTCCTTTTTTTCTTTCTCTTTTTTTTTTTTTTTGTTCTCTCTCTTTTTTCCCTTACCCCCCCTTTTTTTAAGTTTTTTTGTATTTTTTCTTTTTTCCCTTTCCTCCCCTCTTTTTTTCCTTTTTTTATCTCTCTCTTTTTTCTTTTTTTACCTCTTTTCCCTTTCTTCTGTTTTTTTCCTCTTTTTCCTTTTTTCTCTTTTTTCCCATTTCCCCCCCTCTTTTTTTCCTTTTTCTCTTTCTCTTTTTTTCTTTTTTATTTCTCTCTTTTCCTTTTCCTTTTTTCTCTTTTTTCATCTCTTTTTTTCCTTTTTTTTCTTTCTCTTTTTTCTTTTTTATAAACTTTTTCCTTTTTTCTCTTTTTTTCCTTTTTTTCTTTCTCTTTTTTTCCTTTTTTGGTATTTTTTCTTTTTTCTCTTTCCCCCCCTCTTTTTTCCTTTTTTTATCTCTCTCTTTTTTCCTTTTTTACCCCTTTTTTCTTTCTTCTGTTTTTTTCCTCTTTTTCCTTTTTTCTCTTTTTTCCCGTTTCCCCCTCTTTTTTTCCTTTTTTCTTTCTCTTTTTTCTTTTTTTCGCTCTCTCTTTTTTCCCTTACCCCCCCCTTTTTTTTAAGTTTTTTTGTATTTTTTCTTTTTTCCCTTTCCTCCCCTCTTTTTTTCCTTTTTTTCTTTCTCTTTTTTTCTTTTTTTCCCTCTCTTTTTCCACTTACCCCCCTCTTTTTTTCCTTTTTTTTAAATCTCTTTTTTCTTTTTTCTTTTTTCTTCTCTCACTTTTCCTTTTCCTTTTTTTCTCTTTTTTCATCTCTTTTTTTCCTTTTTTTTCTTTCTCTTTTTTCTTTTTTAAAAACTTTTTCTCTTTTTTTCCTTTTTTCTTTCTCTTTTTTCTTTTTCCTTCTCTCTCTTTTTTCCCTTACCCCCCCTCTTTTTTTCCTTTTTTTATCTCTCTCTTTTTTCTTTTTTTACCTCTTTTTCCTTTCTTCTGTTTTTTCCTCTTTTTCCTTTTTTCTCTTTTTTCCCATTTCCCCCCCTCTTTTTTTCCTTTTTTTTGTTCTCTCTCTTTTTTCCCTTACCCCCCCTTTTTTTTAGTTTTTTTGTATTTTTTCTTTTTTCCCTTTCCTCCCCTCTTTTTTTCCTTTTTTTATGTCTCTCTTTTTTCTTTTTTACCTCTTTTCCCTTTCTTCTGTTTTTTTCCTCTTTTTCCTTTTTTCTCTTTTTTCCCATTTCCCCCCCTCTTTTTTTCCTTGTCTTTCTCTTTTTTTCTTTTTTTTTCTCTCTCTTTTCCTTTTCCTTTTTTCTCTTTTTTCATCTCTTTTTTTCCTTTTTTTTCTTTCTCTTTTTTCTTTTTTATAAACTTTTTCCTTTTTTCTCTTTTTTCCTTTTTTTATCTCTCTCTTTTTTCCTTTTTTACTCCTTTTTCCTTTCTTCTGTTTTTTTCCTCTTTTTCCTTTTTTCTCTTTTTTCCCGTTTCCCCCTCTTTTTTTCCTTTTTTTTCTTTCTCTTTTTTCTTTTTTATAAACTTTTTCCTTTTTTCTCTTTTTTTCCTTTTTTTCTTTCTCTTTTTTTCCTTTTTTTGTATTTTTTCTTTTTTCTCTTTCCCCCCTCTTTTTTTCGTTTTTTTATCTCTCTCTTTTTCCTTTTTTCTTTTTTCTCTCTCTCTCTTTTTTTCTTCACTTTTTCCTTTCTTCTGTTTCTCTTTTTCCTTTTTCTCTCTTTTTTCCTATTTCCCCCCCTCTTTTTTTCCTTTTTTTCTTTCTCTTTTTTCTTTTTTACCTCTTTTTCCTTTCTTCTGTTTTTTCCTCTTTTTCCTTTTTTTCTCTTTTTTCCCATTTCCCCCCCTCTTTTTTTCCTTTTTTTCTTTCTTTTTCTCTTTTTTTCCTCTCTCTTTCTTCCCTTACCCCCCCTCTTTTTTTTAGTTTTTTTGTATTTTTTCTTTTTTCCCTTTCCTCCCCTCTTTTTTCCTTTTTTTATCTCTCTCTTTTTTCTTTATTACCTCTTTTTCCTTTCTTCTGTTTTTTTCCTCTTTTTCCTTTTTTCTCTTTTTTCCCATTTCCCCCCCTCTTTTTTTCCTTTTTTTCTTTCTCTTTTTTCTTCTCTCTTTTTTCCCTTACCCCCCCTCTTTTTTTCGTTTTTTTATCTCTCTCTTTTTTCTTTTTTCTTTTTTCTTCTCTCACTTTTCCTTTTCCTTTTTCCTTTTTTCTCTTTTTTTCCTTTTTTCTTTCTCTTTTTTTCCTTTTTTTGTATTTTTTCTTTTTTCCCTTTCCCCCCCTCTTTTTTTCCTTTTTTTTAATCTCTTTTTTCTTTTTACCTCTTTTTCCTTTCTTCTGTTTTTTTCCTCTTTTTCCTTTTTTCTCTTTTTTCCCATTTCCCCCCTCTTTTTTCATTTTTTTCTTTCTCTTTTTTCTTTTTTCTTCTCTCTCTTTTTTCCCTTACCCCCCTCTTTTTTTCCTTTTTTTCTCTCTCTCTTTTTTCTTTTTTACCTCTTTTTCATTTCTTCTGTTTTTTTCATCTTTTTCCTTTTTTTCTCTTTTTTCCCATTTCCCCCCCTCTTTTTTTCCTTTTTTTCTTTCTCTTTTTTCTTTTTTTCTCTCTCTCTTTCTTCCCTTACCCCCCCATCTTTTTTTAAAGTTTTTTTGTATTTTTTCTTTTTTCCCTTTCCTCCCCTCTTTTTTCCTTTTTTTATCTCTCTTTTTTCTTTTTTACCTCTTTTTCCTTTCTTCTGTTTTTATCCACTTTTCCCTTTTTTCTCTTTTTTTCCATTTCCCCCCTCTTTTTTTCCTTTTTTTCTTTCTCTTTTTTTCTTTTTTTTGTATTTTTTATTTTTTCTCTTCCCCCCCTCTTTTTTCCTTTTTTTATCTCTCTCTTTTTTCCTTTTTTACCCCTTTTTCCTTTCTTCTGTTTTTTTCCTCTTTTTCCTTTTTTCTCTTTGTTCCCGTTTCCCCCTCTTTTTTTCCTTTTTGTCTTTCTCTTTTTTTCTCTCTCTTTTTTCCCTTACCCCCCCTTTTTTTCGTTTTTTTATCTCTCTATTTTTCCTTTTTTTGTATTTTTCCTTTTTTCCCTTTCCCCCCTCTTTTTTTCCTTTTTTATCTCTCTCTTTTTTCTTTTTTACCTCTTTTTCCTTTCTTCTGTTTTTTCCTCTTTTTCCTTTTTTTCTATTTTTTCCCATTTCCCCCCTCTTTTTTTCCTTTTTTCTTTCTCTTTTTTCTTTTTTCTTCTCTCTCTTTTTTCCCTTACCCCCCTCTTTTTTTCCTTTTTTTATCTCTCTCTTTTTTCTTTTTTCTTTTTTCTCTCTCTCTCTTTTTTTCTTCACTTTTTCCTTTCTTCTGTTTCTCTTTTTCCTTTTTCTCTCTTTTTCCCATTTCCCCCCTCTTTTTTTCCTTTTTTTCTTTCTCTTTTTTCTTTTTTACCTCTTTTTCCTTTCTTCTGTTTTTTTCCTTTTTTTCTCTTTTTTCCCATTTCCCCCCCTCTTTTTTTCCTTTTTTTCTTTCTCTTTTTTTCTTTTTTTTCCTCTCTCTTTCTTCCCTTACCCCCCCCTCTTTTTTTTAGTTTTTTTGTATTTTTTCTTTTTTCCCTTTCCTCCCCTCTTTTTTTCCTTTTTTTATCTCTCTCTTTTTTCTTTTTTACCTCTTTTCCCTTTCTTCTGTTTTTTTCCTCTTTTTCCTTTTTTCTCTTTTTTCCCATTTCCCCCCCTCTTTTTTTCCTTTTTCTCTTTCTCTTTTTTTCTTTTTTATTTCTCTCTTTTCCTTTTCCTTTTTTCTCTTTTTTCATCTCTTTTTTTCCTTTTTTTTCTTTCTCTTTTTTCTTTTTTATAAACTTTTTCCTTTTTTCTCTTTTTTTCCTTTTTTTTTTCTCTTTTTTTCCTTTTTTTGTATTTTTTCTTTTTTCTCTTCCCCCCCTCTTTTTTCCTTTTTTTATCTCTCTCTTTTTTCCTTTTTTACCCCTTTTTCCTTTCTTCTGTTTTTTTCATCTTTTTCCTTTTTTCTCTTTTTTCCCGTTTCCCCCTCTTTTTTTCCTTTTTTTCTTTCTCTTTTTTTCTTTTTTTCGCTCTCTCTTTTTTCCCTTACCCCCCCTTTTTTTTAGTTTTTTTGTATTTTTTCTTTTTTCCCTTTCCTCCCCTCTTTTTTTCCTTTTTTTCTTTCTCTTTTTTCTTTTTTTCCCTCTCTTTTTCCACTTACCCCCCTCTTTTTTTCCTTTTTTTAAAATCTCTTTTTTCTTTTTTCTTTTTTCTTCTCTCACTTTTCCTTTTCCTTTTTTTCTCTTTTTTCATCTCTTTTTTTCCTTTTTTTCTTTCTCTTTTTTCTTTTTTAAAAACTTTTTCTCTTTTTTTCCTTTTTTTCTTTCTCTTTTTTCTTTTTCCTTCTCTCTCTTTTTTCCCTTACCCCCCCTCTTTTTTTCCTTTTTTTATCTCTCTCTTTTTTCTTTTTTTACCTCTTTTTCCTTTCTTCTGTTTTTTCCTCTTTTTCCTTTTTTCTCTTTTTTCCCATTTCCCCCCCTCTTTTTTTCCTTTTTTTTGTTCTCTCTCTTTTTTCCCTTACCCCCCCTTTTTTTAGTTTTTTTGTATTTTTTCTTTTTTCCCTTTCCTCCCCTCTTTTTTTCCTTTTTTTATGTCTCTCTTTTTTCTTTTTTACCTCTTTTCCCTTTCTTCTGTTTTTTTCCTCTTTTTCCTTTTTTCTCTTTTTTCCCATTTTCCCCCCTCTTTTTTCCTTTTTGTCTTTCTCTTTTTTCTTTTTTTTCTCTCACTTTTTTCCCTTACCCCCCCTCTTTTTTTCGTTTTTTTTGTATTTTTTTCTTTTTTCCCATTGCTCCCCTCTTTTTTTCCTTTTTTTATCTCTCTTTTTTCTTTTTTACCTCTTTTTCCTTTCTTCTGTTTTTTCCCTCTTTTTCCTTTTTTCTCTTTTTTCCCATTTTCCCCCCTCTTTTTTTCTTTCTCTTTTTTTCTCTCTTTTTTCCCTTACCCCCCCTCTTTTTTTAGTTTTTTTGCATTTTTTCTTTTTTCCCTTTCCTCCCCTCTTTTTTTCGTTTTTTTATCTCTCTCTTTTTTCTTTTTTCTTTTTTCTTCTCTCACTTTTCCTTTTCCTTTTTTTCTCTTTTTTCATCTCTTTTTTTCCTTTTTTTTCTTTCTCTTTTTTATTTTTTAAAAACTTTTTCTCTTTTTTTCCTTTTTTTCTTTCTCTTTTTTTCCTTTTTTTGTATTTTTTCTTTTTTCCCTTTCCCCCCTCTTTTTTTCCTTTTTTTATCTCTCTCTTTTTTCTTTTTTTACCTCTTTTTCCTTTCTTCTGTTTTTTTCCACTTTTTCCTTTTTTCTCTTTTTTCCCATTTCCCCCCTCTTTTTTTCCTTTTTTTCTTTCTCTTTTTTCTTTTTCCTTCTCTCTCTTTTTTCCCTTACCCCCCTCTCTTTTTCCTTTTTTTCTCTCTCTCTTTTTTCTTTTTTACCTCTTTTTCATTTCTTCTGTTTTTTTCCTCTTTTTCCTTTTTTTCTCTTTTTTCCCATTTCCCCCCCTCTTTTTTTCCTTTTTTTCTTTCTCTTTTTTTTTTTTTTTTGTTCTCTCTCTTTTTTCCCTTACCCCCCCTTTTTTTAAGTTTTTTTGTATTTTTTCTTTTTTCCCTTTCCTCCCCTCTTTTTTTCCTTTTTTTATCTCTCTCTTTTTTCTTTTTTTACCTCTTTTCCCTTTCTTCTGTTTTTTTCCTCTTTTTCCTTTTTTCTCTTTTTTCCCATTTCCCCCCCTCTTTTTTTCCTTTTTCTCTTTCTCTTTTTTTCTTTTTTATTTCTCTCTTTTCCTTTTCCTTTTTTCTCTTTTTTCATCTCTTTTTTTCCTTTTTTTTCTTTCTCTTTTTTCTTTTTTATAAACTTTTTCCTTTTTTCTCTTTTTTTCCTTTTTTTCTTTCTCTTTTTTTCCTTTTTTGGTATTTTTTCTTTTTTCTCTTTCCCCCCCTCTTTTTTCCTTTTTTTATCTCTCTCTTTTTTCCTTTTTTACCCCTTTTTTCTTTCTTCTGTTTTTTTCCTCTTTTTCATTTTTTTCTCTTTTTTCCAATTTCCACCCCTCTTTTTTTCCTTTTTTTCTTTCTCTTTGTTTCTTTTTTTTTCTCTCTCTTTTTTCCCTTACCCCCCTCTTTTTATAGTTTTTTTGTATTTTTTCTTTTTTCCCTTTCCTCCCCTCTTTTTTTCCTTTTTTTCTTTCTCTTTTTTTCTTTTTTTCCCTCTCTTTTTCCACTTACCCCCCTCTTTTTTTCCTTTTTTTTAAATCTCTTTTTTCTTTTTTCTTTTTTCTTCTCTCACTTTTCCTTTTCCTTTTTTTCTCTTTTTTCATCTCTTTTTTTCCTTTTTTTTCTTTCTCTTTTTTCTTTTTTAAAAACTTTTTCTCTTTTTTTCCTTTTTTCTTTCTCTTTTTTCTTTTTCCTTCTCTCTCTTTTTTCCCTTACCCCCCCTCTTTTTTTCCTTTTTTTATCTCTCTCTTTTTTCTTTTTTTACCTCTTTTTCCTTTCTTCTGTTTTTTCCTCTTTTTCCTTTTTTCTCTTTTTTCCCATTTCCCCCCTCTTTTTTTCCTTTTTTTTGTTCTCTCTCTTTTTTCCTTTACCCCCCCTTTTTTTTAGTTTTTTTGTATTTTTTCTTTTTTCCCTTTCCTCCCCTCTTTTTTTCCTTTTTTTATGTCTCTCTTTTTTCTTTTTTACCTCTTTTCCCTTTCTTCTGTTTTTTTCCTCTTTTTCCTTTTTTCTCTTTTTTCCCATTTCCCCCCCCTCTTTTTTTCCTTGTCTTTCTCTTTTTTTCTTTTTTTTTCTCTCTCTTTTCCTTTTCCTTTTTTCTCTTTTTTCATCTCTTTTTTTCCTTTTTTTTCTTTCTCTTTTTTCTTTTTTATAAACTTTTTCCTTTTTTCTCTTTTTTCCTTTTTTTATCTCTCTCTTTTTTCCTTTTTTACTCCTTTTTCCTTTTTTTCTTTCTCTTTTCCCTTACACCCCATCTTTTTTTCCTTTTTTTATCTCTCTCTTTTTTCTTTTTTACCTTTTTATCTCTCTCTTTTTTTTCTCTCTCTTTTTTTAGTTTTTTTGTATTTTTTCTTTTTTCCCTTTCCTCCCCTCTTTTTTCCCTTTTTTCTTTCTCTTTTTTTCCTCTCTCTTTTTTCCCTTACCCCCCCTCTTTTTTTCGTTTTTTTGGTATTTTTTCTTTTTTCCCTTTGCTCCCCTCTTTTTTTCCTATTTTTATCTCTCTTTTTTCTTTTTTACCTCTTTTTCCTTTCTTCTGTTTTTTCCCTCTTTTTCCTTTTTTCTCTTTTTTCCCATTTTCCCCCCTCTTTTTTTCCTTTTTTTCTTTCTCTTTTTTTCTCTCTTTTTTCCCTTACCCCCCTCTTTTTTTAGTTTTTTTGTATTTTTTCTTTTTTCCCTTTCCTCCCCTCTTTTTTTCGTTTTTTTATCTCTCTCTTTTTTCTTTTTTCTTTTTTCTTCTCTCACTTTTCCTTTTCCTTTTTTTCTCTTTTTTCATCTCTTTTTTTCCTTTTTTTTCTTTCTCTTTTTTCTTTTTAAAAAACTTTTTCTCTTTTTTTCCTTTTTTTCTTTCTCTTTTTTTCCTTTTTTTGTATTTTTTCTTTTTTCCCTTTCCCCCCTCTTTTTTTCCTTTTTTTATCTCTCTCTTTTTTCTTTTTTACCTCTTTTTCCTTTCTTCTGTTTTTTTCCACTTTTTCCTTTTTTCTCTTTTTTCCCATTTCCCCCCTTTTTTTCCTTTTTTCTTTCTCTTTTTTCTTTTTCCTTCTCTCTCTTTTTTCCCTTACCCCCCCTCTTTTTTTCCTTTTTTTATCTCTCTCTTTTTTCTTTTTTTACCTCTTTTTCCTTTCTTCTGTTTTTTTCCTCTTTTTCCTTTTTTCTCTTTTTTCCCATTTCCCCCCTCTTTTTTTCCTTTTTTTCTTTCTCTTTTTTTTTTTTTTTTTGTTCTCTCTCTTTTTTCCCTTACCCCCCCTTTTTTTAGTTTTTTTGTATTTTTTCTTTTTTCCCTTTCCCCCCTCTTTTTTTCCTTTTTTTCTTTCTCTTTTTTCTTTTTCCTTCTCTCTCTTTTTTCCCTCACCCCCCCTCTTTTTTTCCTTTTTTTATCTCTCTCTTTTTTCTTTTTTTACCTCTTTTTCCTTTCTTCTGTTTTTTTCCTCTTTTTCCTTTCTTCTCTTTTTTCCCATTTCCCCCCCTCTTTTTTTCCATTTTTTCTTTCTCTTTTTTTTTTTTTTTTGTTCTCTCTCTTTTTTCCCTTACCCCCCCTTTTTTTTAGTTTTTTTGTATTTTTTCTTTTTTCCCTTTCCTCCCCTCTTTTTTTCCTTTTTTTATCTCTCTCTTTTTTCTTTTTTACCTCTTTTCCCTTTCTTCTGTTTTTTTCCTCTTTTTCCTTTTTTCTCTTTTTTCCCATTTCCCCCCCTCTTTTTTTCCTTTTTCTCTTTCTCTTTTTTTCTTTTTTATTTCTCTCTTTTCCTTTTCCTTTTTTCTCTTTTTTCATCTCTTTTTTTCCTTTTTTTTCTTTCTCTTTTTTCTTTTTTATAAACTTTTTCCTTTTTTCTCTTTTTTTCCTTTTTTTCTTTCTCTTTTTTTCCTTTTTTTGTATTTTTTCTTTTTTCTCTTCCCCCCCTCTTTTTTCCTTTTTTTATCTCTCTCTTTTTTCCTTTTTTACCCCTTTTTCCTTTCTTCTGTTTTTTTCATCTTTTTCCTTTTTTCTCTTTTTTCCCGTTTCCCCCTCTTTTTTTCCTTTTTTTCTTTCTCTTTTTTTCTTTTTTTCGCTCTCTCTTTTTTCCCTTACCCCCCCTTTTTTTTAGTTTTTTTGTATTTTTTCTTTTTTCCCTTTCCTCCCCTCTTTTTTTCCTTTTTTTATCTCTCTCTTTTTTCTTTTTTACCTCTTTTCCCTTTCTTCTGTTTTTTTCCTCTTTTTCCTTTTTTCTCTTTTTTCCCATTTCCCCCCCTCTTTTTTTCCTTTTTCTCTTTCTCTTTTTTTCTTTTTTATTTCTCTCTTTTCCTTTTTTCTCTTTTTTCATCTCTTTTTTTCCTTTTTTTTCTTTCTCTTTTTTCTTTTTTATAAACTTTTTCCTTTCTTCTCTTTTTTTCCTTTTTTTCTTTCTCTTTTTTTCCTTTTTTTGTATTTTTTCTTTTTTCTCTTCCCCCCCTCTTTTTTCCTTTTTTTATCTCTCTCTTTTTTCCTTTTTTACCCCTTTTTCCTTTCTTCTGTTTTTTTCATCTTTTTCCTTTTTTCTCTTTTTTCCCGTTTCCCCCTCTTTTTTTCCTTTTTTTCTTTCTCTTTTTTTCTTTTTTTCGCTCTCTCTTTTTTCCCTTACCCCCCCTTTTTTTTAGTTTTTTTGTATTTTTTCTTTTTTCCCTTTCCTCCCCTCTTTTTTTCCTTTTTTTCTTTCTCTTTTTTCTTTTTTTCCCTCTCTTTTTCCACTTACCCCCCTCTTTTTTTCCTTTTTTTAAAATCTCTTTTTTCTTTTTTCTTTTTTCTTCTCTCACTTTTCCTTTTCCTTTTTTTCTCTTTTTTCATCTCTTTTTTTCCTTTTTTTCTTTCTCTTTTTTCTTTTTTAAAAACTTTTTCTCTTTTTTTCCTTTTTTTCTTTCTCTTTTTTCTTTTTCCTTCTCTCTCTTTTTTCCCTTACCCCCCCTCTTTTTTTCCTTTTTTTATCTCTCTCTTTTTTCTTTTTTTACCTCTTTTTCCTTTCTTCTGTTTTTTCCTCTTTTTCCTTTTTTCTCTTTTTTCCCATTTCCCCCCCTCTTTTTTTCCTTTTTTTTGTTCTCTCTCTTTTTTCCCTTACCCCCCTTTTTTTAGTTTTTTTGTATTTTTTCTTTTTTCCCTTTCCTCCCCTCTTTTTTTCCTTTTTTTATGTCTCTCTTTTTTCTTTTTTACCTCTTTTCCCTTTCTTCTGTTTTTTTCCTCTTTTTCCTTTTTTCTCTTTTTTCCCATTTCCCCCCTCTTTTTTTCCTTGTCTTTCTCTTTTTTTCTTTTTTTTTCTCTCTCTTTTCCTTTTCCTTTTTTCTCTTTTTTCATCTCTTTTTTTCCTTTTTTTTCTTTCTCTTTTTTCTTTTTTATAAACTTTTTCCTTTTTTCTCTTTTTTTCCTTTTTTTCTTTCTCTTTTTTTCCTTTTTTTTCTTTCTCTTTTTTCTTTTTTATAAACTTTTTCCTTTTTTCTCTTTTTTTCCTTTTTTTCTTTCTCTTTTTTTCCTTTTTTTGTATTTTTTCTTTTTTCTCTTTCCCCCCTCTTTTTTTCCTTTTTTTCTTTCTCTTTTTTCTTTTTTCTTCTCTCTCTTTTTTCCCTTACCCCCCTCTTTTTTTCCTTTTTTTCTCTCTCTGTCTTTTTTCTTTTTTACCTCTTTTTCCTTTCTTCTGTTTATTTCCTCTTTTTCCTTTTTTCTCTTTTTTCCCATTTCCCCCCCTCTTTTTTTCCTTTTTTTCTTTCTCTTTTTTTCCTTTTTTTGTATTTTTTCTTTTTTTCCCCTTTCCCCCTCTTTTTTTCCTTTTTTTATCTCTCTCTTTTTTCTTTTTTTACCTCTTTTTCCTTTCTTCTGTTTTTTTCCTCTTTTTCATTTTTTTCTCTTTTTTCCAATTTCCACCCCTCTTTTTTTCCTTTTTTTCTTTCTCTTTGTTTCTTTTTTTTTCTCTCTCTTTTTTCCCTTACCCCCCTCTTTTTATAGTTTTTTTGTATTTTATCTTTTTTCCCATTTCCCCCCTCTTTTTTTCCTTTTTGTCTTTCTCTTTTTTCTTTTTTCTTCTCTTTCTTTTTCCCTTACACCCCATCTTTTTTTCCTTTTTTTATCTCTCTCTTTTTTCTTTTTTACCTTTTTATCTCTCTCTTTTTTTTCTCTCTCTTTTTTTAGTTTTTTTGTATTTTTTCTTTTTTCCCTTTCCTCCCCTCTTTTTTCCCTTTTTTCTTTCTCTTTTTTTCCTCTCTCTTTTTTCCCTTACCCCCCCTCTTTTTTTCGTTTTTTTGGTATTTTTTCTTTTTTCCCTTTGCTCCCCTCTTTTTTTCCTATTTTTATCTCTCTTTTTTCTTTTTTACCTCTTTTTCCTTTCTTCTGTTTTTTCCCTCTTTTTCCTTTTTTCTCTTTTTTCCCATTTTCCCCCCTCTTTTTTTCCTTTTTTTCTTTCTCTTTTTTTCTCTCTTTTTTCCCTTACCCCCCTCTTTTTTTAGTTTTTTTGTATTTTTTCTTTTTTCCCTTTCCTCCCCTCTTTTTTTCGTTTTTTTATCTCTCTCTTTTTTCTTTTTTCTTTTTTCTTCTCTCACTTTTCCTTTTCCTTTTTTTCTCTTTTTTCATCTCTTTTTTTCCTTTTTTTTCTTTCTCTTTTTTCTTTTTTAAAAACTTTTTCTCTTTTTTTCCTTTTTTTCTTTCTCTTTTTTTCCTTTTTTTGTATTTTTTCTTTTTTCCCTTTCCCCCCTCTTTTTTTCCTTTTTTTATCTCTCTCTTTTTTCTTTTTTACCTCTTTTTCCTTTCTTCTGTTTTTTTCCACTTTTTCCTTTTTTCTCTTTTTTCCCATTTCCCCCCTTTTTTTCCTTTTTTCTTTCTCTTTTTTCTTTTTCCTTCTCTCTCTTTTTTCCCTTACCCCCCCTCTTTTTTTCCTTTTTTTATCTCTCTCTTTTTTCTTTTTTTACCTCTTTTTCCTTTCTTCTGTTTTTTTCCTCTTTTTCCTTTTTTTCTCTTTTTTCCCATTTCCCCCCTCTTTTTTTCCTTTTTTTCTTTCTCTTTTTTTTTTTTTTTTTGTTCTCTCTCTTTTTTCCCTTACCCCCCCTTTTTTTAGTTTTTTTGTATTTTTTCTTTTTTCCCTTTCCCCCCTCTTTTTTTCCTTTTTTTCTTTCTCTTTTTTCTTTTTCCTTCTCTCTCTTTTTTCCCTCACCCCCCCTCTTTTTTTCCTTTTTTTATCTCTCTCTTTTTTCTTTTTTTACCTCTTTTTCCTTTCTTCTGTTTTTTTCCTCTTTTTCCTTTCTTCTCTTTTTTCCCATTTCCCCCCCTCTTTTTTTCCATTTTTTCTTTCTCTTTTTTTTTTTTTTTTGTTCTCTCTCTTTTTTCCCTTACCCCCCCTTTTTTTTAGTTTTTTTGTATTTTTTCTTTTTTCCCTTTCCTCCCCTCTTTTTTTCCTTTTTTTATCTCTCTCTTTTTTCTTTTTTACCTCTTTTCCCTTTCTTCTGTTTTTTTCCTCTTTTTCCTTTTTTCTCTTTTTTCCCATTTCCCCCCCTCTTTTTTTCCTTTTTCTCTTTCTCTTTTTTTCTTTTTTATTTCTCTCTTTTCCTTTTTTCTCTTTTTTCATCTCTTTTTTTCCTTTTTTTTCTTTCTCTTTTTTCTTTTTTATAAACTTTTTCCTTTCTTCTCTTTTTTTCCTTTTTTTCTTTCTCTTTTTTTCCTTTTTTTGTATTTTTTCTTTTTTCTCTTCCCCCCCTCTTTTTTCCTTTTTTTATCTCTCTCTTTTTTCCTTTTTTACCCCTTTTTCCTTTCTTCTGTTTTTTTCATCTTTTTCCTTTTTTCTCTTTTTTCCCGTTTCCCCCTCTTTTTTTCCTTTTTTTCTTTCTCTTTTTTTCTTTTTTTCGCTCTCTCTTTTTTCCCTTACCCCCCCTTTTTTTTAGTTTTTTTGTATTTTTTCTTTTTTCCCTTTCCTCCCCTCTTTTTTTCCTTTTTTTCTTTCTCTTTTTTCTTTTTTTCCCTCTCTTTTTCCACTTACCCCCCTCTTTTTTTCCTTTTTTTAAAATCTCTTTTTTCTTTTTTCTTTTTTCTTCTCTCACTTTTCCTTTTCCTTTTTTTCTCTTTTTTCATCTCTTTTTTTCCTTTTTTTCTTTCTCTTTTTTCTTTTTTAAAAACTTTTTCTCTTTTTTTCCTTTTTTTCTTTCTCTTTTTTCTTTTTCCTTCTCTCTCTTTTTTCCCTTACCCCCCCTCTTTTTTTCCTTTTTTTATCTCTCTCTTTTTTCTTTTTTTACCTCTTTTTCCTTTCTTCTGTTTTTTCCTCTTTTTCCTTTTTTCTCTTTTTTCCCATTTCCCCCCCTCTTTTTTTCCTTTTTTTTGTTCTCTCTCTTTTTTCCCTTACCCCCCCTTTTTTTAGTTTTTTTGTATTTTTTCTTTTTTCCCTTTCCTCCCCTCTTTTTTTCCTTTTTTTATGTCTCTCTTTTTTCTTTTTTACCTCTTTTCCCTTTCTTCTGTTTTTTTCCTCTTTTTCCTTTTTTCTCTTTTTTCCCATTTCCCCCCTCTTTTTTTCCTTGTCTTTCTCTTTTTTTCTTTTTTTTTCTCTCTCTTTTCCTTTTCCTTTTTTCTCTTTTTTCATCTCTTTTTTTCCTTTTTTTTCTTTCTCTTTTTTCTTTTTTATAAACTTTTTCCTTTTTTCTCTTTTTTTCCTTTTTTTCTTTCTCTTTTTTTCCTTTTTTTGTATTTTTTCTTTTTTCTCTTTCCCCCCTCTTTTTTCCTTTTTTTATTTCTCTCTTTTTTCCTTTTTTACCCCTTTTTCCTTTCTTCTGTTTTTTTCCTCTTTTTCCTTTTTTCTCTTTTTTCCCATTTCCCCCCTCTTTTTTTCCTTGTCTTTCTCTTTTTTTCTTTTTTTTCTCTCTCTTTTCCTTTTCCTTTTTTCTCTTTTTTCATCTCTTTTTTTCCTTTTTTTTTCTTTCTCTTTTTTCTTTTTTATAAACTTTTTCCTTTTTTCTCTTTTTTTCCTTTTTTTCTTTCTCTTTTTTTCCTTTTTTTGTATTTTTTCTTTTTTCTCTTTCCCCCCTCTTTTTTTCGTTTTTTTATCTCTCTCTTTTTCCTTTTTTCTTTTTTCTCTCTCTCTCTTTTTTTCTTCACTTTTTCCTTTCTTCTGTTTCTCTTTTTCCTTTTTCTCTCTTTTTTCCTATTTCCCCCTCTCTTTTTTCCTTTTTTTCTTTCTCTTTTTTCTTTTTTACCTCTTTTTCCTTTCTTCTGTTTTTTCCTCTTTTTCCTTTTTTTCTCTTTTTTCCCATTTCCCCCCCTCTTTTTTTCCTTTTTTTCTTTCTCTTTTTTTCTTTTTTTTCCTCTCTCTTTCTTCCCTTACCCCCCCTCTTTTTTTTAGTTTTTTTGTATTTTTTCTTTTTTCCCTTTCCTCCCCTCTTTTTTCCTTTTTTTATCTCTCTCTTTTTTCTTTATTACCTCTTTTTCCTTTCTTCTGTTTTTTTCCTCTTTTTCCTTTTTTCTCTTTTTTCCCATTTCCCCCCCTCTTTTTTTCCTTTTTTTCTTTCTCTTTTTTTCTTTTTTTTTCTCTCTCTTTTTTCCCTTACCCCCCTCTTTTTTTCGTTTTTTTCTCTCTCTCTTTTTTTCTTTCTCTTTTTTCCTTTTTTTTCATTCTCTTTTTTCTTTTTTAAAAACTTTTTCCTTTTTTCTCTTTTTTTCCTTTTTTTCTTTCTCTTTTTTTCCTTTTTTTGTATTTTTTCTTTTTTTCCCCTTTCCCCCTCTTTTTTTCCTTTTTTTATCTCTCTCTTTTTTCTTTTTTTACCTCTTTTTCCTTTCTTCTGTTTTTTTCCTCTTTTTCATTTTTTTCTCTTTTTTCCAATGTCCACCCCTCTTTTTTTCCTTTTTTTCTTTCTCTTTGTTTCTTTTTTCTCTCTCTCTTTTTTCCCTTACCCCCCTCTTTTTTTAGTTTTTTTGTATTTTATCTTTTTTCCCATTTCCCCCCCCTCTTTTTTTCCTTTTTGTCTTTCTCTTTGTTTCTTTTTTTTCTCTCTCTTTTTTCCCTTACCCCCCTCTTTTTTTCGTTTTTTTTATCTCTCTATTTTTTCTTTTTTCTTTTTTCTCTCTCTCTCTTTTTTTCTTCTCTTTTTCCTTTCTTCTGTTTCTCTTTTTCCTTTTTTTCTCTTTTTTCACATTTCCCCCCCTCTTTTTTTCCTTTTTTTCTTTCTCTTTTTTCTTTTTTACCTCTTTTTCCTTTCTTCTGTTTTTTTCCACTTTTTCCTTTTTTCTCTTTTTTCCCATTTCCCCCCCTCTTTTTTTCCTTTTTTTCTTTCTCTTTTTTTTTTTTTTTTTGTTCTCTCTCTTTTTTCCCTTACCCCCCCTTTTTTTTTAGTTTTTTTTGTATTTTTTCTTTTTTCCCTTTCCTCCCCTCTTTTTTTCCTTTTTTTCTTTCTCTTTTTTTTCCTTTTTTTTTATCTCTCTCTTTTTTCTTTTTTCTTTTTTCTTCTCTCACTTTTCCTTTTCCTTTTTTTCTCTTTTTTCTTTTTTTATCTCTTTTTTTCCTTTTTTTTCTTTCTCTTTTTTCTTTTTTTAAAACTTTTTCCTTTTTTCTCTTTTTTTCCTTTTTTTCTTTCTCTTTTTTTCCTTTTTTTGTATTTTTTCTTTTTTCTCTTTCCCCATCTTTTTTTCGTTTTTTTATCTCTCTCTTTTTCCTTTTTTCTTTTTTCTCTCTCTCTCTTTTTTTCTTCACTTTTTCCTTTCTTCTGTTTCTCTTTTTCCTTTTTCTCTCTTTTTTCCTATTTCCCCCCCTCTTTTTTTCCTTTTTTTCTTTCTCTTTTTTCTTTTTTACCTCTTTTTCCTTTCTTCTGTTTTTTCCTCTTTTTCCTTTTTTTCTCTTTTTTCCCATTTCCCCCCCTCTTTTTTTCCTTTTTTTCTTTCTCTTTTTTTCTTTTTTTTCCTCTCTCTTTCTTCCCTTACCCCCCCTCTTTTTTTTAGTTTTTTTGTATTTTTTCTTTTTTCCCTTTCCTCCCCTCTTTTTTCCTTTTTTTATCTCTCTCTTTTTTCTTTATTACCTCTTTTTCCTTTTTTCTGTTTTTTTCCTCTTTTTCCTTTTTTCTCTTTTTTCCCATTTCCCCCCCTCTTTTTTTCCTTTTTTTCTTTCTCTTTTTTTCTTTTTTTTTCTCTCTCTTTTTTCCCTTACCCCCTCTTTTTTTCGTTTTTTTCCCTCTCTCTTTTTTCTTTCTCTTTTTTTCCTTTTTTTTCATTCTCTTTTTTCTTTTTTAAAAACTTTTTCCTTTTTTCTCTTTTTTTCCTTTTTTTCTTTCTCTTTTTTTCCTTTTTTTGTATTTTTTCTTTTTTCCCTTTCCCCCCCTCTTTTTTCTTTTTTTTCTCTTTTTCCTTTCTTCTGTTTTTTTTCGCTTTTTCTTTTTTTCTCTTTTTTCCCATTCCCCCCCTCTTTTTTTCCTTTTTTTCTTTCTGTTTTTTCTCTCTCTTTTTTCCCTTACCCCCCTCTTTTTTTAGTTTTTTTGTATTTTATCTTTTTTCCCATTTCCCCCCCCCTCTTTTTTCCTTTTTGTCTTTCTCTTTGTTTCTTTTTTTTCTCTCTCTTTTTTCCCTTACCCCCCTCTTTTTTTCCTTTTTTTATCTCTCTCTTTTTTACCTTTTTATCTCTCTCTTTTTTTTTCTCTCTCTTTTTTTAGTTTTTTTGTATTTTTTCTTTTTTCCCTTTCCTCCCCTCTTTTTTTCCTTTTTTTATCTCTCTCTTTTTTCTTTTTTACCTCTTTTTCCTTTCTTCTGTTTTTTTCCACTTTTTCCTTTTTTCTCTTTTTTCCCATTTCCCCCCCTCTTTTTTTCCTTTTTTTCTTTCTCTTTTTTTTTTTTTTTTTGTTCTCTCTCTTTTTTCCCTTACCCCCCCTTTTTTTTAGTTTTTTTGTATTTTTTCTTTTTTCCCTTTCCTCCCCTCTTTTTTTCCTTTTTTTCTTTCTCTTTTTTTTCCTTTTTTTATCTCTCTCTTTTTTCTTTTTTCTTTTTTCTTCTCTCACTTTTCCTTTTCCTTTTTTTCTCTTTTTTCTTTTTTTATCTCTTTTTTTCCTTTTTTTTCTTTCGCTTTTTTCTTTTTTTAAAACTTTTTCCTTTTTTCTCTTTTTTCGCTTACCCCCCCTCTTTTTTTCGTTTTTTTATCTCTCTCTTTTTTCTTTTTTCTTTTTTCTTCCCTCACTTTTCCTTTTCCTTTTTTCTCTTTTTTCATCTCTTTTTTTCCTTTTTTTCTTTCTCTTTTTTCTTTTAAAAAAACTTTCCTTTTTTCTCTCTCTTTTTTTCCTTTTTTTGTATTTTTTCTTTTTTCCCTTTCCCCCCTCTTTTTTTCCTTTTTTTTAATCTCTTTTTTCTTTTTACCTCTTTTTCCTTTCTTCTGTTTTTTTCCTCTTTTTCCTTTTTTCTCTTTTTTCCCATTTCCCCCCCTCTTTTTTTCCTTTTTTTCTTTCTCTTTTTTCTTTTTTCTTCTCTCTCTTTTTTCCCTTACCCCCCTCTTTTTTTCCTTTTTTTCTCTCTCTGTCTTTTTTCTTTTTTACCTCTTTTTCCTTTCTTCTGTTTATTTCCTCTTTTTCCTTTTTTTCTCTTTTTTCCCATTTCCCCCTCTTTTTTTCCTTTTTTTCTTTCTCTTTTTTTCCTTTTTTTGTATTTTTTCTTTTTTTCCCCTTTCCCCCTCTTTTTTTCCTTTTTTTATCTCTCTCTTTTTTCTTTTTTTACCTCTTTTTCCTTTCTTCTGTTTTTTTCCTCTTTTTCATTTTTTTCTCTTTTTTCCAATTTCCACCCCTCTTTTTTTCCTTTTTTTCTTTCTCTTTGTTTCTTTTTTTTTCTCTCTCTTTTTTCCCTTACCCCCCTCTTTTTATAGTTTTTTTGTATTTTATCTTTTTTCCCATTTCCCCCCTCTTTTTTTCCTTTTTGTCTTTCTCTTTTTTCTTTTTTCTTCTCTCTCTTTTTCCCTTACACCCCATCTTTTTTTCCTTTTTTTATCTCTCTCTTTTTTCTTTTTTACCTTTTTATCTCTCTCTTTTTTTTCTCTCTCTTTTTTTAGTTTTTTTGTATTTTTTCTTTTTTCCCTTTCCTCCCCTCTTTTTTCCCTTTTTTCTTTCTCTTTTTTTCCTCTCTCTTTTTTCCCTTACCCCCCCTCTTTTTTTCGTTTTTTTGGTATTTTTTCTTTTTTCCCTTTGCTCCCCTCTTTTTTTCCTATTTTTATCTCTCTTTTTTCTTTTTTACCTCTTTTTCCTTTCTTCTGTTTTTTCCCTCTTTTTCCTTTTTTCTCTTTTTTCCCATTTTCCCCCCTCTTTTTTTCCTTTTTTTCTTTCTCTTTTTTTCTCTCTTTTTTCCCTTACCCCCCTCTTTTTTTAGTTTTTTTGTATTTTTTCTTTTTTCCCTTTCCTCCCCTCTTTTTTTCGTTTTTTTATCTCTCTCTTTTTTCTTTTTTCTTTTTTCTTCTCTCACTTTTCCTTTTCCTTTTTTTCTCTTTTTTCATCTCTTTTTTTCCTTTTTTTTCTTTCTCTTTTTTCTTTTTTAAAAACTTTTTCTCTTTTTTTCCTTTTTTTCTTTCTCTTTTTTTCCTTTTTTTGTATTTTTTCTTTTTTCCCTTTCCCCCCTCTTTTTTTCCTTTTTTTATCTCTCTCTTTTTTCTTTTTTACCTCTTTTTCCTTTCTTCTGTTTTTTTCCACTTTTTCCTTTTTTCTCTTTTTTCCCATTTCCCCCCTTTTTTTCCTTTTTTCTTTCTCTTTTTTCTTTTTCCTTCTCTCTCTTTTTTCCCTTACCCCCCCTCTTTTTTTCCTTTTTTTATCTCTCTCTTTTTTCTTTTTTTACCTCTTTTTCCTTTCTTCTGTTTTTTTCCTCTTTTTCCTTTTTTTCTCTTTTTTCCCATTTCCCCCCTCTTTTTTTCCTTTTTTTCTTTCTCTTTTTTTTTTTTTTTTGTTCTCTCTCTTTTTTCCCTTACCCCCCCTTTTTTTAGTTTTTTTGTATTTTTTCTTTTTTCCCTTTCCCCCCTCTTTTTTTCCTTTTTTTCTTTCTCTTTTTTCTTTTTCCTTCTCTCTCTTTTTTCCCTCACCCCCCCTCTTTTTTTCCTTTTTTTATCTCTCTCTTTTTTCTTTTTTTACCTCTTTTTCCTTTCTTCTGTTTTTTTCCTCTTTTTCCTTTCTTCTCTTTTTTCCCATTTCCCCCCCTCTTTTTTTCCATTTTTTCTTTCTCTTTTTTTTTTTTTTTTGTTCTCTCTCTTTTTTCCCTTACCCCCCCTTTTTTTTAGTTTTTTTGTATTTTTTCTTTTTTCCCTTTCCTCCCCTCTTTTTTTCCTTTTTTTATCTCTCTCTTTTTTCTTTTTTACCTCTTTTCCCTTTCTTCTGTTTTTTTCCTCTTTTTCCTTTTTTCTCTTTTTTCCCATTTCCCCCCCTCTTTTTTTCCTTTTTCTCTTTCTCTTTTTTTCTTTTTTATTTCTCTCTTTTCCTTTTTTCTCTTTTTTCATCTCTTTTTTTCCTTTTTTTTCTTTCTCTTTTTTCTTTTTTATAAACTTTTTCCTTTCTTCTCTTTTTTTCCTTTTTTTCTTTCTCTTTTTTTCCTTTTTTTGTATTTTTTCTTTTTTCTCTTCCCCCCCTCTTTTTTCCTTTTTTTATCTCTCTCTTTTTTCCTTTTTTACCCCTTTTTCCTTTCTTCTGTTTTTTTCATCTTTTTCCTTTTTTCTCTTTTTTCCCGTTTCCCCCTCTTTTTTCCTTTTTTTCTTTCTCTTTTTTTCTTTTTTTCGCTCTCTCTTTTTTCCCTTACCCCCCCTTTTTTTTAGTTTTTTTGTATTTTTTCTTTTTTCCCTTTCCTCCCCTCTTTTTTTCCTTTTTTTCTTTCTCTTTTTTCTTTTTTTCCCTCTCTTTTTCCACTTACCCCCCTCTTTTTTTCCTTTTTTTAAAATCTCTTTTTTCTTTTTTCTTTTTTCTTCTCTCACTTTTCCTTTTCCTTTTTTTCTCTTTTTTCATCTCTTTTTTTCCTTTTTTTCTTTCTCTTTTTTCTTTTTTAAAAACTTTTTCTCTTTTTTTCCTTTTTTTCTTTCTCTTTTTTCTTTTTCCTTCTCTCTCTTTTTTCCCTTACCCCCCCTCTTTTTTTCCTTTTTTTATCTCTCTCTTTTTTCTTTTTTTACCTCTTTTTCCTTTCTTCTGTTTTTTCCTCTTTTTCCTTTTTTCTCTTTTTTCCCATTTCCCCCCCTCTTTTTTTCCTTTTTTTTGTTCTCTCTCTTTTTTCCCTTACCCCCCCTTTTTTTAGTTTTTTTGTATTTTTTCTTTTTTCCCTTTCCTCCCCTCTTTTTTTCCTTTTTTTATCTCTCTCTTTTTTCTTTTTTACCTCTTTTCCCTTTCTTCTGTTTTTTTCCTCTTTTTCCTTTTTTCTCTTTTTTCCCATTTCCCCCCTCTTTTTTTCCTTGTCTTTCTCTTTTTTTCTTTTTTTTTCTCTCTCTTTTCCTTTTCCTTTTTTCTCTTTTTTCATCTCTTTTTTTCCTTTTTTTTCTTTCTCTTTTTTCTTTTTTATAAACTTTTTCCTTTTTTCTCTTTTTTTCCTTTTTTTCTTTCTCTTTTTTTCCTTTTTTTGTATTTTTTCTTTTTTCTCTTTCCCCCCTCTTTTTTCCTTTTTTTATTTCTCTCTTTTTTCCTTTTTTACCCCTTTTTCCTTTCTTCTGTTTTTTTCCTCTTTTTCCTTTTTTCTCTTTTTTCCCATTTCCCCCCTCTTTTTTTCCTTGTCTTTCTCTTTTTTTCTTTTTTTTTCTCTCTCTTTTCCTTTTCCTTTTTTCTCTTTTTTCATCTCTTTTTTTCCTTTTTTTTTCTTTCTCTTTTTTCTTTTTTATAAACTTTTTCCTTTTTTCTCTTTTTTTCCTTTTTTTCTTTCTCTTTTTTTCCTTTTTTTGTATTTTTTCTTTTTTCTCTTTCCCCCCTCTTTTTTTCGTTTTTTTATCTCTCTCTTTTTCCTTTTTTCTTTTTTCTCTCTCTCTCTTTTTTTCTTCACTTTTTCCTTTCTTCTGTTTCTCTTTTTCCTTTTTCTCTCTTTTTTCCTATTTCCCCCTCTCTTTTTTTCCTTTTTTTCTTTCTCTTTTTTCTTTTTTACCTCTTTTTCCTTTCTTCTGTTTTTTCCTCTTTTTCCTTTTTTTCTCTTTTTTCCCATTTCCCCCCCTCTTTTTTTCCTTTTTTTCTTTCTCTTTTTTTCTTTTTTTTCCTCTCTCTTTCTTCCCTTACCCCCCCTCTTTTTTTTAGTTTTTTTGTATTTTTTCTTTTTTCCCTTTCCTCCCCTCTTTTTTCCTTTTTTTATCTCTCTCTTTTTTCTTTATTACCTCTTTTTCCTTTCTTCTGTTTTTTTCCTCTTTTTCCTTTTTTCTCTTTTTTCCCATTTCCCCCCCTCTTTTTTTCCTTTTTTTCTTTCTCTTTTTTTCTTTTTTTTTCTCTCTCTTTTTTCCCTTACCCCCCTCTTTTTTTCGTTTTTTTCTCTCTCTCTTTTTTTCTTTCTCTTTTTTCCTTTTTTTTCATTCTCTTTTTTCTTTTTTAAAAACTTTTTCCTTTTTTCTCTTTTTTTCCTTTTTTTCTTTCTCTTTTTTTCCTTTTTTTGTATTTTTTCTTTTTTCCCTTTCCCCCCCTCTTTTTTCCTTTTTTGATCTTTCTTTTTTCTTTTTTACCTCTTTTTCCTTTCTTCTGTTTTTTTCCTCTTTTTCCTTTTTTTCTCTTTTTTCCCATTTCCCCCCCTCTTTTTTTCCTTTTTTTCTTTCTCTTTTTTTCCTTTTTTTGTATTTTTTCTTTTTTTCCCCTTTCCCCCTCTTTTTTTCCTTTTTTTATCTCTCTCTTTTTTCTTTTTTTACCTCTTTTTCCTTTCTTCTGTTTTTTTCCTCTTTTTCATTTTTTTCTCTTTTTTCCAATGTCCACCCCTCTTTTTTTCCTTTTTTTCTTTCTCTTTGTTTCTTTTTTCTCTCTCTCTTTTTTCCCTTACCCCCCTCTTTTTTTAGTTTTTTTGTATTTTATCTTTTTTCCCATTTCCCCCCCCTCTTTTTTTCCTTTTTGTCTTTCTCTTTGTTTCTTTTTTTTCTCTCTCTTTTTTCCCTTACCCCCCTCTTTTTTTCGTTTTTTTTATCTCTCTATTTTTTCTTTTTTCTTTTTTCTCTCTCTCTCTTTTTTTCTTCTCTTTTTCCTTTCTTCTGTTTCTCTTTTTCCTTTTTTTCTCTTTTTTCACATTTCCCCCCCTCTTTTTTTCCTTTTTTTCTTTCTCTTTTTTCTTTTTTACCTCTTTTTCCTTTCTTCTGTTTTTTTCCACTTTTTCCTTTTTTCTCTTTTTTCCCATTTCCCCCCCTCTTTTTTTCCTTTTTTTCTTTCTCTTTTTTTTTTTTTTTTGTTCTCTCTCTTTTTTCCCTTACCCCCCCTTTTTTTTAGTTTTTTTTGTATTTTTTCTTTTTTCCCTTTCCTCCCCTCTTTTTTTCCTTTTTTTCTTTCTCTTTTTTTTCCTTTTTTTTTATCTCTCTCTTTTTTCTTTTTTCTTTTTTCTTCTCTCACTTTTCCTTTTCCTTTTTTTCTCTTTTTTCTTTTTTTATCTCTTTTTTTCCTTTTTTTTCTTTCTCTTTTTTCTTTTTTTAAAACTTTTTCCTTTTTTCTCTTTTTTTCCTTTTTTTCTTTCTCTTTTTTTCCTTTTTTTGTATTTTTTCTTTTTTCTCTTTCCCCATCTTTTTTTCGTTTTTTTATCTCTCTCTTTTTCCTTTTTTCTTTTTTCTCTCTCTCTCTTTTTTTCTTCACTTTTTCCTTTCTTCTGTTTCTCTTTTTCCTTTTTCTCTCTTTTTTCCTATTTCCCCCCCTCTTTTTTTCCTTTTTTTCTTTCTCTTTTTTCTTTTTTACCTCTTTTTCCTTTCTTCTGTTTTTTCCTCTTTTTCCTTTTTTTCTCTTTTTTCCCATTTCCCCCCCTCTTTTTTTCCTTTTTTTCTTTCTCTTTTTTTCTTTTTTTTCCTCTCTCTTTCTTCCCTTACCCCCCCTCTTTTTTTTAGTTTTTTTGTATTTTTTCTTTTTTCCCTTTCCTCCCCTCTTTTTTCCTTTTTTTATCTCTCTCTTTTTTCTTTATTACCTCTTTTTCCTTTCTTCTGTTTTTTTCCTCTTTTTCCTTTTTTCTCTTTTTTCCCATTTCCCCCCCTCTTTTTTCCTTTTTTTCTTTCTCTTTTTTTCTTTTTTTTTCTCTCTCTTTTTTCCCTTACCCCCTCTTTTTTTCGTTTTTTTCTCTCTCTCTTTTTTCTTTCTCTTTTTTTCCTTTTTTTTCATTCTCTTTTTTCTTTTTTAAAAACTTTTTCCTTTTTTCTCTTTTTTTCCTTTTTTTCTTTCTCTTTTTTTCCTTTTTTTGTATTTTTTCTTTTTTCCCTTTCCCCCCCTCTTTTTTCTTTTTTTTCTCTTTTTCCTTTCTTCTGTTTTTTTTCGCTTTTTCTTTTTTTCTCTTTTTTCCCATTCCCCCCCTCTTTTTTTCCTTTTTTTCTTTCTGTTTTTTCTCTCTCTTTTTTCCCTTACCCCCCTCTTTTTTTAGTTTTTTTGTATTTTATCTTTTTTCCCATTTCCCCCCCCCTCTTTTTTCCTTTTTGTCTTTCTCTTTGTTTCTTTTTTTTCTCTCTCTTTTTTCCCTTACCCCCCTCTTTTTTTCCTTTTTTTATCTCTCTCTTTTTTACCTTTTTATCTCTCTCTTTTTTTTTCTCTCTCTTTTTTTAGTTTTTTTGTATTTTTTCTTTTTTCCCTTTCCTCCCCTCTTTTTTTCCTTTTTTTATCTCTCTCTTTTTTCTTTTTTACCTCTTTTTCCTTTCTTCTGTTTTTTTCCACTTTTTCCTTTTTTCTCTTTTTTCCCATTTCCCCCCCTCTTTTTTTCCTTTTTTTCTTTCTCTTTTTTTTTTTTTTTTTGTTCTCTCTCTTTTTTCCCTTACCCCCCCTTTTTTTTAGTTTTTTTGTATTTTTTCTTTTTTCCCTTTCCTCCCCTCTTTTTTTCCTTTTTTTCTTTCTCTTTTTTTTCCTTTTTTTATCTCTCTCTTTTTTCTTTTTTCTTTTTTCTTCTCTCACTTTTCCTTTTCCTTTTTTTCTCTTTTTTCTTTTTTTATCTCTTTTTTTCCTTTTTTTTCTTTCGCTTTTTTCTTTTTTTAAAACTTTTTCCTTTTTTCTCTTTTTTCGCTTACCCCCCCTCTTTTTTTCGTTTTTTTATCTCTCTCTTTTTTCTTTTTTCTTTTTTCTTCTCTCACTTTTCCTTTTCCTTTTTTCTCTTTTTTCATCTCTTTTTTTCCTTTTTTTCTTTCTCTTTTTTCTTTTAAAAAAACTTTCCTTTTTTCTCTTTTTTCCTTTTTTCTTTCTCTTTTTTTCCTTTTTTTGTATTTTTTCTTTTTTCCCTTTCCCCCCTCTTTTTTTCCTTTTTTTTAATCTCTTTTTTCTTTTTACCTCTTTTTCCTTTCTTCTGTTTTTTTCCTCTTTTTCCTTTTTTCTCTTTTTTCCCATTTCCCCCCCTCTTTTTTTCCTTTTTTTCTTTCTCTTTTTTCTTTTTTCTTCTCTCTCTTTTTTCCCTTACCCCCCTCTTTTTTTCCTTTTTTTCTCTCTCTGTCTTTTTTCTTTTTTACCTCTTTTTCCTTTCTTCTGTTTATTTCCTCTTTTTCCTTTTTTTCTCTTTTTTCCCATTTCCCCCTCTTTTTTTCCTTTTTTTCTTTCTCTTTTTTTCCTTTTTTTGTATTTTTTCTTTTTTTCCCCTTTCCCCCTCTTTTTTTCCTTTTTTTATCTCTCTCTTTTTTCTTTTTTTACCTCTTTTTCCTTTCTTCTGTTTTTTTCCTCTTTTTCATTTTTTTCTCTTTTTTCCAATTTCCACCCCTCTTTTTTTCCTTTTTTTCTTTCTCTTTGTTTCTTTTTTTTTCTCTCTCTTTTTTCCCTTACCCCCCTCTTTTTATAGTTTTTTTGTATTTTATCTTTTTTCCCATTTCCCCCCTCTTTTTTTCCTTTTTGTCTTTCTCTTTTTTCTTTTTTTTTCTCTCTCTTTTTCCCTTACACCCCATCTTTTTTTCCTTTTTTTATCTCTCTCTTTTTTCTTTTTTACCTTTTTATCTCTCTCTTTTTTTTCTCTCTCTTTTTTTAGTTTTTTTGTATTTTTTCTTTTTTCCCTTTCCTCCCCTCTTTTTTTCCTTTTTTTATCTCTCTCTTTTTTCTTTTTTACCTCTTTTTCCTTTCTTCTGTTTTTTTCCTCTTTTTCCTTTTTTCTCTTTTTTACCATTTCCCCCCTCTTTTTTCCTTTTTGTCTTTCTCTTTTTTCTTTTTTTTCTCTCTCTTTTTTCCCTTACCCCCCCTCTTTTTTTCGTTTTTTTTGTATTTTTTTCTTTTTTCCCTTTGCTCCCCTCTTTTTTTCCTTTTTTTATCTCTCTTTTTTCTTTTTTACCTCTTTTTCCTTTCTTCTGTTTTTTCCCTCTTTTTCCTTTTTTCTCTTTTTTCCCATTTTCCCCCCTCTTTTTTTCCTTTTTTTCTTTCTCTTTTTTTCTCTCTTTTTTCCCTTACCCCCCCTCTTTTTTTAGTTTTTTTGCATTTTTTCTTTTTTCCCTTTCCTCCCCTCTTTTTTTCGTTTTGTTATCTCTCTCTTTTTTCTTTTTTCTTTTTTCTTCTCTCACTTTTCCTTTTCCTTTTTTTCTCTTTTTTCATCTCTTTTTTTCCTTTTTTTTCTTTCTCTTTTTTATTTTTTAAAAACTTTTTCTCTTTTTTTCCTTTTTTTCTTTCTCTTTTTTTCCTTTTTTTGTATTTTTTCTTTTTTCCCTTTCCCCCCTCTTTTTTTCCTTTTTTTATCTCTCTCTTTTTTCTTTTTTTACCTCTTTTTCCTTTCTTCTGTTTTTTTCCACTTTTTCCTTTTTTCTCTTTTTTCCCATTTCCCCCCTCTTTTTTTCTTTCTCTTTTTTCTTTTTCCTTCTCTCTCTTTTTTCCCTTACCCCCCCTCTTTTTTTCCTTTTTTTATCTCTCTCTTTTTTCTTTTTTTACCTCTTTTTCCTTTCTTCTGTTTTTTTCCTCTTTTTCCTTTTTTTCTCTTTTTTCCCATTTCCCCCCCTCTTTTTTTCCTTTTTTTCTTTCTCTTTTTTTTTTTTTTTTGTTCTCTCTCTTTTTTCCCTTACCCCCCCTTTTTTAAAGTTTTTTTGTATTTTTTCTTTTTTCCCTTTCCTCCCCTCTTTTTTTCCTTTTTTTATCTCTCTCTTTTTTCTTTTTTTACCTCTTTTCCCTTTCTTCTGTTTTTTTCCTCTTTTTCCTTTTTTCTCTTTTTTCCCATTTCCCCCCCTCTTTTTTTCCTTTTTCTCTTTCTCTTTTTTTCTTTTTTATTTCTCTCTTTTCCTTTTCCTTTTTTCTCTTTTTTCATCTCTTTTTTTCCTTTTTTTTCTTTCTCTTTTTTCTTTTTTATAAACTTTTTCCTTTTTTCTCTTTTTTTCCTTTTTTTCTTTCTCTTTTTTTCCTTTTTTGGTATTTTTTCTTTTTTCTCTTTCCCCCCCTCTTTTTTCCTTTTTTTATCTCTCTCTTTTTTCCTTTTTTACCCCTTTTTTCTTTCTTCTGTTTTTTTCCTCTTTTTCCTTTTTTCTCTTTTTTCCCGTTTCCCCCTCTTTTTTTCCTTTTTTTCTTTCTCTTTTTTCTTTTTTTCGCTCTCTCTTTTTTCCCTTACCCCCCCCTTTTTTTAAAGTTTTTTTGTATTTTTTCTTTTTTCCCTTTCCTCCCCTCTTTTTTTCCTTTTTTTCTTTCTCTTTTTTTCTTTTTTTCCCTCTCTTTTTCCACTTACCCCCCTCTTTTTTTCCTTTTTTTTAAATCTCTTTTTTCTTTTTTCTTTTTTCTTCTCTCACTTTTCCTTTTCCTTTTTTTCTCTTTTTTCATCTCTTTTTTTCCTTTTTTTTCTTTCTCTTTTTTCTTTTTTAAAAACTTTTTCTCTTTTTTTCCTTTTTTCTTTCTCTTTTTTCTTTTTCCTTCTCTCTCTTTTTTCCCTTACCCCCCCTCTTTTTTTCCTTTTTTTATCTCTCTCTTTTTTCTTTTTTTACCTCTTTTTCCTTTCTTCTGTTTTTTCCTCTTTTTCCTTTTTTCTCTTTTTTCCCATTTCCCCCCCTCTTTTTTTCCTTTTTTTCTTTCTCTTTTTTCTTTTTTCTTCTCTCTCTTTTTTCCCTTACCCCCCTCTTTTTTTCCTTTTTTTCTCTCTCTGTCTTTTTTCTTTTTTACCTCTTTTTCCTTTCTTCTGTTTATTTCCTCTTTTTCCTTTTTTTCTCTTTTTTCCCATTTCCCCCTCTTTTTTTCCTTTTTTTCTTTCTCTTTTTTTCCTTTTTTTGTATTTTTTCTTTTTTTCCCCTTTCCCCCTCTTTTTTTCCTTTTTTTATCTCTCTCTTTTTTCTTTTTTTACCTCTTTTTCCTTTCTTCTGTTTTTTTCCTCTTTTTCATTTTTTTCTCTTTTTTCCAATTTCCACCCCTCTTTTTTTCCTTTTTTTCTTTCTCTTTGTTTCTTTTTTTTTCTCTCTCTTTTTTCCCTTACCCCCCTCTTTTTATAGTTTTTTTGTATTTTATCTTTTTTCCCATTTCCCCCCTCTTTTTTTCCTTTTTGTCTTTCTCTTTTTTCTTTTTTTTTCTCTCTCTTTTTCCCTTACACCCCATCTTTTTTTCCTTTTTTTATCTCTCTCTTTTTTCTTTTTTACCTTTTTATCTCTCTCTTTTTTTTCTCTCTCTTTTTTTAGTTTTTTTGTATTTTTTCTTTTTTCCCTTTCCTCCCCTCTTTTTTTCCTTTTTTTATCTCTCTCTTTTTTCTTTTTTACCTCTTTTTCCTTTCTTCTGTTTTTTTCCTCTTTTTCCTTTTTTCTCTTTTTTACCATTTCCCCCCTCTTTTTTCCTTTTTGTCTTTCTCTTTTTTCTTTTTTTTCTCTCTCTTTTTTCCCTTACCCCCCCTCTTTTTTTCGTTTTTTTTGTATTTTTTTCTTTTTTCCCTTTGCTCCCCTCTTTTTTTCCTTTTTTTATCTCTCTTTTTTCTTTTTTACCTCTTTTTCCTTTCTTCTGTTTTTTCCCTCTTTTTCCTTTTTTCTCTTTTTTCCCATTTTCCCCCCTCTTTTTTTCCTTTTTTTCTTTCTCTTTTTTTCTCTCTTTTTTCCCTTACCCCCCCTCTTTTTTTAGTTTTTTTGCATTTTTTCTTTTTTCCCTTTCCTCCCCTCTTTTTTTCGTTTTTTTATCTCTCTCTTTTTTCTTTTTTCTTTTTTCTTCTCTCACTTTTCCTTTTCCTTTTTTTCTCTTTTTTCATCTCTTTTTTTCCTTTTTTTTCTTTCTCTTTTTTATTTTTTAAAAACTTTTTCTCTTTTTTTCCTTTTTTTCTTTCTCTTTTTTTCCTTTTTTTGTATTTTTTCTTTTTTCCCTTTCCCCCCTCTTTTTTTCCTTTTTTTATCTCTCTCTTTTTTCTTTTTTTACCTCTTTTTCCTTTCTTCTGTTTTTTTCCACTTTTTCCTTTTTTCTCTTTTTTCCCATTTCCCCCCTCTTTTTTTCCTTTTTTTCTTTCTCTTTTTTCTTTTTCCTTCTCTCTCTTTTTTCCCTTACCCCCCCTCTTTTTTTCCTTTTTTTATCTCTCTCTTTTTTCTTTTTTTACCTCTTTTTCCTTTCTTCTGTTTTTTTCCTCTTTTTCCTTTTTTTCTCTTTTTTCCCATTTCCCCCCCCTCTTTTTTTCCTTTTTTTCTTTCTCTTTTTTTTTTTTTTTTGTTCTCTCTCTTTTTTCCCTTACCCCCCCTTTTTTAAAGTTTTTTTGTATTTTTTCTTTTTTCCCTTTCCTCCCCTCTTTTTTTCCTTTTTTTATCTCTCTCTTTTTTCTTTTTTTACCTCTTTTCCCTTTCTTCTGTTTTTTTCCTCTTTTTCCTTTTTTCTCTTTTTTCCCATTTCCCCCCCTCTTTTTTTCCTTTTTCTCTTTCTCTTTTTTTCTTTTTTATTTCTCTCTTTTCCTTTTCCTTTTTTCTCTTTTTTCATCTCTTTTTTTCCTTTTTTTTCTTTCTCTTTTTTCTTTTTTATAAACTTTTTCCTTTTTTCTCTTTTTTTCCTTTTTTTCTTTCTCTTTTTTTCCTTTTTTGGTATTTTTTCTTTTTTCTCTTTCCCCCCCTCTTTTTTCCTTTTTTTATCTCTCTCTTTTTTCCTTTTTTACCCCTTTTTTCTTTCTTCTGTTTTTTTCCTCTTTTTCCTTTTTTCTCTTTTTTCCCGTTTCCCCCTCTTTTTTTCCTTTTTTTCTTTCTCTTTTTTCTTTTTTTCGCTCTCTCTTTTTTCCCTTACCCCCCCCTTTTTTTTAAGTTTTTTTGTATTTTTTCTTTTTTCCCTTTCCTCCCCTCTTTTTTTCCTTTTTTTCTTTCTCTTTTTTTCTTTTTTCCCTCTCTTTTTCCACTTACCCCCCTCTTTTTTTCCTTTTTTTTAAATCTCTTTTTTCTTTTTTCTTTTTTCTTCTCTCACTTTTCCTTTTCCTTTTTTTCTCTTTTTTCATCTCTTTTTTTCCTTTTTTTTCTTTCTCTTTTTTCTTTTTTAAAAACTTTTTCTCTTTTTTTCCTTTTTTCTTTCTCTTTTTTCTTTTTCCTTCTCTCTCTTTTTTCCCTTACCCCCCCTCTTTTTTTCCTTTTTTTATCTCTCTCTTTTTTCTTTTTTTACCTCTTTTTCCTTTCTTCTGTTTTTTCCTCTTTTTCCTTTTTTCTCTTTTTTCCCATTTCCCCCCCTCTTTTTTTCCTTTTTTTCTTTCTCTTTTTTCTTTTTTCTTCTCTCTCTTTTTTCCCTTACCCCCCTCTTTTTTTCCTTTTTTTCTCTCTCTGTCTTTTTTCTTTTTTACCTCTTTTTCCTTTCTTCTGTTTATTTCCTCTTTTTCCTTTTTTTCTCTTTTTTCCCATTTCCCCCTCTTTTTTTCCTTTTTTTCTTTCTCTTTTTTTCCTTTTTTTGTATTTTTTCTTTTTTTCCCCTTTCCCCCTCTTTTTTTCCTTTTTTTATCTCTCTCTTTTTTCTTTTTTTACCTCTTTTTCCTTTCTTCTGTTTTTTTCCTCTTTTTCATTTTTTTCTCTTTTTTCCAATTTCCACCCCTCTTTTTTTCCTTTTTTTCTTTCTCTTTGTTTCTTTTTTTTTCTCTCTCTTTTTTCCCTTACCCCCCTCTTTTTATAGTTTTTTTGTATTTTATCTTTTTTCCCATTTCCCCCCTCTTTTTTTCCTTTTTGTCTTTCTCTTTTTTCTTTTTTTTTCTCTCTCTTTTTCCCTTACACCCCATCTTTTTTTCCTTTTTTTATCTCTCTCTTTTTTCTTTTTTACCTTTTTATCTCTCTCTTTTTTTTCTCTCTCTTTTTTTAGTTTTTTTGTATTTTTTCTTTTTTCCCTTTCCTCCCCTCTTTTTTTCCTTTTTTTATCTCTCTCTTTTTTCTTTTTTACCTCTTTTTCCTTTCTTCTGTTTTTTTCCTCTTTTTCCTTTTTTCTCTTTTTTACCATTTCCCCCCTCTTTTTTCCTTTTTGTCTTTCTCTTTTTTCTTTTTTTTCTCTCTCTTTTTTCCCTTACCCCCCCTCTTTTTTTCGTTTTTTTTGTATTTTTTTCTTTTTTCCCTTTGCTCCCCTCTTTTTTTCCTTTTTTATCTCTCTTTTTTCTTTTTTACCTCTTTTTCCTTTCTTCTGTTTTTTCCCTCTTTTTCCTTTTTTCTCTTTTTTCCCATTTTCCCCCCTCTTTTTTTCCTTTTTTTCTTTCTCTTTTTTTCTCTCTTTTTTCCCTTACCCCCCCTCTTTTTTTAGTTTTTTTGCATTTTTTCTTTTTTCCCTTTCCTCCCCTCTTTTTTTCGTTTTTTTATCTCTCTCTTTTTTCTTTTTTCTTTTTTCTTCTCTCACTTTTCCTTTTCCTTTTTTTCTCTTTTTTCATCTCTTTTTTTCCTTTTTTTTCTTTCTCTTTTTTATTTTTTAAAAACTTTTTCTCTTTTTTTCCTTTTTTTCTTTCTCTTTTTTTCCTTTTTTTGTATTTTTTCTTTTTTCCCTTTCCCCCCTCTTTTTTTCCTTTTTTTATCTCTCTCTTTTTTCTTTTTTTACCTCTTTTTCCTTTCTTCTGTTTTTTTCCACTTTTTCCTTTTTTCTCTTTTTTCCCATTTCCCCCCCCTCTTTTTTTCCTTTTTTTCTTTCTCTTTTTTTTTTTTTTTTGTTCTCTCTCTTTTTTCCCTTACCCCCCCTTTTTTAAAGTTTTTTTGTATTTTTTCTTTTTTCCCTTTCCTCCCCTCTTTTTTTCCTTTTTTTATCTCTCTCTTTTTTCTTTTTTTACCTCTTTTCCCTTTCTTCTGTTTTTTTCCTCTTTTTCCTTTTTTCTCTTTTTTCCCATTTCCCCCCCTCTTTTTTTCCTTTTTCTCTTTCTCTTTTTTTCTTTTTTATTTCTCTCTTTTCCTTTTCCTTTTTTCTCTTTTTTCATCTCTTTTTTTCCTTTTTTTTCTTTCTCTTTTTTCTTTTTTATAAACTTTTTCCTTTTTTCTCTTTTTTTCCTTTTTTTCTTTCTCTTTTTTTCCTTTTTTGGTATTTTTTCTTTTTTCTCTTTCCCCCCCTCTTTTTTCCTTTTTTTATCTCTCTCTTTTTTCCTTTTTTACCCCTTTTTTCTTTCTTCTGTTTTTTTCCTCTTTTTCCTTTTTTCTCTTTTTTCCCGTTTCCCCCTCTTTTTTTCCTTTTTTTCTTTCTCTTTTTTCTTTTTTTCGCTCTCTCTTTTTTCCCTTACCCCCCCTTTTTTTTAAGTTTTTTTGTATTTTTTCTTTTTTCCCTTTCCTCCCCTCTTTTTTTCCTTTTTTTCTTTCTCTTTTTTTCTTTTTTTCCCTCTCTTTTTCCACTTACCCCCCTCTTTTTTTCCTTTTTTTAAAATCTCTTTTTTCTTTTTTCTTTTTTCTTCTCTCACTTTTCCTTTTCCTTTTTTTCTCTTTTTTCATCTCTTTTTTTCCTTTTTTTTCTTTCTCTTTTTTCTTTTTTAAAAACTTTTTCTCTTTTTTTCCTTTTTTCTTTCTCTTTTTTCTTTTTCCTTCTCTCTCTTTTTTCCCTTACCCCCCCTCTTTTTTTCCTTTTTTTATCTCTCTCTTTTTTCTTTTTTTACCTCTTTTTCCTTTCTTCTGTTTTTTCCTCTTTTTCCTTTTTTCTCTTTTTTCCCATTTCCCCCCCTCTTTTTTTCCTTTTTTTTGTTCTCTCTCTTTTTTCCCTTACCCCCCCTTTTTTTTAGTTTTTTTGTATTTTTTCTTTTTTCCCTTTCCTCCCCTCTTTTTTTCCTTTTTTTATGTCTCTCTTTTTTCTTTTTTACCTCTTTTCCCTTTCTTCTGTTTTTTTCCTCTTTTTCCTTTTTTCTCTTTTTTCCCATTTCCCCCCCTCTTTTTTTCCTTGTCTTTCTCTTTTTTTCTTTTTTTTTCTCTCTCTTTTCCTTTTCCTTTTTTCTCTTTTTTCATCTCTTTTTTTCCTTTTTTTTCTTTCTCTTTTTTCTTTTTTATAAACTTTTTCCTTTTTTCTCTTTTTTCCTTTTTTTATCTCCCTCTTTTTTCCTTTTTTACTCCTTTTTCCTTTCTTCTGTTTTTTTCCTCTTTTTCCTTTTTTCTCTTTTTTCCCGTTTCCCCCTCTTTTTTTCCTTTTTTTTCTTTCTCTTTTTCTTTTTTATAAACTTTTTCCTTTTTTCTCTTTTTTTCCTTTTTTTCTTTCTCTTTTTTTCCTTTTTTTGTATTTTTTCTTTTTTCTCTTTCCCCCCTCTTTTTTTCGTTTTTTTATCTCTCTCTTTTTCCTTTTTTCTTTTTTCTCTCTCTCTCTTTTTTTCTTCACTTTTTCCTTTCTTCTGTTTCTCTTTTTCCTTTTTCTCTCTTTTTTCCTATTTCCCCCCCTCTTTTTTTCCTTTTTTTCTTTCTCTTTTTTCTTTTTTACCTCTTTTTCCTTTCTTCTGTTTTTTCCTCTTTTTCCTTTTTTTCTCTTTTTTCCCATTTCCCCCCCTCTTTTTTTCCTTTTTTTCTTTCTCTTTTCTCTTTTTTTTCCTCTCTCTTTCTTCCCTTACCCCCCCTCTTTTTTTTAGTTTTTTTGTATTTTTTCTTTTTTCCCTTTCCTCCCCTCTTTTTTCCTTTTTTTATCTCTCTCTTTTTTCTTTATTACCTCTTTTTCCTTTCTTCTGTTTTTTTCCTCTTTTTCCTTTTTTCTCTTTTTTCCCATTTCCCCCCCTCTTTTTTTCCTTTTTTTCTTTCTCTTTTTTCTTCTCTCTTTTTTCCCTTACCCCCCCTCTTTTTTTCGTTTTTTTATCTCTCTCTTTTTTCTTTTTTCTTTTTTCTTCTCTCACTTTTCCTTTTCCTTTTTCCTTTTTTCTCTTTTTTTCCTTTTTTCTTTCTCTTTTTTTCCTTTTTTTGTATTTTTTCTTTTTTCCCTTTCCCCCCTCTTTTTTTCCTTTTTTTTAATCTCTTTTTTCTTTTTACCTCTTTTTCCTTTCTTCTGTTTTTTTCCTCTTTTTCCTTTTTTCTCTTTTTTCCCATTTCCCCCCTCTTTTTTCCTTTTTTTCTTTCTCTTTTTTCTTTTTTCTTCTCTCTCTTTTTTCCCTTACCCCCCTCTTTTTTTCCTTTTTTCTCTCTCTCTTTTTTCTTTTTTACCTCTTTTTCATTTCTTCTGTTTTTTTCATCTTTTTCCTTTTTTTCTCTTTTTTCCCATTTCCCCCCCTCTTTTTTTCCTTTTTTTCTTTCTCTTTTTTCTTTTTTTTTCTCTCTCTTTCTTCCCTTACCCCCCCATCTTTTTTTAAAGTTTTTTTGTATTTTTTCTTTTTTCCCTTTCCTCCCCTCTTTTTTTCCTTTTTTTTATCTCTCTTTTTTCTTTTTTACCTCTTTTTCCTTTCTTCTGTTTTTATCCACTTTTCCCTTTTTTCTCTTTTTTTCCATTTCCCCCTCTTTTTTTCCTTTTTTTCTTTCTCTTTTTTTCTTTTTTTTGTATTTTTTATTTTTTCTCTTCCCCCCCTCTTTTTTCCTTTTTTTATCTCTCTCTTTTTTCCTTTTTTACCCCTTTTGCCTTTCTTCTGTTTTTTTCCTCTTTTTCCTTTTTTCTCTTTGTTCCCGTTTCCCCCTCTTTTTTTCCTTTTTGTCTTTCTCTTTTTTTCTCTCTCTTTTTTCCCTTACCCCCCCTTTTTTTCGTTTTTTTATCTCTCTATTTTTCCTTTTTTTGTATTTTTCCTTTTTTCCCTTTCCCCCCTCTTTTTTTCCTTTTTTTATCTCTCTCTTTTTTCTTTTTTACCTCTTTTTCCTTTCTTCTGTTTTTTCCTCTTTTTCCTTTTTTTCTATTTTTTCCCATTTCCCCCCTCTTTTTTTCCTTTTTTCTTTCTCTTTTTTCTTTTTTCTTCTCTCTCTTTTTTCCCTTACCCCCCTCTTTTTTTCCTTTTTTTATCTCTCTCTTTTTTCTTTTATACCTCTTTTTCCTTTCTTCTGTTTTTTTCCTCTTTTTCCTTTTTTCTCTTTTTTCCCATTTCCCCCCTCTTTTTTTCCTTTTTGTCTTTCTCTTTTTTTCTTTTTTTTTCTCTCTCTTTTCCTTTTCCTTTTTTCTCTTTTTTCATCTCTCTTTTTCCTTTTTTTTCTTTCTCTTTTTACTTTTTTAAAAACTTTTTCCTTTTTTCTCTTTTTTTCCTTTTTTTCTTTCTCTTTTTTCCTTTTTTTGTATTTTTTATTTTTTCTCTTCCCCCCCCCTCTTTTTTCCTTTTTTTATCTCTCTCTTTTTTCCTTTTTTACCCCTTTTTCCTTTCTTCTGTTTTTTTTCCTCTTTTTCCTTTTTTCTCTTTTTTCCCGTTTCCCCCTCTTTTTTTCTTTCTCTTTTTTCTTTTTTTTTCTCTCTCTTTTTTCCCTTACCCCCCCTCTTTTTTTCGTTTTTTTATCTCTCTCTTTTTTCTTTTTTCTTTTTTCTCTCTCTCTCTTTTTTTCTTCACTTTTTCCTTTCTTCTGTTTCTCTTTTTCCTTTTTCTCTCTTTTTCCCATTTCCCCCCTCTTTTTTTCCTTTTTTTCTTTCTCTTTTTTCTTTTTTACCTCTTTTTCCTTTCTTCTGTTTTTTTCCTTTTTTTCTCTTTTTTCCCATTTCCCCCCCTCTTTTTTTCCTTTTTTTCTTTCTCTTTTTTTCTTTTTTTTCCTCTCTCTTTCTTCCCTTACCCCCCTCTTTTTTTTAGTTTTTTTGTATTTTTCTTTTTTCCCTTTCCTCCCCTCTTTTTTTCCTTTTTTTATCTCTCTCTTTTTTCTTTATTACCTCTTTTTCCTTTCTTCTGTTTTTTTCCTCTTTTTCCTTTTTTCTCTTTTTTCCCATTTCCCCCCCTCTTTTTTTCCTTTTTTTCTTTCTCTTTTTTTCTTTTTTTTGTATTTTTTATTTTTTCTCTTCCCCCCCTCTTTTTTCCTTTTTTTATCTCTCTCTTTTTTCCTTTTTTACCCCTTTTTCCTTTCTTCTGTTTTTTTCCTCTTTTTCCTTTTTTCTCTTTGTTCCCGTTTCCCCCTCTTTTTTTCCTTTTTGTCTTTCTCTTTTTTCTCTCTCTTTTTTCCCTTACCCCCCCTCTTTTTTTCGTTTTTTTTATCTCTATTTTTCCTTTTTTTGTATTTTTTCTTTTTTCCCTTTCCCCCCTCTTTTTTTCCTCTTTTTCCTTTTTTTCTATTTTTTCCCATTTCCCCCCTCTTTTTTTCCTTTTTTTCTTTCTCTTTTTTCTTTTTTCTTCTCTCTCTTTTTTCCCTTACCCCCCTCTTTTTTCCTTTTTTATCTCTCTCTTTTTTCTTTTATACCTCTTTTTCCTTTCTTCTGTTTTTTTCCTCTTTTTCCTTTTTTTCTCTTTTTTCCAATTTCCACCCCTCTCTTTTTCCTTTTTTTCTTTCTCTTTTTTTCTTTTTTTTTCTCTCTCTTTTTTCCCTTACCCCCCTCTTTTTTTAGTTTTTTTGTATTTTTTCTTTTTTCCCATTTCCCCCCTCTTTTTTTCCTTTTTGTCTTTCTCTTTTTTCTTTTTTCTTCTCTCTCTTTTTTCCCTTACCCCCCTCTTTTTTTCGTTTTTTTATCTATCTCTTTTTTCTTTTTTCTTTTTTCTCTTGCTCTCTTTTTTCTTCTCTTTTTCCTTTCTTCTGTTTCTCTTTTTCCTTTTTTTCTCTTTTTTCCCATTTCCCCCCTCTTTTTTTCCTTTTTTTCTTTCTCTTTTTTTCTTTTTTTTTCTCTCTTTTTTCCCTTACCCCCCCTCTTTTTTTCCTTTTTTTATCTCTCTTTTTTCTTTTTTACCTTTTTTTCTCTCTCTTTTTTAAGTTTTTTTGTATTTTTTCTTTTTTCCCTTTCCTCCCCTCTTTTTTTCGTTTTTTTATCTCTCTTTTTTTTCTTTTTTTCCTCTTTTTCCTTTCTTCTGTTTTTTTCCTCTTTTTCCTTTTTTCTCTTTTTTCCCATTTCCCCCCCTCTTTTTTTCCTTTTTGTCTTTCTCTTTTTTTCTTTTTTTTTCTCTCTCTTTTCCTTTTCCTTTTTTCTCTTTTTTCATCTCTTTTTTTCCTTTTTTTTCTTTCTCTTTTTTCTTTTTTAAAAACTTTTTCCTTTTTTCTCTTTTTTTCCTTTTTTTCTTTCTCTTTTTTTCTTTTTTTTCCTCTCTCTTTCTTCCCTTACCCCCCCTCTTTTTTTTTAGTTTTTTTGTATTTTTTCTTTTTTCCCTTTCCTCCCCTCTTTTTTTCCTTTTTGTCTTTCTCTTTTTTCTTTTTTTTTCTCTCTCCTTTTTCCCTTACCCCCCTCTTTTTTTCGTTTTTTTATCTCTCTCTTTTTTCTTTTTTTACCTTTTTCCTTTCTTCTGTTTTTATCCACTTTTTCCTTTTTTCTCTTTTTTCCCATTTCCCCCCTCATTTTTTCCTTTTTTTCTTTCTTTTTTCTTTTTTCTTCTCTCTCTTTTTTCCCTTACCCCCCTCTTTTTCTCCTTTTTTCTTTCTCTTTTTTTCTTCTTTTTCTCTCTCTTTTTTCCCTTACCCCCCCCTTTTTTTAGTTTTTTTGTATTTTTTCTTTTTTCCCTTTCCTCCCCTCTTTTTTTCCTTTTTTCTTCTCTCTCTTTTTTTCCTTACCCCCCCTCTTTTTTTCCTTTTTTTTATCTCTCTCTTTTTTCTTTTTTACCTCTTTTTCCTTTCTTCTGTTTTTTTCCTCTTTTTCCTTTTTTTCTCTTTTTTCCCATTTCCCCCCTCTTTTTTTCCTTTTTTTCTTTCTCTTTTTTTCTTTTTTTTCCTCTCTCTTTTTTCCCTTACCCCCCCCTTTTTTTAAAGTTGTTTTGTATTTTTTCTTTTTTCCCTTTCCTCCCCTCTTTTTTTCCTTTTTTTATCTCTCTCTTTTTTCTTTTTTACCTCTTTTTCCTTTCTTCTGTTTTTTTCCTCTTTTTCCTTTTTTCTCTTTTTTCCCATTTCCCCCCTCTTTTTTTCCTTTTTGTCTTTCTCTTTTTTCTTTTTTTTTCTCTCTCTTTTTTCCCTTACCCCCACTCTTTTTTTCGTTTTTTTTGTATTTTTTCTTTTTTCCCATTCCTCCCCTCTTTTTTTCCTTTTTTTATCTCTCTTTTTTCTTTTTTACCACTTTTTCCTTTCTTCTGTTTTTTTTCCTCTTTTTCCTTTTTTCTCTTTTTTCCCATTTCCCCCCCTCTTTTTTTCCTTTTTTTCTTTCTCTTTTTTCTTTTTTCTCTCTCTCTCTTTTTTCTTCTCTTTTTCCTTTCTTCTGTTTCTCTTTTTCCTTTTTTTCTCTTTTTTCCCATTTCCCCCCTCTTTTTTTCCTTTTTTCTTTCTCTTTTTTTCATTTTTTTGTATTTTTTCTTTTTTCCCTTTCCCCCCTCTTTTTTTCCTTTTTGTCTTTCTCTTTTTTCTTTTTTCTTCTCTCTCTTTTTTCCCTTACCCCCCCTCTTTTTTTCCTTTTTTTATCTCTCTTTTTTCTTTTTTACCTCTTTTTCCTTTCTTCTGTTTTTTTTCCTCTTTTTCCTTTTTTCTCTTTTTTCCCATTTCCCCCCCTCTTTTTTTCTTTTTTTTCTTTCTCTTTTTTCTTTTTTCTCTCTCTCTCTTTTTTCTTCTCTTTTTCCTTTCTTCTGTTTCTCTTTTTCCTTTTTTTCTCTTTTTTCCCATTTCCCCCCCTCTTTTATTCCTTTTTTTTCTTTCTCTTTTTTCTTTTTTTTCCTCTCTTTTTCCACTTACCCCCCTCTTTTTTTCCTTTTTTTTAAATCTCTTTTTTCTTTTTTCTTCTCTCTCTTTTTTCCCTTACCCCCCCTCTTTTTTTCCTTTTTTTATCTCTCTTTTTTCTTTTTTACCTCTTTTTCCTTTCTTCTGTTTTTTTTCCTCTTTTTCCTTTTTTCTCTTTTTTCCCATTTCCCCCCCTCTTTTTTTCCTTTTTTTCTTTCTCTTTTTCTTTTTTCTCTCTCTCTCTTTTTTCTTCTCTTTTTCCTTTCTTCTGTTTCTCTTTTTCCTTTTTTTCTCTTTTTTCCCATTTCCCCCCCTCTTTTATTCCTTTTTTTCTTTCTCTTTTTTCTTTTTTTTCCTCTCTTTTTCCACTTACCCCCCTCTTTTTTTCCTTTTTTTTAATCTCTTTTTTCTTTTTTCTTTTTTCTTCTCTCACTTTTCCTTTTCCTTTTTTTCTCTTTTTTCATCTCTTTTTTTCCTTTTTTTTCTTTCTCTTTTTTCTTTTTAAAAAACTTTTTCTCTTTTTTTCCTTTTTTTCTTTCTCTTTTTTTCATTTTTTTGTATTTTTTCTTTTTTCCCTTTCCCCCCTCTTTTTTTCCTTTTTGTCTTTCTCTTTTTTCTTTTTTCTTCTCTCTCTTTTTTCCCTTACCCCCCCTCTTTTTTTCTTTTTTTATCTCTCTCTTTTTTCTTTTTTACCTCTTTTTCCTTTCTTCTGTTTTTTCCTCTTTTTCCTTTTTTCCCTTACCCCACCTTTTTTTTCGTTTTTTTATCTCTCTCTTTTTTCTTTTTTCTTTTTTCTCTCTCTCTCTTTTTTTCTTCTCTTTTTCCTTTCTTCTGTTTCTCTTTTTCCTTTTTTTCTCTTTTTTCCCATTTCCCCCCCTCTTTTATTCCTTTTTTTCTTTCTCTTTTCTCTTTTTTCTTCTCTCTTTTTTCCCTTACCCCCCCTCTTTTTTTCCTTTTTTTTCTTTCTCTTTTTTCTTTTTAAAAAACTTTTTCCTTTTTTCTCTTTTTCTCCTTTTTTCTTTCTCTTTTTTCCTTTTTTTGTATTTTTTCTTTTTTCCCTTTCCCCCCCTCTTTTTTTCCTTTTTTTTTATCTCTCTCTTTTTTCTTTTTTACCTCTTTTTCCTTTCTTCTGTTTTTTTTCCTCTTTTTCCTTTTTTCTCTTTTTTCCCATTTCCCCCCCTCTTTTTTTCCTTTTTTTCTTTCTCTTTTTTCTTTTTTCTTCTCTCTCTTTTTTCCCTTACCCCCCTCTTTTTTTCCTTTTTTTATCTCTCTCTTTTTTCTTTTTTACCTCTTTTTCCTTTCTTCTATTTTTTTCCTCTTTTTCCTTTTCTCTCTTTTTTCCCTTACCCCCCCTCTTTTTTTCGTTTTTTTATCTCTCTCTTTTTTCTTTTTTCTTTTTTCTTCTCTCACTTTTCCTTTTCATTTTTTTCTCTTTTTCTTTTTTTATCTATTTTTTTCCTTTTTTTCCTATTTTTTCCCATTTCCCCCCCTCTTTTTTTCCTTTTTTTATCTTTCTCTTTTTTCTTTTTTACCTTTTTTTTTCTCTTTCTTTTTTTTTCTCTCTCTTTTTTTAGTTTTTTTGTATTTTTTCTTTTTTCCCTTTCCTCCCCTCTTTTTTTCCTTTTTTTATCTCTCTCTTTTTTCTTTTTTCTTTTTTCTTCTCTCACTTTTCCTTTTCTTTTTTTCTCTTTTTTCATCTCTTTTTTTCCTTTTTTTTTTTTCTTTCTCTTTTTTCTTTTTTAAAAACTTTTTCCTTTTTTCTCTTTTTTTCCTTTTTTTCTTTCTCTTTTTTTCCTTTTTTGTATTTTTTCTTTTTTCCCTTTCCCTCCCTCTTTTTTCCTTTTTTTATCTCTCTCTTTTTTCTTTTTTACCTCTTTTTCCTTTCTTCTGTTTTTTTCCTCTTTTTCCTTTTTTTCTCTTTTTTCCCGTTTCCCCCTCTTTTTTTCCTTTTTGTCTTTCTCTTTTTTCTCTCTCTTTTTTCCCTTACCCCCCCTCTTTTTTTCGTTTTTTTATCTCTCTTTTTTCTTTTTTCTCTCTCTCTCTTTTTTCTTCTCTTTTTCCTTTCTTCTGTTTCTCTTTTTCCTTTTTTCTCTTTTTTTCCTTTTTTTCTTTCTCTTTTTTTAGTTTTTTTTGTATTTTTTCTTTTTTCCCTTTCCTCCCCTCTTTTTTTCGTTTTTTTATCTCTCTCTTTTTTCTTTTTTCTTTTTTCTTTTTTCTTCTCTCACTTTTCCTTTTCCTTTTTTTCTCTTTTTTCATCTCTTTTTTCGCATTTCCCCCCTCTTTTTTCCTTTTTGTCTTTCTCTTTTTTCTTTTTTTTTCTCTCTCTTTTTTCCCTTACCCCCCCCTCTTTTTTTCGTTTTTTTGTATTTTTTCTTTTTTCCCTTTCCTCCCCTCTTTTTTTCCTTTTTTTATCTCTTTTTTCTTTTTTACCTCTTTTTCCTTTCTTCTGTTTTTTTTCCTCTTTTTCCTTTTTTCTCTTTTTTCCCATTTCCCCCCCTCTTTTTTTCCTTTTTTTCTTTCTCTTTTTTCTTTTTTCTCTCTCTCTCTTTTTTTCTTCTCTTTTTCCTTTCTTCTGTTTCTCTTTTTCCTTTTTTTCTCTTTTTTCCCATTTCCCCCCTCTTTTTTTCCTTTTTTTCTTTCTCTTTTTTTCTTTTTTCCCTCTCTCTTTTTTCCCTTACACCCCCTTTTTTTTTTAGTTTTTTTGTATTTTTTCTTTTTTCCCTTTCCTCCCCTCTTTTTTTCCTTTTTTTATCTCTCTCTTTTTTCTTTTTTACCTCTTTTTCCTTTCTTCTGTTTTTTTCCTCTTTTTCCTTTTTTCTCTTTTTTACCATTTCCCCCCTCTTTTTTCCTTTTTGTCTTTCTCTTTTTTCTTTTTTTTCTCTCTCTTTTTTCCCTTACCCCCCCTCTTTTTTTCGTTTTTTTGTATTTTTTCTTTTTTCCCTTTCCTCCCCTCTTTTTTTCCTTTTTTTATCTCTCTCTTTTTTCTTTATTACCTCTTTTTCCTTTCTTCTGTTTTTTCCTCTTTTTCCTTTTTTCTCTTTTTTCCCGTTTCCCCCTCTTTTTTTCCTTTTTTTCTTTCTCTTTTTTTCGTTTTTTTATCTCTCTCTTTTTTCTTTTTCCTTTTTTCTCTCTCTCTCTTTTTTTCTTCACTTTTTCCTTTCTTCTGTTTCTCTTTTTCCTTTTTCTCTCTTTTTTCCCATTTCCCCCCTCTTTTTTTCCTTTTTTTCTTTCTCTTTTTTCTTTTTTACCTCTTTTTCCTTTCTTCTGTTTTTTCCTCTTTTTCCTTTTTTTCTCTTTTTTCCCATTTCCCCCCTCTTTTTTTCCTTTTTTTCTTTCTCTTTTTTTCTTTTTTTTCCTCTCTCTTTCTTCCCTTACCCCCCCTCTTTTTTTAGTTTTTTTGTATTTTTTCTTTTTTCCCTTTCCTCCCCTCTTTTTTTCCTTTTTTTATCTCTCTCTTTTTTCTTTATTACCTCTTTTTCCTTTCTTCTGTTTTTTTCCTCTTTTTCCTTTTTTCTCTTTTTTCCCATTTCCCCCCCCTTTTTTTCCTTTTTGTCTTTCTCTTTTTTCTTTTTTTTTCTCTCTCTTTTTTCCCTTACCCCCACTCTTTTTTTCGTTTTTTTTGTATTTTTTCTTTTTTCCCATTCCTCCCCTCTTTTTTTCCTTTTTTTATCTCTCTTTTTTCTTTTTTACCACTTTTTCCTTTCTTCTGTTTTTTTTCCTCTTTTTCCTTTTTTCTCTTTTTTCCCATTTCCCCCCCTCTTTTTTTCCTTTTTTTCTTTCTCTTTTTTCTTTTTTCTCTCTCTCTCTTTTTTCTTCTCTTTTTCCTTTCTTCTGTTTCTCTTTTTCCTTTTTTTCTCTTTTTTCCCATTTCCCCCCTCTTTTTTTCCTTTTTTCTTTCTCTTTTTTTCATTTTTTTGTATTTTTTCTTTTTTCCCTTTCCCCCCTCTTTTTTTCCTTTTTGTCTTTCTCTTTTTTCTTTTTTCTTCTCTCTCTTTTTTCCCTTACCCACCCTCTTTTTTTCCTTTTTTTATCTCTCTTTTTTCTTTTTTACCTCTTTTTCCTTTCTTCTGTTTTTTTTCCTCTTTTTCCTTTTTTCTCTTTTTTCCCATTTCCCCCCCTCTTTTTTTCTTTTTTTTCTTTCTCTTTTTTCTTTTTTCTCTCTCTCTCTTTTTTCTTCTCTTTTTCCTTTCTTCTGTTTCTCTTTTTCCTTTTTTTCTCTTTTTTCCCATTTCCCCCCCTCTTTTATTCCTTTTTTTTCTTTCTCTTTTTTCTTTTTTTTCCTCTCTTTTTCCACTTACCCCCCTCTTTTTTTCCTTTTTTTTAAATCTCTTTTTTCTTTTTTCTTCTCTCTCTTTTTTCCCTTACCCCCCCTCTTTTTTTCCTTTTTTTATCTCTCTTTTTTCTTTTTTACCTCTTTTTCCTTTCTTCTGTTTTTTTTCCTCTTTTTCCTTTTTTCTCTTTTTTCCCATTTCCCCCCCTCTTTTTTTCCTTTTTTTCTTTCTCTTTTTTCTTTTTTCTCTCTCTCTCTTTTTTCTTCTCTTTTTCCTTTCTTCTGTTTCTCTTTTTCCTTTTTTTCTCTTTTTTCCCATTTCCCCCCTCTTTTATTCCTTTTTTTCTTTCTCTTTTTTCTTTTTTTTCCTCTCTTTTTCCACTTACCCCCCTCTTTTTTTCCTTTTTTTTAATCTCTTTTTTCTTTTTTCTTTTTTCTTCTCTCACTTTTCCTTTTCCTTTTTTTCTCTTTTTTCATCTCTTTTTTTCCTTTTTTTTCTTTCTCTTTTTTCTTTTTAAAAAACTTTTTCTCTTTTTTTCCTTTTTTTCTTTCTCTTTTTTTCATTTTTTTGTATTTTTTCTTTTTTCCCTTTCCCCCCTCTTTTTTTCCTTTTTGTCTTTCTCTTTTTTCTTTTTTCTTCTCTCTCTTTTTTCCCTTACCCCCCCTCTTTTTTTCTTTTTTTATCTCTCTCTTTTTTCTTTTTTACCTCTTTTTCCTTTCTTCTGTTTTTTCCTCTTTTTCCTTTTTTCCCTTACCCCACCTTTTTTTTCGTTTTTTTATCTCTCTCTTTTTTCTTTTTTCTTTTTTCTCTCTCTCTCTTTTTTTCTTCTCTTTTTCCTTTCTTCTGTTTCTCTTTTTCCTTTTTTTCTCTTTTTTCCCATTTCCCCCCCTCTTTTATTCCTTTTTTTCTTTCTCTTTTCTCTTTTTTCTTCTCTCTTTTTTCCCTTACCCCCCCTCTTTTTTTCCTTTTTTTTCTTTCTCTTTTTTCTTTTTAAAAAACTTTTTCCTTTTTTCTCTTTTTCTCCTTTTTTCTTTCTCTTTTTTCCTTTTTTTGTATTTTTTCTTTTTTCCCTTTCCCCCCCTCTTTTTTTCCTTTTTTTTTATCTCTCTCTTTTTTCTTTTTTACCTCTTTTTCCTTTCTTCTGTTTTTTTTCCTCTTTTTCCTTTTTTCTCTTTTTTCCCATTTCCCCCCCTCTTTTTTTCCTTTTTTTCTTTCTCTTTTTTCTTTTTTCTTCTCTCTCTTTTTTCCCTTACCCCCCTCTTTTTTTCCTTTTTTTATCTCTCTCTTTTTTCTTTTTTACCTCTTTTTCCTTTCTTCTATTTTTTTCCTCTTTTTCCTTTTCTCTCTTTTTTCCCTTACCCCCCCTCTTTTTTTCGTTTTTTTATCTCTCTCTTTTTTCTTTTTTCTTTTTTCTTCTCTCACTTTTCCTTTTCATTTTTTTCTCTTTTTCTTTTTGTATCTATTTTTTTCCTTTTTTTCCTATTTTTTCCCATTTCCCCCCCTCTTTTTTTCCTTTTTTTATCTTTCTCTTTTTTCTTTTTTACCTTTTTTTTTCTCTTTCTTTTTTTTTCTCTCTCTTTTTTTAGTTTTTTTGTATTTTTTCTTTTTTCCCTTTCCTCCCCTCTTTTTTTCCTTTTTTTATCTCTCTCTTTTTTCTTTTTTCTTTTTTCTTCTCTCACTTTTCCTTTTCTTTTTTTCTCTTTTTTCATCTCTTTTTTTCCTTTTTTTTTTTTCTTTCTCTTTTTTCTTTTTTAAAAACTTTTTCCTTTTTTCTCTTTTTTTCCTTTTTTTCTTTCTCTTTTTTTCCTTTTTTGTATTTTTTCTTTTTTCCCTTTCCCTCCCTCTTTTTTCCTTTTTTTATCTCTCTCTTTTTTCTTTTTTACCTCTTTTTCCTTTCTTCTGTTTTTTTCCTCTTTTTCCTTTTTTTCTCTTTTTTCCCGTTTCCCCCTCTTTTTTTCCTTTTTGTCTTTCTCTTTTTTCTCTCTCTTTTTTCCCTTACCCCCCCTCTTTTTTTCGTTTTTTTATCTCTCTCTTTTTTCTTTTTTCTCTCTCTCTCTTTTTTCTTCTCTTTTTCCTTTCTTCTGTTTCTCTTTTTCCTTTTTTCTCTTTTTTTCCTTTTTTTCTTTCTCTTTTTTTAGTTTTTTTTGTATTTTTTCTTTTTTCCCTTTCCTCCCCTCTTTTTTTCGTTTTTTTATCTCTCTCTTTTTTCTTTTTTCTTTTTTCTTTTTTCTTCTCTCACTTTTCCTTTTCCTTTTTTTCTCTTTTTTCATCTCTTTTTTCGCATTTCCCCCCTCTTTTTTTCCTTTTTGTCTTTCTCTTTTTTCTTTTTTTTTCTCTCTCTTTTTTCCCTTACCCCCCCCTCTTTTTTTCGTTTTTTTGTATTTTTTCTTTTTTCCCTTTCCTCCCCTCTTTTTTTCCTTTTTTTATCTCTTTTTTCTTTTTTACCTCTTTTTCCTTTCTTCTGTTTTTTTTCCTCTTTTTCCTTTTTTCTCTTTTTTCCCATTTCCCCCCCTCTTTTTTTCCTTTTTTTCTTTCTCTTTTTTCTTTTTTCTCTCTCTCTCTTTTTTTCTTCTCTTTTTCCTTTCTTCTGTTTCTCTTTTTCCTTTTTTTCTCTTTTTTCCCATTTCCCCCCTCTTTTTTTCCTTTTTTTCTTTCTCTTTTTTTCTTTTTTCCCTCTCTCTTTTTTCCCTTACACCCCCCTTTTTTTTTTAGTTTTTTTGTATTTTTTCTTTTTTCCCTTTCCTCCCCTCTTTTTTTCCTTTTTTTATCTCTCTCTTTTTTCTTTTTTACCTCTTTTTCCTTTCTTCTGTTTTTTTCCTCTTTTTCCTTTTTTCTCTTTTTTACCATTTCCCCCCTCTTTTTTCCTTTTTGTCTTTCTCTTTTTTCTTTTTTTTCTCTCTCTTTTTTCCCTTACCCCCCCTCTTTTTTTCGTTTTTTTGTATTTTTTCTTTTTTCCCTTTCCTCCCCTCTTTTTTTCCTTTTTTTATCTCTCTCTTTTTTCTTTATTACCTCTTTTTCCTTTCTTCTGTTTTTTCCTCTTTTTCCTTTTTTCTCTTTTTTCCCGTTTCCCCCTCTTTTTTTCCTTTTTTTCTTTCTCTTTTTTTCGTTTTTTTATCTCTCTCTTTTTTCTTTTTCCTTTTTTCTCTCTCTCTCTTTTTTTCTTCACTTTTTCCTTTCTTCTGTTTCTCTTTTTCCTTTTTCTCTCTTTTTTCCCATTTCCCCCCTCTTTTTTTCCTTTTTTTCTTTCTCTTTTTTCTTTTTTACCTCTTTTTCCTTTCTTCTGTTTTTTCCTCTTTTTCCTTTTTTTCTCTTTTTTCCCATTTCCCCCCTCTTTTTTTCCTTTTTTTCTTTCTCTTTTTTTCTTTTTTTTCCTCTCTCTTTCTTCCCTTACCCCCCCTCTTTTTTTAGTTTTTTTGTATTTTTTCTTTTTTCCCTTTCCTCCCCTCTTTTTTTCCTTTTTTTATCTCTCTCTTTTTTCTTTATTACCTCTTTTTCCTTTCTTCTGTTTTTTTCCTCTTTTTCCTTTTTTCTCTTTTTTCCCATTTCCCCCCCCTTTTTTTCCTTTTTTTCTTTCTCTTTTTTTCTTTTTTTTTCTCTCTCTTTTTTCCCTTACCCCCCTCTTTTTTTCGTTTTTTTATCTCTCTCTTTTTTTCTTTCTCTTTTTTTCCTTTTTTTTCTTTCTCTTTTTTCTTTTTTAAAAACTTTTTCCTTTTTTCTCTTTTTTTCCTTTTTTTCTTTCTCTTTTTTTCCTTTTTTTGTATTTTTTCTTTTTTCCCTTTCCCCCCCTCTTTTTTTCCTTTTTTTATCTCTTTCTTTTTTCTTTTTTACCTCTTTTTCCTTTCTTCTGTTTTTTTCCTCTTTTTCCTTTTTTTCTCTTTTTTCCCGTTTCCCCCTCTTTTTTTCCTTTTTGTCTTTCTCTTTTTTTCTCTCTCTTTTTTCCCTTACCCCCCCCTCTTTTTTTCGTTTTTTTATCTCTCTCTTTTTTCTTTTTTCTCTCTCTCTCTTTTTTCTTCTCTTTTTCCTTTCTTCTGTTTCTCTTTTTCCTTTTTTCTCTTTTTTTCCTTTTTTTCTTTCTCTTTTTTTAGTTTTTTTGTATTTTTTCTTTTTTCCCTTTCCTCCCCTCTTTTTTTCGTTTTTTTATCTCTCTCTTTTTTCTTTTTTCTTTTTTCTTTTTTCTTCTCTCACTTTTCCTTTTCCTTTTTTTCTCTTTTTTCATCTCTTTTTTCCCATTTCCCCCCTCTTTTTTTCCTTTTTGTCTTTCTCTTTTTTCTTTTTTTTTCTCTCTCTTTTTTCCCTTACCCCCCCCTCTTTTTTTCGTTTTTTTGTATTTTTTCTTTTTTCCCTTTCCTCCCCTCTTTTTTTCCTTTTTTTATCTCTTTTTTCTTTTTTACCTCTTTTTCCTTTCTTCTGTTTTTTTTCCTCTTTTTCCTTTTTTCTCTTTTTTCCCATTTCCCCCCCTCTTTTTTTCCTTTTTTTCTTTCTCTTTTTTCTTTTTTCTCTCTCTCTCTTTTTTTCTTCTCTTTTTCCTTTCTTCTGTTTCTCTTTTTCCTTTTTTTCTCTTTTTTCCCATTTCCCCCCTCTTTTTTTCCTTTTTTTCTTTCTCTTTTTTTCTTTTTTCCCTCTCTCTTTTTTCCCTTACACCCCCCTTTTTTTTTAGTTTTTTTGTATTTTTTCTTTTTTCCCTTTCCTCCCCTCTTTTTTTCCTTTTTTTATCTCTCTCTTTTTTCTTTTTTACCTCTTTTTCCTTTCTTCTGTTTTTTTCCTCTTTTTCCTTTTTTCTCTTTTTTACCATTTCCCCCCTCTTTTTTCCTTTTTGTCTTTCTCTTTTTTCTTTTTTTTCTCTCTCTTTTTTCCCTTACCCCCCCTCTTTTTTTCGTTTTTTTGTATTTTTTCTTTTTTCCCTTTCCTCCCCTCTTTTTTTCCTTTTTTTATCTCTCTCTTTTTTCTTTATTACCTCTTTTTCCTTTCTTCTGTTTTTTTCCTCTTTTTCCTTTTTTCTCTTTTTTCCCATTTCCCCCCCTCTTTTTTTCTTTCTCTTTTTTTCTCTCTTTTTTCCCTTACCCCCTCTCTTTTTTTAGTTTTTTTGTATTTTTTCTTTTTTCCCTTTCCTCCCTTATTTATCTATTTATCTCCTTTATTTATTTAGTTATCAATTCATTTATTTATTTAATTTTGTTGTTTTTCTTATTTTATTTTATTCATGTTGATGGTGTTGTCCTGTTTTGTATATTTCTCAGTGAAAAAACAATAAAAACAGAAGAGACAAAAAAGAAAGAATTCTTTATTTCACATCATATCAAATGTAAAACATCGGGGGCAGATTTAATGAGATCATGTCACTGCTTATCCAGACCCATCACTGACCACACTGATAATGTCACTGCTTATCCAGACCCATCACTGACCACACTGATAATGTCACTGCTTATCCAGAGAGAAAGTGAGTGAAGAGTGTGGGGAGGAAGAGGGGAGGAACGTGGAGAGACAGGGAGGTGTGTGGGGAGAGAAATGGGAGGAGTGGAGGGAGGGGATGGATGGTGGGAAGGGAGGGGGTTTGGGGAGAGGAATTGAATAGTGTGGGGAGAGAGAGGGAGTGGGGAGATAGAGTAGGCAGGATGAATGTGGGGAGCGAGAGGGGAGTGTGAGGAGAGAGAGGGGGAGTGTGGGGAGAATGACGGGGAGGACTGTGGGGAGAGAGGGGGTTTTAGGGGATGGGGAGGGAGGAGTGTGAGAGAAAGTGTGGAAGGATTGTGTGGGGAGAGAGTGGGATGAATGTGGGGATGGAGGGGGGAGTGGGGGAGAGTGGGGGAGAGGGAGAGGAGATGGGTGTGAGAGAGAGGAAGGTGTGTGGTGAGAGAGAGAGGGAGGAGTTTTGAGGGAGGATGGGGATTGTGGAGAGAAATGAGGAATGTGGGAATTGAGAGGGGTGGACTGTGTGGATAGGGGGGAGTGGGCAATAGACAATAGACAATATGTGCAGGAGTAGGCCATTCAGCCCTTCGAGCCAGCACCGCCATTGAATGCGATCATGGCTGAGCACTCTCAATCAGTACCCCGTTCCTGCCTTCTCCCCATACCCCCTCACTCCGCTATCCTTAAGAGCTCTATCCAGCTCTCTCTTGAAAGCATCCAACGAACTGGCCTCCACTGCCTTCTGAGGCAGAGAATTCCACACCTTCACCACTCTCTGACTGAAAAAGTTCTTCCTCATCTCCGTTCTAAATGGCCTACCCCTTATTCTTAAAATGTGGCCCCTTGTTCTGGACTCCCCCAACATTGGGAACATGTTTCCTGCCTCTAATGTGTTCAATCCCCTAATTATCTTATATATTTCAATAAGATCCCCCCTCAACCTTCTAAATTCCAGTGCATAGAAGCCTAATTGCTCCAGCCTTTCAACATACGACAATCCCGCCAATCCGGGAATTAACCTACGGAGAGAGAGGAGTGTGAAAGAGAGGGAGGAAGGATAGTGTGGAGAGCGAGTTAGAGGAATGTGAGGATGGAGGGGAGGAGTGGGGAGAGTGGAAGAAGGGTGGGGGATGAATGTAGCGAGAGCGAGGGGTACAGGGGAAAGAGGTACAAGAGGAGTGATGGGAGATAGTGGAGGAGTGGGGAGTGAGTGGGGGAATGTGGCAGAGAAAGGGGAGGGTAGATATAGAGGAAGGGGTGAGGCGAGAGAGGGGAGATATGTGGGGAAAGAGAGATGGGGCAGAGAATGGACGAATGGGGAGAGAGGGGAGGAGATAGAGGTGGAGGTGTGTGGGGAATGAGGGGGAATGTGGGGAGAGAGAGGGGGAATGGGGGAGACAGAGGGGGAGGAGTGTGGGGACACAGAATGAGAGGAGTGGTGAGTGTGTGGGGAGAAAGACAGAGTGTGGGGTGGAGAATGAGAGGAGAGTGGGGAGAGAGGGGGTGTGGAGAGAGATGGGGAGGTGTGTGGGGAGAGAGATTGGAGGTGGCAGGACAGAGGGGAGTGTCGGGAGAGAGTGGGGAGGAGTGTGGAGAGAGGGGAGGAGATGGGAAGTCAGACGGTCAGACAATTGGGGAGAGAGACGGGGGATCGGTATGGGAGAGAGAGAATGGACGTAGGGGGAGGGAGAGAGGCAGAGAGAGTGAGGAGTGTTGGGGAGACGCATTATATGTTACTCACATGTATGCAGGAGAAAGATATTTATTCATTTTAACCACTGCCTATTAAAATGAAAATAACAAATAAAAACGTCTGCACCGGCCAACGTGGATAGAACAGCAAGATGCAGTGAGAGCTCATTAGAGATGAGATTAATTACTGATAGTGTCACTGCTTATCCAGACCCATCACTGACCACACTGATAATGTCACTGCTTATCCAGACCCATCACTAACCACACTGATAATGTCACGGCTTATCCAGACCCATCACTAACCACACTGATAATGTCACTGCTTATCCAGACCCATCACTGACCACACAGATAATGTCACTGCTTATCCACACCCATCACTGACCACATTAACGTAACACACAGGTATGTTCTTTGTATCATCCATTCCAATGACATCTCACATACTGTAACAACCAGCTACCCAGTTCCATCGCACGCTGCTCAGATATATTTTCACCAGTGACAACATTGACAACATTTGCCTCGTGCTGATTGGTACGGACACCTCTGAACTCACTGATGGTTTCACGTCCCATCTGCTTATGATTCTGAACGCATTTGCACTACAAATGAATACCCATAAACAGAAAAATCAAGACTTAACTGTTCCTCCAAGTTCCAGCGCTTTCCTCAGTTGTACTTCAAATATCTGCGAGGCCCTTTTGTGTAGTTCTGGTCACCATATTACAGATATGATGTCCTGTTGCCAGAAACAGTGCGGAACAGATTCACCAGGATGTTATCTGGAATGGACAACGTTAGTTTGAAGACAGAATCAATTGGGTGGGATTGTTCTCCTTGGAGCGCAGGAGGACGAGGGGTGATCTTATAGACATGTTTTAGATCATGAAAGGAATAGATGTAGTGGATGCTCGGATTCTCCTGCCCTGAATAGGCGAATCGAGGTCCAGAGGACATACGTTTAAGTTGAAGGGAAAATCATTGAATAGGAATCTGAGGGGTAACTTTTTCACACAATGGGTGGTGGATGTATGGAACAAACTGCCAGATGAGGAATTTGAGGCAGGGACTATCCCAACATTTATGAAATAGTTAGACAGGTTGGGTACATGAATAGGACAGGTTTGAAATGCATATTGCGATGTGAAATGCAATAATAATCCTGCAAAACCTCTCAAATGATAAATGCGACTAATGCATCGTATTAGGATAACTTTGCAGGCTGCTGCATTGTTAAATGCAGCGCTGGCCTTGCATTAAAGCAATATTGCAACCCCCTGGGATGTTAAATGCAATAAAATTAATTGCAATCATTTTGCAAAACCTCTCAAATGTTAAATGCAATTAATGCAACGCATTAAAATCTTTACTGGTGTACGGTTCCTCCTGACATCCATCCACCCACCCACCAATCGATCAATCAATCAATCTTTGATTAATTCTTATTATTATTAATAATATTAATTATTATTACTATAGTATTATTATTGTATTTACTACCCCCGGCACGTAGCGGAACCTCCAGGGCAGGGAGGAGACTATCCGGCATGTGGAAGTGCTTCTGGGAAGTGTGTCTAATTTGTGTGGGTCTGTGTGTGTCTGTGTGTGTGTGGGTGTGTGTGTGGGTGTGTGTGTGGGTGTGTGTGTGGGTGTGTGTGTGTGGGTGTGTGTGTGGGTGTGTGTGTGGGTGTGTGTGTGTGGGTCTGTGTTTGGGTCTGTGTTTGGGTCTGTGTTTGAGTCTGTGTTTGGGTTTGTGTTTGGGTCTGTGTTTGGGTTTGTGTTTGGGTTTGTGTTTGGGTCTGTGTTTGGGTTTGTGTTTGGGTTTGTGTTTGGGTCTGTGTTTGGGTTTGTGTTTGAGTCTGTTTGTGTTTGTGTTTGGGTCTGTGTTTGGGTTTGTGTTTGGGTTTGTGTTTGGGTTTGTGTTTGTGTTTGTGTTTGTGTTTGTGTTTGTGTTTGGGTCTGTGTTTGGGTCTGTGTTTGGGTTTGTGTTTGGGTCTGTGGTTGGGTTTGTGTTTGGGTCTGTGTTTGGTTCTGTGTTTGGGTTTGTGTTTGTGTTTGTGTTTGTGTTTGGGTTTGTGTTTGGGTCTGTGTTTGGGTTTGTGTTTGAGTCTGTGTTTGTGTTTGTGTTTGGGTCTGTGTTTGGGTTTGTGTTTGGGTTTGTGTTTGGGTTTGTGTTTGTGTTTGGGTTTGTGTTTGTGTTTGGGTCTGTTTGGGTTTGTGTTTGTGTTTGTGTTTGTGTTTGGGTTTGTGTTTGGGTCTGTGTTTGTGTTTGTGTTTGGGTCTCCCCCCCTCTCCCCCCCCTCTCTCTCTCCCCAAGCTCTCTCTCTCTCTCTCTCTCTCCCCCCCCCAGCTCTATCTCTCCCCCCTCTCTCTCTCCCCAGCAATAAAAAACAGACGTCACCCTAATTGTGTGCGTGTGTGTGTGTGTGTGTGTGTGTGTGTGTGAGCTGACTGACTTACCCCAGTCTAGTAGACACTCCGACACTCCAGCAGTTGTGACCAAGCTTGCGATGGCCGTCTTTTATCTGCCTGCCTGCCTGCCTGCCTGCCACCCGCGCCAACCTGAAGGGCCCAAACACTTGTCTTACACTCAGCCCATAACAGATATTGATTAACCCCGTACATACATACATACTTATACGGAACAGGGATAAAGAATAAACAGGTGTCGTGCGTGTGTGTGCGCGCGCGTTATAAACAAGTGCTGTCTGTGAAAAAATCTTTATTGGTGTACGGTTCCTCCTGACATCCACCCACCCACCCACCGATCGATCAATCAATCAATCAATCTTTGATTAATTCTTATTATTAATAATATAAATTATTATTACTATAGTATTATTATTGTATTTACTACCCCCGGCATCGCATTAGGATGACTTTTCAGGCTGCTGCAATGTTAAATGCAGTGATCGCCTTGCATTAAAGAAATATTGCAACACCCTGCGATGTGAAATGCAATAATAATCCTGCAAAACCTCTCAAATGTTAAACGTGACTAATGCATCGTATTAGGATAACTTTGCAGGCTACTGCAATGTTAAATGCAGTGATGGCCTTGCATTAAAGTCATCTAGCGACCCCCCATGGATGTTATATGCATTAAATTAATTGCAATAATTTTGCAAAACCTCTCAAATGTTAAATGCAACAAATGTATCGCATTAGGATGACTTTTCTGGCTGCTGCAATGTTAAATGCAGTGATCGCCTTGCATTAAAGAAATATTGCAACACCCTGCGATGTGAAATGCAATAATAATCCTGCAAAACCTCTCAAATGTTAAATGCGACTAAAGCATCGTATTAGGATAACTCTGCAGGCTGCTGCATTGTTAAATGCAGCGCTGGCGTTGCATTAAAGCAATATTGCAACCCCTGGGATGTTAAATGCAATAAAATTAATTGCAATAATTTTGCAAAACCTCTCAAATGTTAAATGCAATTAATGCAACGCAATAGAACAACTTTGCAGGCTCCTGCAATGTTAAATGCAGCGCAGGCCTTGCATTAAACCAAAATTGCAGCTGTTCTGGGGTATTAAACGCATTAAAATCATTGTAATAATCATGCAAAATCTCTCAAATGTTCAATGCAACTAATGCATGGTACCATTAAAATCTTTATTGGTGTACGGTTCCCCCTGACATCCATCCACCCACCCACCGATCGATCAATCAATCAATCTTTGATTAATTCTTATTATTATTAATAATATAAATTATTATTACTATAGTATTATTATTGTATTTACTACCCCCGGCACGTAGCGGAACCTCCAGGGCAGGGAGGAGACTATCCGGCATTTGGAAGTGCTTCTGGGAAGTGTGTCTGATGTGTGTGGGTCTGTGTGTGTCTGTGTGTGTGTGGGTGTGTGTGTGGGTGTGTGTGTGCGTGTGTGTGTGTGGGTGTGTGTGGGTGTGTGTGTGGGTCTGTGTTTGGGTCTGTGTTTGGGTCTGTGTTTGGGTCTGTGTTTGAGTCTGTGTTTGGGTTTGTGTTTGGGTCTGTGTTTGGGTCTGTGTTTGGGTTTGTGTTTGGGTCTGTGTTTGGGTCTGTGTTTGGGTTTTGTGTTTGGGTCTGTGTTTGAGTCTGTTTGTGTTTGTGTTTGGGTCTGTGTTTGGGTTTGTGTTTGGGTTTGTGTTTGGGTTTGTGTTTGTGTTTGTGTTTGGGTTTGTGTTTGGGTTTGTGTTTGGGTTTGTGTTTGGGTCTGTGTTTGGGTTTGTGTTTGGGTCTGTGTTTGGGTGTGTTTTTGGGTTTGTGTTTGGGTTTGTGTTTGGGTTTATGTTTGGGTCTGTGTTTGGGTTTGTGTTTGAGTCTGTGTTTGTGTTTGTGTTTGGGTCTGTGTTTGGGTTTGTGTTTGGGTTTGTGTTTGGGTTTGTGTTTGTGTTTGGGTTTGTGTTTGTGTTTGGGTCTGTTTGGGTTTGTGTTTGGGTTTGTGTTTGGGTTTGTGTTTGGGTCTGTGTTTGTGTTTGTGTTTGGGTCTCCCCCCTCTCCCCCCCTCTCACTCTCCCCCAGCTCTCTCTCTCTCTCTCTCTTCCCCCCCCAGCTCTATCTCTCCCCCCCTCTCTCTCTCTCCCAGCAATAAAAAACAGACGTCACCCTAATTGTGTGCGTGTGTGTGTGTGTGTGAGAGCTGACTGACTTACCCCAGTCTAGTAGACACTCCGACACTCCAGCAGTTGTGACCAAGCTTGCGATGGCCGTCTTTTATCTGCCTGCCTGCCTGCCTGACTGCCACCCGCGCCAACCTGAAGGGCCCAAACACTTGTCTTACACTCAGCCCATAACAGATATTGATTAACCCCGTACATACATACATACTTATACAGAACAGGGATAAAGAATAAACAGGTGTCGTGCGTGTGTGTGCGCGCGCGTTATAAACAAGTGCTGTCTGTGAAAAAATCTTTATTGGTGTACGGTTCCTCCTGACATCCGCCCACCCACCCACCGATCGATCAATCAATCAATCAATCTTTGATTAATTCTTATTATTAATAATATAAATTATTATTACTATAGTATTATTATTCTATTTACTACCCCCGGCATCGCATTAGGATGACTTTTCAGGCTGCTGCAATGTTAAATGCAGTGATCGCCTTGCATTAAAGAAATATTGCAACACCCTGCGATTTGAAATGCAATAATAATCCTGCAAAACCTCTCAAATGTTAAACGTGACTAATGCATCGTATTAGGATAACTTTGCAGGCTACTGCAATGTTAAATGCAGTGATGGCCTTGCATTAAAGTCACCTAGCGACCCCCCATGGATGTTATATGCATTAAATTAATTGTAATAATCCTGCAAAACCTCTCAAATGTTAAATGCAACAAATGCATCGTATTAGGATAACTTTGCAGGCTACTGCAATGTTAAATGCAGTGATGGCCTTGCATTAAAGTCATCTAGCGACCCCCCATGGATGTTATATGCATTCAATTAATTGCAATAATTTTGCAAAACCTCTCAAATGTTAAATGCAACAAATGCATCGCATTAGGATGACTTTTCTGGCTGCTGCAATGTTAAATGCAGTGATCGCCTTGCATTAAAGAAATATTGCAACATCCTGCGATGTGAAATGCAATAATAATCCTGCAAAACCTCTCAAATGTTAAACGTGACTAATGCATCGTATTAGGATAACTTTGCAGGCTACTGCAATGTTAAATGCAGTGAAGGCCTTGCATTAAAGTCATCTAGCGACACCCCATGGATGTTATATGCATTAAATTAATTGCAATAATTTTGCAAAACCTCTCAAATGTTAAATGCAACAAATGCATCGCATTAGGATGACTTTTCTGGCTGCTGCAATGTTAAATGCAGTGATCGCCTTGCATTAAAGAAATATTGCAACACCCTGCGATGTGAAATGCAATAATAATCCTGCAAAACTTCTCAAATGTTAAATGCGACTAAAGCATCATATTAGGATAACTTTGCAGGCTGCTGCATTGTTAAATGCAGCGCTGGCGTTGCATTAAAGCAATATTGCAACCCCTGGGATGTTAAATGCAATAAAATTAATTGCAGTAATTTTGCAAAACCTCTCAAATGTTAAATGCAATTAATGCAACGCATTAGAACAACTTTGCAGGCTCCTGCAATGTTAAATGCAGCGCAGGCCTTGCATTAAAGCAAAATTGCAGCTGTTCTGGGGTATTAAACGCATTAAAATCATTGTAATAATCATGCAAAATCTCTCAAATGTTCAATGCAACTAATGCATGGTACCATTAAAATCTTTATTGGTGTACGGTTCCCCCTGACATCCATCCACCCACCCACCGATCGATCAATCAATCAATCTTTGATTAATTCTTATTATTATTAATAATATAAATTATTATTACTATAGTATTATTATTGTATTTACTACCCCCGGCATCGCATTAGGATGACTTTTCAGGCTGCTGCAATGTTAAATGCAGTGATCGCCTTGCATTAAAGAAATATTGCAACACCCTGCGATGTGAAATGCAATAATAATCCTGCAAAACCTCTCAAATGTTAAACGTGACTAATGCATCGTATTAGGATAACTTTGCAGGCTACTGCAATGTTAAATGCAGTGAAGGCCTTGCATTAAAGTCATCTAGCGACACCCCATGGATGTTATATGCATTAAATTAATTGCAATAATTTTGCAAAACCTCTCAAATGTTAAATGCAACAAATGCATCGCATTAGGATGACTTTTCTGGCTGCTGCAATGTTAAATGCAGTGATCGCCTTGCATTAAAGAAATATTGCAACACCCTGCGATGTGAAATGCAATAATAATCCTGCAAAACCTCTCAAATGTTAAATGCGACTAAAGCATCATATTAGGATAACTTTGCAGGCTGCTGCATTGTTAAATGCAGCGCTGGCGTTGCATTAAAGCAATATTGCAACCCCTGGGATGTTAAATGCAATAAAATTAATTGCAATAATTTTGCAAAACCTCTCAAATGTTAAATGCAATTAATGCAACGCATTAGAACAACTTTGCAGGCTCCTGCAATGTTAAATGCAGCGCAGGCCTTGCATTAAAGCAAAATTGCAGCTGTTCTGGGGTATTAAACGCATTAAAATCATTGTAATAATCATGCAAAATCTCTCAAATGTTCAATGCAACTAATGCATGGTACCATTAAAATCTTTATTGGTGTACGGTTCCCCTTGACATCCATCCACCCACCCACCGATCGATCAATCAATCAATCTTTGATTAATTCTTATTATTATTAATAATATAAATTATTATTACTATAGTATTATTATTGTATTTACTACCCCCGGCATCGCATTAGGATGACTTTTCAGGCTGCTGCAATGTTAAATGCAGTGATGGCCTTGCATTAAAGTCATCTAGCGACCCCCCATGAATGTTATATGCATTAAATTAATTGCAATAATTTTGCAAAACCTCTCAAATGTTAAATGCAACAAATGCATCGCATTAGGATGACTTTTCTGGCTGCTGCAATGTTAAATGCAGTGATCGCCTTGCATTAAAGAAATATTGCAACACCCTGCGATGTGAAATGCAATAATAATCCTGCAAAACCTCTCAAATGTTAAACGTGACTAATGCATCGTATTAGGATAACTTTGCAGGCTACTGCAATGTTAAATGCAGTGATGGCCTTGCATTAAAGTCATCTAGCGACCCCCCATGGATGTTATATGCATTAAATTAATTGCAATAATTTTGCAAAACCTCTCAAATGTTAAATGCAACACAGGCATCGCATTAGGATGACTTTTCTGGCTGCTGCAATGTTAAATGCAGTGATCGCCTTGCATTAAAGAAATATTGCAACACCCTGCGATGTGAAATGCAATAATAATCCTGCAAAACCTCTCAAATGTTAAATGCGACTAAAGCATCGTATTAGGATAACTTTGCAGGCTGCTGCATTGTTAAATGCAGCGCTGGCGTTGCATTAAAGCAATATTGCAACCCCTTTGGGATGTTAAATGCAATAAAATTAATTGCAATAATTTTGCAAAACCTCTCAAATGTTAAATGCAATTAATGCAACGCATTAGAACAACTTTGCAGGCTCCTGCAATGTTAAATGCAGCGCAGGCCTTGCATTAAAGCAAAATTGCAGCTGTTCTGGGGTATTAAACGCATTAAAATCATTGTAATAATCATGCAAAATCTCTCAAATGTTCAATGCAACTAATGCATGGTACCATTAAAATCTTTATTGGTGTACGGTTCCCCCTGACATCCATCCACCCACCCACCGATCGATCAATCAATCAATCTTTGATTAATTCTTATTATTATTAATAATATAAATTATTATTACTATAGTATTATTATTGTATTTACTACCCCCGGCACGTAGCGGAACCTCCAGGGCAGGGAGGAGACTATCCGGCATGTGGAAGTGCTTCTGGGAAGTGTGTCTGATGTGTGTGGGTCTGTGTGTGTCTGTGTGTGTGTGGGTGTGTGTGTGGGTGTGTGTGTGCGTGTGTGTGTGTGGGTGTGTGTGGGTGTGTGTGTGTGGGTCTGTGTTTGGGTCTGTGTTTGGGTCTGTGTTTGGATCTGTGTTTGGGTCTGTGTTTGAGTCTGTGTTTGGGTCTGTGTTTGGGTCTGTGTTTGGGTCTGTGTGTGGGTCTGTGTTTGGGTCTGTGTTTGGGTCTGTGTTTGGGTCTGTGTTTGGGTTTGTGTTTGGGTCTGTGTTTGGGTCTGTGTTTGGGTCTGTGTTTGGGTCTGTGTTTGAGTCTGTTTGTGTTTGTGTTTGGGTCTGTGTTTGGGTTTGTGTTTGGGTTTGTGTTTGGGTTTGTGTTTGTGTTTGTGTTTGGGTTTGTGTTTGGGTTTGTGTTTGGGTTTGTGTTTGGGTTTGTGTTTGGGTTTGTGTTTGGGTTTGTGTTTGGGTCTGTGTTTGGGTGTGTTTTTGGGTTTGTGTTTGGGTTTGTGTTTGGGTTTGTGTTTGGGTCTGTGTTTGGGTTTGTGTTTGAGTCTGTGTTTGTGTTTGTGTTTGGGTCTGTGTTTGGGTTTGTGTTTGGGTTTGTGTTTGGGTTTGTGTTTGTGTTTGGGTTTGTGTTTGTGTTTGGGTCTGTTTGGGTTTGTGTTTGGGTTTGTGTTTGGGTTTGTGTTTGGGTCTGTGTTTGTGTTTGTGTTTGGGTCTCCCCCCTCTCCCCCCCTCTCACTCTCCCCCAGCTCTCTCTCTCTCTCTCTCTCCCCCCCCCCCCCCAGCTCTATCTCTCCCCCCCTCTCTCTCTCTCCCAGCAATAAAAAACAGACGTCACCCTAATTGTGTGCGTGTGTGTGTGTGTGTGAGAGCTGACTGACTTACCCCAGTCTAGTAGACACTCCGACACTCCAGCAGTTGTGACCAAGCTTGCGATGGCCGTCTTTTATCTGCCTGCCTGCCTGCCTGACTGCCACCCGTGCCAACCTGAAGGGCCCAAACACTTGTCTTACACTCAGCCCATAACAGATATTGATTAACCCTGTACATACATACATACATACTTATACGGAACAGGGATAAAGAATAAACAGGTGTCGTGCGTGTGTGTGCGCGCGCGTTATAAACAAGTGCTGTCTGTGAAAAAATCTTTATTGGTGTACGGTTCCTCCTGACATCCACCCACCCACCCACCGATCGATCAATCAATCAATCAATCTTTGATTAATTCTTATTATTAATAATATAAATTATTATTACTATAGTATTATTATTGTATTTACTACCCCCGGCATCGCATTAGGATGACTTTTCAGGCTGCTGCAATGTTAAATGCAGTGATCGCCTTGCATTAAAGAAATATTGCAACACCCTGCGATGTGAAATGCAATAATAATCCTGCAAAACCTCTCAAATGTTAAACGTGACTAATGCATCGTATTAGGATAACTTTGCAGGCTACTGCAATGTTAAATGCAGTGAAGGCCTTGCATTAAAGTCATCTAGCGACACCCCATGGATGTTATATGCATTAAATTAATTGCAATAATTTTGCAAAACCTCTCAAATATTAAATGCAACAAATGCATCGCATTAGGATGACTTTTCTGGCTGCTGCAATGTTAAATGCAGTGATCGCCTTGTATTAAAGAAATATTGCAACACCCTGCGATGTGAAATGCAATAATAATCCTGCAAAACCTCTCAAATGTTAAATGCGACTAAAGCATCATATTAGGATAACTTTGCAGGCTGCTGCATTGTTAAATGCAGCGCTGGCGTTGCATTAAAGCAATATTGCAACCCCTGGGATGTTAAATGCAATAAAATTAATTGCAATAATTTTGCAAAACCTCTCAAATGTTCAATGCAATTAATGCAACGCATTAGAACAACTTTGCAGGCTCCTGCAATGTTAAATGCAGCGCAGGCCTTGCATTAAAGCAAAATTGCAGCTGTTCTGGGGTATTAAACGCATTAAAATCATTGTAATAATCATGCAAAATCTCTCAAATGTTCAATGCAACTAATGCATGGTACCATTAAAATCTTTATTGGTGTACGGTTCCCCCTGACATCCATCCACCCACCCACCGATCGATCAATCAATCAATCTTTGATTAATTCTTATTATTATTAATAATATAAATTATTATTACTATAGTATTATTATTGTATTTACTACCCCCGGCATCGCATTAGGATGACTTTTCAGGCTGCTGCAATGTTAAATGCAGTGATGGCCTTGCATTAAAGTCATCTAGCGACCCCCCATGAATGTTATATGCATTAAATTAATTGCAATAATTTTGCAAAACCTCTCAAATGTTAAATGCAACAAATGCATCGCATTAGGATGACTTTTCTGGCTGCTGCAATGTTAAATGCAGTGATCGCCTTGCATTAAAGAAATATTGCAACACCCTGCGATGTGAAATGCAATAATAATCCTGCAAAACCTCTCAAATGTTAAACGTGACTAATGCATCGTATTAGGATAACTTTGCAGGCTACTGCAATGTTAAATGCAGTGAAGGCCTTGCATTAAAGTCATCTAGCGACACCCCATGGATGTTATATGCATTAAATTAATTGCAATAATTTTGCAAAACCTCTCAAATGTTAAATGCAACAAATGCATCGCATTAGGATGACTTTTCTGGCTGCTGCAATGTTAAATGCAGTGATCGCCTTGCATTAAAGAAATATTGCAACACCCTGCGATGTGAAATGCAATAATAATCCTGCAAAACCTCTCAAATGTTAAATGCGACTAAAGCATCATATTAGGATAACTTTGCAGGCTGCTGCATTGTTAAATGCAGCGCTGGCGTTGCATTAAAGCAATATTGCAACCCCTGGGATGTTAAATGCAATAAAATTAATTGCAATAATTTTGCAAAACCTCTCAAATGTTAAATGCAATTAATGCAACGCATTAGAACAACTTTGCAGGCTCCTGCAATGTTAAATGCAGCGCAGGCCTTGCATTAAAGCAAAATTGCAGCTGTTCTGGGGTATTAAACGCATTAAAATCATTGTAATAATCATGCAAAATCTCTCAAATGTTCAATGCAACTAATGCATGGTACCATTAAAATCTTTATTGGTGTACGGTTCCCCCTGACATCCATCCACCCACCCACCGATCGATCAATCAATCAATCTTTGATTAATTCTTATTATTATTAATAATATAAATTATTATTACTATAGTATTATTATTGTATTTACTACGCCCGGCATCGCATTAGGATGACTTTTCAGGCTGCTGCAATGTTAAATGCAGTGATGGCCTTGCATTAAAGTCATCTAGCGACCCCCCATGAATGTTATATGCATTAAATTAATTGCAATAATTTTGCAAAACCTCTCAAATGTTAAATGCAACAAATGCATCGCATTAGGATGACTTTTCTGGCTGCTGCAATGTTAAATGCAGTGATCGCCTTGCATTAAAGAAATATTGCAACACCCTGCGATGTGAAATGCAATAATAATCCTGCAAAACCTCTCAAATGTTAAACGTGACTAATGCATCGTATTAGGATAACTTTGCAGGCTACTGCAATGTTAAATGCAGTGAAGGCCTTGCATTAAAGTCATCTAGCGACACCCCATGGATGTTATATGCATTAAATTAATTGCAATAATTTTGCAAAACCTCTCAAATGTTAAATGCAACAAATGCATCGCATTAGGATGACTTTTCTGGCTGCTGCAATGTTAAATGCAGTGATCGCCTTGCATTAAAGAAATATTGCAACACCCTGCGATGTGAAATGCAATAATAATCCTGCAAAACCTCTCAAATGTTAAATGCGACTAAAGCATCATATTAGGATAACTTTGCAGGCTGCTGCATTGTTAAATGCAGCGCTGGCGTTGCATTAAAGCAATATTGCAACCCCTGGGATGTTAAATGCAATAAAATTAATTGCAATAATTTTGCAAAACCTCTCAAATGTTAAATGCAATTAATGCAACGCATTAGAACAACTTTGCAGGCTCCTGCAATGTTAAATGCAGCGCAGGCCTTGCATTAAAGCAAAATTGCAGCTGTTCTGGGGTATTAAACGCATTAAAATCATTGTAATAATCATGCAAAATCTCTCAAATGTTCAATGCAACTAATGCATGGTACCATTAAAATCTTTATTGGTGTACGGTTCCCCCTGACATCCATCCACCCACCCACCGATCGATCAATCAATCAATCTTTGATTAATTCTTATTATTATTAATAATATAAATTATTATTACTATAGTATTATTATTGTATTTACTACCCCCGGCATCGCATTAGGATGACTTTTCAGGCTGCTGCAATGTTAAATGCAGTGATGGCCTTGCATTAAAGTCATCTAGCGACCCCCCATGAATGTTATATGCATTAAATTAATTGCAATAATTTTGCAAAACCTCTCAAATGTTAAATGCAACAAATGCATCGCATTAGGATGACTTTTCTGGCTGCTGCAATGTTAAATGCAGTGATCGCCTTGCATTAAAGAAATATTGCAACACCCTGCGATGTGAAATGCAATAATAATCCTGCAAAACCTCTCAAATGTTAAACGTGACTAATGCATCGTATTAGGATAACTTTGCAGGCTACTGCAATGTTAAATGCAGTGATGGCCTTGCATTAAAGTCATCTAGCGACCCCCCATGGATGTTATATGCATTAAATTAATTGCAATAATTTTGCAAAACCTCTCAAATGTTAAATGCAACACAGGCATCGCATTAGGATGACTTTTCTGGCTGCTGCAATGTTAAATGCAGTGATCGCCTTGCATTAAAGAAATATTGCAACACCCTGCGATGTGAAATGCAATAATAATCCTGCAAAACCTCTCAAATGTTAAATGCGACTAAAGCATCGTATTAGGATAACTTTGCAGGCTGCTGCATTGTTAAATGCAGCGCTGGCGTTGCATTAAAGCAATATTGCAACCCCTTTGGGATGTTAAATGCAATAAAATTAATTGCAATAATTTTGCAAAACCTCTCAAATGTTAAATGCAATTAATGCAACGCATTAGAACAACTTTGCAGGCTCCTGCAATGTTAAATGCAGCGCAGGCCTTGCATTAAAGCAAAATTGCAGCTGTTCTGGGGTATTAAACGCATTAAAATCATTGTAATAATCATGCAAAATCTCTCAAATGTTCAATGCAACTAATGCATGGTACCATTAAAATCTTTATTGGTGTACGGTTCCCCCTGACATCCATCCACCCACCCACCGATCGATCAATCAATCAATCTTTGATTAATTCTTATTATTATTAATAATATAAATTATTATTACTATAGTATTATTATTGTATTTACTACCCCCGGCACGTAGCGGAACCTCCAGGGCAGGGAGGAGACTATCCGGCATGTGGAAGTGCTTCTGGGAAGTGTGTCTGATGTGTGTGGGTCTGTGTGTGTCTGTGTGTGTGTGGGTGTGTGTGTGGGTGTGTGTGTGCGTGTGTGTGTGTGGGTGTGTGTGGGTGTGTGTGTGGGTCTGTGTTTGGGTCTGTGTTTGGGTCTGTGTTTGGGTCTGTGTTTGGATCTGTGTTTGGGTCTGTGTTTGAGTCTGTGTTTGGGTCTGTGTTTGGGTCTGTGTTTGGGTTTGTGTTTGGGTCTGTGTTTGGGTCTGTGTTTGGGTTTTGTGTTTGGGTCTGTGTTTGAGTCTGTTTGTGTTTGTGTTTGGGTCTGTGTTTGGGTTTGTGTTTGGGTTTGTGTTTGGGTTTGTGTTTGTGTTTGTGTTTGGGTTTGTGTTTGGGTTTGTGTTTGGGTTTGTGTTTGGGTTTGTGTTTGGGTCTGTGTTTGGGTTTGTGTTTGGGTCTGTGTTTGGGTGTGTTTTTGGGTTTGTGTTTGGGTTTGTGTTTGGGTTTGTGTTTGGGTCTGTGTTTGGGTTTGTGTTTGAGTCTGTGTTTGTGTTTGTGTTTGGGTCTGTGTTTGGGTTTGTGTTTGGGTTTGTGTTTGGGTTTGTGTTTGTGTTTGGGTTTGTGTTTGTGTTTGGGTCTGTTTGGGTTTGTGTTTGGGTTTGTGTTTGGGTTTGTGTTTGGGTCTGTGTTTGTGTTTGTGTTTGGGTCTCCCCCCTCTCCCCCCCTCTCACTCTCCCCCAGCTCTCTCTCTCTCTCTCCCCCCCAGCTCTATCTCTCCCCCCTCTCTCTCTCTCCCAGCAATAAAAAACAGACGTCACCCTAATTGTGTGCGTGTGTGTGTGTGTGTGAGAGCTGACTGACTTACCCCAGTCTAGTAGACACTCCGACACTCCAGCAGTTGTGACCAAGCTTGCGATGGCCGTCTTTTATCTGCCTGCCTGCCTGCCTGACTGCCACCCGCGCCAACCTGAAGGGCCCAAACACTTGTCTTACACTCAGCCCATAACAGATATTGATTAACCCCGTACATACATACATACTTATACGGAACAGGGATAAAGAATAAACAGGTGTCGTGCGTGTGTGTGCGCGCGCGTTATAAACAAGTGCTGTCTGTGAAAAAATCTTTATTGGTGTACGGTTCCTCCTGACATCCACCCACCCACCCACCGATCGATCAATCAATCAATCAATCTTTGATTAATTCTTATTATTAATAATGTAAATTATTATTACTATAGTATTATTATTGTATTTACTACCCCCGGCATCGCATTAGGATGACTTTTCAGGCTGCTGCAATGTTAAATGCAGTGATCGCCTTGCATTAAAGAAATATTGCAACACCCTGCGATTTGAAATGCAATAATAATCCTGCAAAACCTCTCAAATGTTAAACGTGACTAATGCATCGTATTAGGATAACTTTGCAGGCTACTGCAATGTTAAATGCAGTGATGGCCTTGCATTAAAGTCACCTAGCGACCCCCCCATGGATGTTATATGCATTAAATTAATTGTAATAATCCTGCAAAACCTCTCAAATGTTAAATGCAACAAATGCATCGTATTAGGATAACTTTGCAGGCTACTGCAATGTTAAATGCAGTGATGGCCTTGCATTAAAGTCATCTAGCGACCCCCCATGGATGTTATATGCATTAAATTAATTGCAATAATTTTGCAAAACCTCTCAAATGTTAAATGCAACAAATGCATCGCATTAGGATGACTTTTCTGGCTGCTGCAATGTTAAATGCAGTGATCGCCTTGCATTAAAGAAATATTGCAACACCCTGCGATGTGAAATGCAATAATAATCCTGCAAAACCTCTCAAATGTTAAATGCGACTAAAGCATCGTATTAGGATAACTTTGCAGGCTACTGCAATGTTAAATGCAGCGCTGGCGTTGCATTAAAGCAATATTGCAACCCCTTTGGGATGTTAAATGCAATAAAATTAATTGCAATAATTTTGCAAAACCTCTCAAATGTTAAATGCAATTAATGCAACGCATTAGAACAACTTTGCAGGCTCCTGCAATGTTAAATGCAGCGCAGGCCTTGCATTAAAGCAAAATTGCAGCTGTTCTGGGGTATTAAACGCATTAAAATCATTGTAATAATCATGCAAAATCTCTCAAATGTTCAATGCAACTAATGCATGGTACCATTAAAATCTTTATTGGTGTACGGTTCCCCCTGACATCCATCCACCCACCCACCGATCGATCAATCAATCAATCTTTGATTAATTCTTATTATTATTAATAATATAAATTATTATTACTATAGTATTATTATTGTATTTACTACCCCCGGCACGTAGCGGAACCTCCAGGGCAGGGAGGAGACTATCCGGCATGTGGAAGTGCTTCTGGGAAGTGTGTCTGATGTGTGTGGGTCTGTGTGTGTCTGTGTGTGTGTGGGTGTGTGTGTGGGTGTGTGTGTGCGTGTGTGTGTGTGGGTGTGTGTGGGTGTGTGTGTGGGTCTGTGTTTGGGTCTGTGTTTGGGTCTGTGTTTGGGTCTGTGTTTGGATCTGTGTTTGGGTCTGTGTTTGAGTCTGTGTTTGGGTCTGTGTTTGGGTCTGTGTTTGGGTTTGTGTTTGGGTCTGTGTTTGGGTCTGTGTTTGGGTTTTGTGTTTGGGTCTGTGTTTGAGTCTGTTTGTGTTTGTGTTTGGGTCTGTGTTTGGGTTTGTGTTTGGGTTTGTGTTTGGGTTTGTGTTTGTGTTTGTGTTTGGGTTTGTGTTTGGGTTTGTGTTTGGGTTTGTGTTTGGGTTTGTGTTTGGGTCTGTGTTTGGGTTTGTGTTTGGGTCTGTGTTTGGGTGTGTTTTTGGGTTTGTGTTTGGGTTTGTGTTTGGGTTTGTGTTTGGGTCTGTGTTTGGGTTTGTGTTTGAGTCTGTGTTTGTGTTTGTGTTTGGGTCTGTGTTTGGGTTTGTGTTTGGGTTTGTGTTTGGGTTTGTGTTTGTGTTTGGGTTTGTGTTTGTGTTTGGGTCTGTTTGGGTTTGTGTTTGGGTTTGTGTTTGGGTTTGTGTTTGGGTTTGTGTTTGGGTTTGTGTTTGGGTTAGTGTTTGTGTTTGTGTTTGGGTTTGTGTTTGGGTTTGTGTTTGGGTTTGTGTTTGGGTTTGTGTTTGGGTCTGTGTTTGGGTTTGTGTTTGGGTCTGTGTTTGGGTGTGTTTTTGGGTTTGTGTTTGGGTTTGTGTTTGGGTTTGTGTTTGGGTCTGTGTTTGGGTTTGTGTTTGAGTCTGTGTTTGTGTTTGTGTTTGGGTCTGTGTTTGGGTTTGTGTTTGGGTTTGTGTTTGGGTTTGTGTTTGTGTTTGGGTTTGTGTTTGTGTTTGGGTCTGTTTGGGTTTGTGTTTGGGTTTGTGTTTGGGTTTGTGTTTGGGTCTGTGTTTGTGTTTGTGTTTGGGTCTCCCCCCTCTCCCCCCCTCTCACTCTCCCCCAGCTCTCTCTCTCTCTCTCTCTCCCCCCCAGCTCTATCTCTCCCCCCTCTCTCTCTCTCCCAGCAATAAAAAACAGACGTCACCCTAATTGTGTGCGTGTGTGTGTGTGTGTGAGAGCTGACTGACTTACCCCAGTCTAGTAGACACTCCGACACTCCAGCAGTTGTGACCAAGCTTGCGATGGCCGTCTTTTATCTGCCTGCCTGCCTGCCTGACTGCCACCCGCGCCAACCTGAAGGGCCCAAACACTTGTCTTACACTCAGCCCATAACAGATATTGATTAACCCCGTACATACATACATACTTATACGGAACAGGGATAAAGAATAAACAGGTGTCGTGCGTGTGTGTGCGCGCGCGTTATAAACAAGTGCTGTCTGTGAAAAAATCTTTATTGGTGTACGGTTCCTCCTGACATACCCACCCACCCACCGATCGATCAATCAATCAATCAATCTTTGATTAATTCTTATTATTAATAATGTAAATTATTATTACTATAGTATTATTATTGTATTTACTACCCCCGGCATCGCATTAGGATGACTTTTCAGGCTGCTGCAATGTTAAATGCAGTGATCGCCTTGCATTAAAGAAATATTGCAACACCCTGCGATTTGAAATGCAATAATAATCCTGCAAAACCTCTCAAATGTTAAACGTGACTAATGCATCGTATTAGGATAACTTTGCAGGCTACTGCAATGTTAAATGCAGTGATGGCCTTGCATTAAAGTCACCTAGCGACCCCCCCATGTATGTTATATGCATTAAATTAATTGTAATAATCCTGCAAAACCTCTCAAATGTTAAATGCAACAAATGCATCGTATTAGGATAACTTTGCAGGCTACTGCAATGTTAAATGCAGTGATGGCCTTGCATTAAAGTCATCTAGCGACCCCCCATGGATGTTATATGCATTAAATTAATTGCAATAATTTTGCAAAACCTCTCAAATGTTAAATGCAACAAATGCATCGCATTAGGATGACTTTTCTGGCTGCTGCAATGTTAAATGCAGTGATCGCCTTGCATTAAAGAAATATTGCAACACCCTGCGATGTGAAATGCAATAATAATCCTGCAAAACCTCTCAAATGTTAAACGTGACTAATGCATCGTATTAGGATAACTTTGCAGGCTACTGCAATGTTAAATGCAGTGAAGGCCTTGCATTAAAGTCATCTAGCGACACCCCATGGATGTTATATGCATTAAATTAATTGCAATAATTTTGCAAAACCTCTCAAATGTTAAATGCAACAAATGCATCGCATTAGGATGACTTTTCTGGCTGCTGCAATGTTAAATGCAGTGATCGCCTTGCATTAAAGAAATATTGCAACACCCTGCGATGTGAAATGCAATAATAATCCTGCAAAACCTCTCAAATGTTAAATGCGACTAAAGCATCATATTAGGATAACTTTGCAGGCTGCTGCATTGTTAAATGCAGCGCTGGCGTTGCATTAAAGCAATATTGCAACCCCTGGGATGTTAAATGCAATAAAATTAATTGCAATAATTTTGCAAAACCTCTCAAATGTTAAATGCAATTAATGCAACGCATTAGAACAACTTTGCAGGCTCCTGCAATGTTAAATGCAGCGCAGGCCTTGCATTAAAGCAAAATTGCAGCTGTTCTGGGGTATTAAACGCATTAAAATCATTGTAATAATCATGCAAAATCTCTCAAATGTTCAATGCAACTAATGCATGGTACCATTAAAATCTTTATTGGTGTACGGTTCCCCCTGACATCCATCCACCCACCCACCGATCGATCAATCAATCAATCTTTGATTAATTCTTATTATTATTAATAATATAAATTATTATTACTATAGTATTATTATTGTATTTACTACCCCCGGCATCGCATTAGGATGACTTTTCAGGCTGCTGCAATGTTAAATGCAGTGATCGCCTTGTATTAAAGAAATATTGCAACACCCTGCGATGTGAAATGCAATAATAATCCTGCAAAACCTCTCAAATGTTAAACGTGACTAATGCATCGTATTAGGATAACTTTGCAGGCTACTGCAATGTTAAATGCAGTGATGGCCTTGCATTAAAGTCATCTAGCGACCCCCCATGGATGTTATATGCATTAAATTAATTGCAATAATTTTGCAAAACCTCTCAAATGTTAAATGCAACAAATGCATCGCATTAGGATGACTTTTCTGGCTGCTGCAATGTTAAATGCAGTGATCGCCTTGCATTAAAGAAATATTGCAACACCCTGCGATGTGAAATGCAATAATAATCCTGCAAAACCTCTCAAATGTTAAACGTGACTAATGCATCGTATTAGGATAACTTTGCAGGCTACTGCAATGTTAAATGCAGTGATGGCCTTGCATTAAAGTCATCTAGCGACCCCCCATGGATGTTATATGCATTAAATTAATTGCAATAATTTTGCAAAACCTCTCAAATGTTAAATGCAACAAATGCATCGCATTAGGATGACTTTTCTGGCTGCTGCAATGTTAAATGCAGTGATCGCCTTGCATTAAAGAAATATTGCAACACCCTGCGATGTGAAATGCAATAATAATCCTGCAAAACCTCTCAAATGTTAAACGTGACTAATGCATCGTATTAGGATACCTTTGCAGGCTACTGCAATGTTAAATGCAGTGATGGCCTTGCATTAAAGTCATCTAGCGACCCCCCATGGATGTTATATGCATTAAATTAATTGCAATAATTTTGCAAAACCTCTCAAATGTTAAATGCAACAAATGCATCGCATTAGGATGACTTTTCTGGCTGCTGCAATGTTAAATGCAGTGATCGCCTTGCATTAAAGAAATATTGCAACACCCTGCGATGTGAAATGCAATAATAATCCTGCAAAACCTCTCAAATGTTAAATGCGACTAAAGCATCGTATTAGGATAACTTTGCAGGCTACTGCAATGTTAAATGCAGCGCTGGCGTTGCATTAAAGCAATATTGCAACCCCTTGGGATGTTAAATGCAATAAAATTAATTGCAATAATTTTGCAAAACCTCTCAAATGTTAAATGCAATTAATGCAACGCATTAGAACAACTTTGCAGGCTCCTGCAATGTTAAATGCAGCGCAGGCCTTGCATTAAAGCAAAATTGCAGCGGTTCTGGGGTATTAAACGCATTAAAATCATTGTAATAATCATGCAAAATCTCTCAAATGTTCAATGCAACTAATGCATGGTACCATTAAAATCTTTATTGGTGTACGGTTCCCCCTGACATCCATCCACCCACCCACCGATCGATCAATCAATCAATCTTTGATTAATTCTTATTATTATTAATAATATAAATTATTATTACTATAGTATTATTATTGTATTTACTACCCCCGGCACGTAGCGGAACCTCCAGGGCAGGGAGGAGACTATCCGGCATGTGGAAGTGCTTCTGGGAAGTGTGTCTGATGTGTGTGGGTCTGTGTGTGTCTGTGTGTGTGTGGGTGTGTGTGTGGGTGTGTGTGTGCGTGTGTGTGTGTGGGTGTGTGTGGGTGTGTGTGTGGGTCTGTGTTTGGGTCTGTGTTTGGGTCTGTGTTTGGGTCTGTGTTTGGATCTGTGTTTGGGTCTGTGTTTGAGTCTGTGTTTGGGTCTGTGTTTGGGTCTGTGTTTGGGTCTGTGTTTGGGTCTGTGTTTGGGTCTGTGTTTGGGTCTGTGTTTGGGTTTGTGTTTGGGTCTGTGTTTGGGTCTGTGTTTGGGTCTGTGTTTGGGTCTGTGTTTGAGTCTGTTTGTGTTTGTGTTTGGGTCTGTGTTTGGGTTTTGTGTTTGGGTTTGTGTTTGGGTTTGTGTTTGTGTTTGTGTTTGGGTTTGTGTTTGGGTTTGTGTTTGGGTTTGTGTTTGGGTTTGTGTTTGGGTCTGTGTTTGGGTTTGTGTTTGGGTCTGTGTTTGGGTGTGTTTTTGGGTTTGTGTTTGGGTTTGTGTTTGGGTTTGTGTTTGGGTCTGTGTTTGGGTTTGTGTTTGAGTCTGTGTTTGTGTTTGTGTTTGGGTCTGTGTTTGGGTTTGTGTTTGGGTTTGTGTTTGGGTTTGTGTTTGTGTTTGGGTTTGTGTTTGTGTTTGGGTCTGTTTGGGTTTGTGTTTGGGTTTGTGTTTGGGTTTGTGTTTGGGTCTGTGTTTGTGTTTGTGTTTGGGTCTCCCCCCTCTCCCCCCCTCTCACTCTCCCCCAGCTCTCTCTCTCTCTCTCTCTCCCCCCCCAGCTCTATCTCTCCCCCCCCTCTCTCTCTCTCCCAGCAATAAAAAACAGACGTCACCCTAATTGTGTGCGTGTGTGTGTGTGTGTGAGAGCTGACTGACTTACCCCAGTCTAGTAGACACTCCGACACTCCAGCAGTTGTGACCAAGCTTGCGATGGCCGTCTTTTATCTGCCTGCCTGCCTGCCTGACTGCCACCCGCGCCAACCTGAAGGGCCCAAACACTTGTCTTACACTCAGCCCATAACAGATATTGATTAACCCCGTACATACATACATACATACTTATACGGAACAGGGATAAAGAATAAACAGGTGTCGTGCGTGTGTGTGCGCGCGCGTTATAAACAAGTGCTGTCTGTGAAAAAATCTTTATTGGTGTACGGTTCCTCCTGACATCCACCCACCCACCCACCGATCGATCAATCAATCAATCAATCTTTGATTAATTCTTATTATTAATAATATAAATTATTATTACTATAGTATTATTATTGTATTTACTACCCCCGGCATCGCATTAGGATGACTTTTCAGGCTGCTGCAATGTTAAATGCAGTGATCGCCTTGCATTAAAGAAATATTGCAACACCCTGCGATTTGAAATGCAATAATAATCCTGCAAAACCTCTCAAATGTTAAACGTGACTAATGCATCGTATTAGGATAACTTTGCAGGCTACTGCAATGTTAAATGCAGTGATGGCCTTGCATTAAAGTCACCTAGCGACCCCCCATGGATGTTATATGCATTAAATTAATTGTAATAATCCTGCAAAACCTCTCAAATGTTAAATGCAACAAATGCATCGTATTAGGATAACTTTGCAGGCTACTGCAATGTTAAATGCAGTGATGGCCTTGCATTAAAGTCATCTAGCGACCCCCCATGGATGTTATATGCATTAAATTAATTGCAATAATTTTGCAAAACCTCTCAAATGTTAAATGCAACAAATGCATCGCATTAGGATGACTTTTCTGGCTGCTGCAATGTTAAATGCAGTGATCACCTTGCATTAAAGAAATATTGCAACACCCTGCGATGTGAAATGCAATAATAATCCTGCAAAACCTCTCAAATGTTAAACGTGACTAATGCATCGTATTAGGATAACTTTGCAGGCTACTGCAATGTTAAATGCAGTGAAGGCCTTGCATTAAAGTCATCTAGCGACACCCCATGGATGTTATATGCATTAAATTAATTGCAATAATTTTGCAAAACCTCTCAAATGTTAAATGCAACAAATGCATCGCATTAGGATGACTTTTCTGGCTGCTGCAATGTTAAATGCAGTGATCGCCTTGCATTAAAGAAATATTGCAACACCCTGCGATGTGAAATGCAATAATAATCCTGCAAAACCTCTCAAATGTTAAACGTGACTAATGCATCGTATTAGGATACCTTTGCAGGCTACTGCAATGTTAAATGCAGTGATGGCCTTGCATTAAAGTCATCTAGCGACCCCCCATGGATGTTATATGCATTAAATTAATTGCAATAATTTTGCAAAACCTCTCAAATGTTAAATGCAACAAATGCATCGCATTAGGATGACTTTTCTGGCTGCTGCAATGTTAAATGCAGTGATCGCCTTGCATTAAAGAAATATTGCAACACCCTGCGATGTGAAATGCAATAATAATCCTGCAAAACCTCTCAAATGTTAAATGCGACTAAAGCATCGTATTAGGATAACTTTGCAGGCTACTGCAATGTTAAATGCAGCGCTGGCGTTGCATTAAAGCAATATTGCAACCCCTTGGGATGTTAAATGCAATAAAATTAATTGCAATAATTTTGCAAAACCTCTCAAATGTTAAATGCAATTAATGCAACGCATTAGAACAACTTTGCAGGCTCCTGCAATGTTAAATGCAGCGCAGGCCTTGCATTAAAGCAAAATTGCAGCGGTTCTGGGGTATTAAACGCATTAAAATCATTGTAATAATCATGCAAAATCTCTCAAATGTTCAATGCAACTAATGCATGGTACCATTAAAATCTTTATTGGTGTACGGTTCCCCCTGACATCCATCCACCCACCCACCGATCGATCAATCAATCAATCTTTGATTAATTCTTATTATTATTAATAATATAAATTATTATTACTATAGTATTATTATTGTATTTACTGCCCCCGGCACGTAGCGGAACCTCCAGGGCAGGGAGGAGACTATCCGGCATGTGGAAGTGCTTCTGGGAAGTGTGTCTGATGTGTGTGGGTCTGTGTGTGTCTGTGTGTGTGTGGGTGTGTGTGTGGGTGTGTGTGTGCGTGTGTGTGTGTGGGTGTGTGTGGGTGTGTGTGTGTGTCTGTGTTTGGGTCTGTGTTTGGGTCTGTGTTTGGGTCTGTGTTTGGATCTGTGTTTGGGTCTGTGTTTGAGTCTGTGTTTGGGTCTGTGTTTGGGTCTGTGTTTGGGTCTGTGTTTGGGTCTGTGTTTGGGTCTGTGTTTGGGTCTGTGTTTGGGTTTGTGTTTGGGTCTGTGTTTGGGTCTGTGTTTGGGTCTGTGTTTGGGTCTGTGTTTGAGTCTGTTTGTGTTTGTGTTTGGGTCTGTGTTTGGGTTTGTGTTTGGGTTTGTGTTTGGGTTTGTGTTTGTGTTTGTGTTTGGGTTTGTGTTTGGGTTTGTGTTTGGGTTTGTGTTTGGGTTTGTGTTTGGGTCTGTGTTTGGGTTTGTGTTTGGGTCTGTGTTTGGGTGTGTTTTTGGGTTTGTGTTTGGGTTTGTGTTTGGGTTTGTGTTTGGGTCTGTGTTTGGGTTTGTGTTTGAGTCTGTGTTTGTGTTTGTGTTTGGGTCTGTGTTTGGGTTTGTGTTTGGGTTTGTGTTTGGGTTTGTGTTTGTGTTTGGGTTTGTGTTTGTGTTTGGGTCTGTTTGGGTTTGTGTTTGGGTTTGTGTTTGGGTTTGTGTTTGGGTCTGTGTTTGTGTTTGTGTTTGGGTCTCCCCCCTCTCCCCCCCTCTCACTCTCCCCCAGCTCTCTCTCTCTCTCTCTCTCCCCCCCCGCTCTATCTCTCCCCCCCTCTCTCTCTCTCCCAGCAATAAAAAACAGACGTCACCCTAATTGTGTGCGTGTGTGTGTGTGTGTGAGAGCTGACTGACTTACCCCAGTCTAGTAGACACTCCGACACTCCAGCAGTTGTGACCAAGCTTGCGATGGCCGTCTTTTATCTGCCTGCCTGCCTGCCTGACTGCCACCCGCGCCAACCTGAAGGGCCCAAACACTTGTCTTACACTCAGCCCATAACAGATATTGATTAACCCCGTACATACATACATACATACTTATACGGAACAGGGATAAAGAATAAACAGGTGTCGTGCGTGTGTGTGCGCGCGCGTTATAAACAAGTGCTGTCTGTGAAAAAATCTTTATTGGTGTACGGTTCCTCCTGACATCCACCCACCCACCCACCGATCGATCAATCAATCAATCAATCTTTGATTAATTCTTATTATTAATAATATAAATTATTATTACTACAGTATTATTATTGTATTTACTACCCCCGGCATCGCATTAGGATGACTTTTCAGGCTGCTGCAATGTTAAATGCAGTGATCGCCTTGCATTAAAGAAATATTGCAACACCCTGCGATTTGAAATGCAATAATAATCCTGCAAAACCTCTCAAATGTTAAACGTGACTAATGCATCGTATTAGGATAACTTTGCAGGCTACTGCAATGTTAAATGCAGTGATGGCCTTGCATTAAAGTCACCTAGCGACCCCCCATGGATGTTATATGCATTAAATTAATTGTAATAATCCTGCAAAACCTCTCAAATGTTAAATGCAACAAATGCATCGTATTAGGATAACTTTGCAGGCTACTGCAATGTTAAATGCAGTGATGGCCTTGCATTAAAGTCATCTAGCGACCCCCCATGGATGTTATATGCATTAAATTAATTGCAATAATTTTGCAAAACCTCTCAAATGTTAAATGCAACAAATGCATCGCATTAGGATGACTTTTCTGGCTGCTGCAATGTTAAATGCAGTGATCACCTTGCATTAAAGAAATATTGCAACACCCTGCGATGTGAAATGCAATAATAATCCTGCAAAACCTCTCAAATGTTAAACGTGACTAATGCATCGTATTAGGATAACTTTGCAGGCTACTGCAATGTTAAATGCAGTGAAGGCCTTGCATTAAAGTCATCTAGCGACACCCCATGGATGTTATATGCATTAAATTAATTGCAATAATTTTGCAAAACCTCTCAAATGTTAAATGCAACAAATGCATCGCATTAGGATGACTTTTCTGGCTGCTGCAATGTTAAATGCAGTGATCGCCTTGCATTAAAGAAATATTGCAACACCCTGCGATGTGAAATGCAATAATAATCCTGCAAAACCTCTCAAATGTTAAACGTGACTAATGCATCGTATTAGGATACCTTTGCAGGCTACTGCAATGTTAAATGCAGTGATGGCCTTGCATTAAAGTCACCTAGCGACCCCCCCATGGATGTTATATGCATTAAATTAATTGTAATAATCCTGCAAAACCTCTCAAATGTTAAATGCAACAAATGCATCGTATTAGGATAACTTTGCAGGCTACTGCAATGTTAAATGCAGTGATGGCCTTGCATTAAAGTCATCTAGCGACCCCCCATGGATGTTATATGCATTAAATTAATTGCAATAATTTTGCAAAACCTCTCAAATGTTAAATGCAACAAATGCATCGCATTAGGATGACTTTTCTGGCTGCTGCAATGTTAAATGCAGTGATCGCCTTGCATTAAAGAAATATTGCAACACCCTGCGATGTGAAATGCAATAATAATCCTGCAAAACCTCTCAAATGTTAAATGCGACTAAAGCATCGTATTAGGATAACTTTGCAGGCTACTGCAATGTTAAATGCAGCGCTGGCGTTGCATTAAAGCAATATTGCAACCCCTTTGGGATGTTAAATGCAATAAAATTAATTGCAATAATTTTGCAAAACCTCTCAAATGTTAAATGCAATTAATGCAACGCATTAGAACAACTTTGCAGGCTCCTGCAATGTTAAATGCAGCGCAGGCCTTGCATTAAAGCAAAATTGCAGCTGTTCTGGGGTATTAAACGCATTAAAATCATTGTAATAATCATGCAAAATCTCTCAAATGTTCAATGCAACTAATGCATGGTACCATTAAAATCTTTATTGGTGTACGGTTCCCCCTGACATCCATCCACCCACCCACCGATCGATCAATCAATCAATCTTTGATTAATTCTTATTATTATTAATAATATAAATTATTATTACTATAGTATTATTATTGTATTTACTACCCCCGGCACGTAGCGGAACCTCCAGGGCAGGGAGGAGACTATCCGGCATGTGGAAGTGCTTCTGGGAAGTGTGTCTGATGTGTGTGGGTCTGTGTGTGTCTGTGTGTGTGTGGGTGTGTGTGTGGGTGTGTGTGTGCGTGTGTGTGTGTGTGGGTGTGTGTGGGTGTGTGTGTGGGTCTGTGTTTGGGTTTGTGTTTGGGTCTGTGTTTGGGTCTGTGTTTGGGTCTGTGTTTGGGTCTGTGTTTGGTTCTGTGTTTGGGTCTGTGTTTGGGTTTGTGTTTGGGTCTGTGTTTGGGTCTGTGTTTGGGTCTGTGTTTGGGTCTGTGTTTGAGTCTGTTTGTGTTTGTGTTTGGGTCTGTGTTTGGGTTTGTGTTTGGGTTTGTGTTTGGGTTTGTGTTTGTGTTTGTGTTTGTGTTTGGGTTTGTGTTTGGGTTTGTGTTTGGGTTTGTGTTTGGGTTTGTGTTTGGGTCTGTGTTTGGGTTTGTGTTTGGGTCTGTGTTTGGGTGTGTTTTTGGGTTTGTGTTTGGGTTTGTGTTTGGGTTTGTGTTTGGGTCTGTGTTTGGGTTTGTGTTTGAGTCTGTGTTTGTGTTTGTGTTTGGGTCTGTGTTTGGGTTTGTGTTTGGGTTTGTGTTTGGGTTTGTGTTTGTGTTTGGGTTTGTGTTTGTGTTTGGGTCTGTTTGGGTTTGTGTTTGGGTTTGTGTTTGGGTTTGTGTTTGGGTCTGTGTTTGTGTTTGTGTTTGGGTCTCCCCCCTCTCCCCCCCTCTCACTCTCCCCCAGCTCTCTCTCTCTCTCTCTCTCCCCCCCCCAGCTCTATCTCTCCCCCCTCTCTCTCTCTCCCAGCAATAAAAAACAGACGTCACCCTAATTGTGTGCGTGTGTGTGTGTGTGTGAGAGCTGACTGACTTACCCCAGTCTAGTAGACACTCCGACACTCCAGCAGTTGTGACCAAGCTTGCGATGGCCGTCTTTTATCTGCCTGCCTGCCTGCCTGACTGCCACCCGCGCCAACCTGAAGGGCCCAAACACTTGTCTTACACTCAGCCCATAACAGATATTGATTAACCCCGTACATACATACATACATACTTATACGGAACAGGGATAAAGAATAAACAGGTGTCGTGCGTGTGTGTGCGCGCGCGTTATAAACAAGTGCTGTCTGTGAAAAAATCTTTATTGGTGTACGGTTCCTCCTGACATCCACCCACCCACCCACCGATCGATCAATCAATCAATCAATCTTTGATTAATTCTTATTATTAATAATATAAATTATTATTACTATAGTATTATTATTGTATTTACTACCCCCGGCATCGCATTAGGATGACTTTTCAGGCTGCTGCAATGTTAAATGCAGTGATCGCCTTGCATTAAAGAAATATTGCAACACCCTGCGATTTGAAATGCAATAATAATCCTGCAAAACCTCTCAAATGTTAAACGTGACTAATGCATCGTATTAGGATAACTTTGCAGGCTACTGCAATGTTAAATGCAGTGATGGCCTTGCATTAAAGTCACCTAGCGACCCCCCATGGATGTTATATGCATTAAATTAATTGTAATAATCCTGCAAAACCTCTCAAATGTTAAATGCAACAAATGCATCGTATTAGGATAACTTTGCAGGCTACTGCAATGTTAAATGCAGTGATGGCCTTGCATTAAAGTCATCTAGCGACCCCCCATGGATGTTATATGCATTAAATTAATTGCAATAATTTTGCAAAACCTCTCAAATGTTAAATGCAACAAATGCATCGCATTAGGATGACTTTTCTGGCTGCTGCAATGTTAAATGCAGTGATCACCTTGCATTAAAGAAATATTGCAACACCCTGCGATGTGAAATGCAATAATAATCCTGCAAAACCTCTCAAATGTTAAACGTGACTAATGCATCGTATTAGGATAACTTTGCAGGCTACTGCAATGTTAAATGCAGTGAAGGCCTTGCATTAAAGTCATCTAGCGACACCCCATGGATGTTATATGCATTAAATTAATTGCAATAATTTTGCAAAACCTCTCAAATGTTAAATGCAACAAATGCATCGCATTAGGATGACTTTTCTGGCTGCTGCAATGTTAAATGCAGTGATCGCCTTGCATTAAAGAAATATTGCAACACCCTGCGATGTGAAATGCAATAATAATCCTGCAAAACCTCTCAAATGTTAAATGCGACTAAAGCATCATATTAGGATAACTTTGCAGGCTGCTGCATTGTTAAATGCAGCGCTGGCGTTGCATTAAAGCAATATTGCAACCCCTGGGATGTTAAATGCAATAAAATTAATTGCAATAATTTTGCAAAACCTCTCAAATGTTAAATGCAATTAATGCAACGCATTAGAACAACTTTGCAGGCTCCTGCAATGTTAAATGCAGCGCAGGCCTTGCATTAAAGCAAAATTGCAGCTGTTCTGGGGGTATTAAACGCATTAAAATCATTGTAATAATCATGCAAAATCTCTCAAATGTTCAATGCAACTAATGCATGGTACCATTAAAATCTTTTTTGGTGTATGGTTCCCCCTGACATCCATCCACCCACCCACCGATCGATCAATCAATCAATCTTTGATTAATTCTTATTATTATTAATAATATAAATTATTATTACTATAGTATTATTATTGTATTTACTACCCCCGGCATCGCATTAGGATGACTTTTCAGGCTGCTGCAATGTTAAATGCAGTGATCGCCTTGCATTAAAGAAATATTGCAACACCCTGCGATGTGAAATGCAATAATAATCCTGCAAAACCTCTCAAATGTTAAACGTGACTAATGCATCGTATTAGGATAACTTTGCAGGCTACTGCAATGTTAAATGCAGTGATGGCCTTGCATTAAAGTCATCTAGCGACCCCCCATGGATGTTATATGCATTAAATTAATTGCAATAATTTTGCAAAACCTTTCAAATGTTAAATGCAACAAATGCATCGCATTAGGATGACTTTTCTGGCTGCTGCAATGTTAAATGCAGTGATCGCCTTGCATTAAAGAAATATTGCAACACCCTGCGATGTGAAATGCAATAATAATCCTGCAAAACTTCTCAAATGTTAAATGTGACTAAAGCATCGTATTAGGATAACTTTGCAGGCTGCTGCATTGTTAAATGCAGCGCTGGCGTTGCATTAAAGCAATATTGCAACCCCTGGGATGTTAAATGCAATAAAATTAATTGCAATAATTTTGCAAAACCTCTCAAATGTTAAATGCAATTAATGCAACGCATTAGAACAACTTTGCAGATCCTGCAATGTTAAATGCAGCGCAGGCCTTGCATTAAAGCAAAATTGCAGCTGTTCTGGAGTATTAAACGCATTAAAATCATTGTAATAATCCTGCAAAATCTCTCAAATGTTCAATGCAACTAATGCATGGTACCATTAAAATCTTTATTGGTGTACGGTTCCCCCTGACATCCATCCACCCACCCACCGATCGATCAATCAATCAATCTTTGATTAATTCTTATTATTATTAATTATATAAATTATTATTACTATAGTATTATTATTGTATTTACTACCCCCGGCATCGCATTAGGATGACTTTTCAGGCTGCTGCAATGTTAAATGCAGTGATCGCCTTGCATTAAAGAAATATTGCAACACCCTGCGATGTGAAATGCAATAATAATCCTGCAAAACCTCTCAAATGTTAAACGTGACTAATGCATCGTATTAGGATAACTTTGCAGGCTACTGCAATGTTAAATGCAGTGATGGCCTTGCATTAAAGTCATCTAGCGACCCCCCATGGATGTTATATGCATTAAATTAATTGCAATAATTTTGCAAAACCTTTCAAATGTTAAATGCAACAAATGCATCGCATTAGGATGACTTTTCTGGCTGCTGCAATGTTAAATGCAGTGATCGCCTTGCATTAAAGAAATATTGCAACACCCTGCGATGTGAAATGCAATAATAATCCTGTAAAACCTCTCAAATGTTAAATGCGACTAAAGCATCGTATTAGGATAACTTTGCAGGCTGCTGCATTGTTAAATGCAGCGCTGGCGTTGCATTAAAGCAATATTGCAACCCCTGGGATGTTAAATGCAATAAAATTAATTGCAATAATTTTGCAAAACATCTCAAATGTTAAATGCAATTAATGCAACGCATTAGAACAACTTTGCAGGCTCCTGCAATGTTAAATGCAGCGCAGGCCTTGCATTAAAGCAAAATTGCAGCTGTTCTGGGGTATTAAACGCATTAAAATCATTGTAATAATCCTGCAAAATCTCTCAAATGTTCAATGCAACCAATGCATGGTACCATTAAAATCTTTATTGGTGTACGGTTCCCCCTGACATCCATCCACCCACCCACCGATCGATCAATCAATCAATCTTTGATTAATTCTTATTATTATTAATTATATAAATTATTATTACTATAGTATTATTATTGTATTTACTACCCCCGGCATCGCATTAGGATGACTTTTCAGGCTGCTGCAATGTTAAATGCAGTGATCGCCTTGCATTAAAGAAATATTGCAACACCCTGCGATGTGAAATGCAATAATAATCCTGCAAAACCTCTCAAATGTTAAACGTGACTAATGCATCGTATTAGGATAACTTTGCAGGCTACTGCAATGTTAAATGCAGTGATGGCCTTGTATTAAAGTCATCTAGCGACCCCCCATGGATGTTATATGCATTAAATTAATTGCAATAATTTTGCAAAACCTCTCAAATGTTAAATGCAACAAATGCATCGCATTAGGATGACTTTTCTGGCTGCTGCAATGTTAAATGCAGTGATCGCCTTGCATTAAAGAAATATTGCAACACCCTGCGATGTGAAATGCAATAATAATCCTGCAAAACCTCTCAAATGTTAAATGCGACTAAAGCATCGTATTAGGATAACTTTGCAGGCTGCTGCATTGTTAAATGCAGCGCTGGCGTTGCATTAAAGCAATATTGCAACCCCCTGGGATGTTAAATGCAATAAAATTAATTGCAATAATTTTGCAAAACCTCTCAAATGTTAAATGCAATTAATGCAACGCATTAGAACATCTTTGCAGGCTCCTGCAATGTTAAATGCAGCGCAGGCCTTGCATTAAAGCAAAATTGCAGCTGTTCTGGGGTATTAAACGCATTAAAATCATTGTAATAATCATGAAAAATCTCTCAAATGTTCAATGCAACTAATGCATGGTACCATTAAAATCTTTATTGGTGTACGGTTCCCCCTGACATCCATCCACCCACCCACCGATCGATCAATCAATCAATCTTTGATTAATTCTTCTTATTATTAATTATATAAATTATTATTACTATAGTATTATTATTTTATTTACTACCCCCGGCATCGCATTAGGATGACTTTTCAGGCTGCTGCAATGTTAAATGCAGTGATCGCCTTGCATTAAAGAAATATTGCAACACCCTGCGATGTGAAATGCAATAATAATCCTGCAAAACCTCTCAAATGTTAAACGTGACTAATGCATCGTATTAGGATAACTTTGCAGGCTACTGCAATGTTAAATGCAGTGATGGCCTTGTATTAAAGTCATCTAGCGACCCCCCATGGATGTTATATGCATTAAATTAATTGCAATAATTTTGCAAAACCTCTCAAATGTTAAATGCAACAAATGCATCGCATTAGGATGACTTTTCTGGCTGCTGCAATGTTAAATGCAGTGATCGCCTTGCATTAAAGAAATATTGCAACACCCTGCGATGTGAAATGCAATAATAATCCTGCAAAACCTCTCAAATGTTAAATGCGACTAAAGCATCGTATTAGGATAACTTTGCAGGCTGCTGCATTGTTAAATGCAGCGCTGGCGTTGCATTAAAGCAATATTGCAACCCCCTGGGATGTTAAATGCAATAAAATTAATTGCAATAATTTTGCAAAACCTCTCAAATGTTAAATGCAATTAATGCAACGCATTAGAACATCTTTGCAGGCTCCTGCAATGTTAAATGCAGCGCAGGCCTTGCATTAAAGCAAAATTGCAGCTGTTCTGGGGTATTAAACGCATTAAAATCATTGTAATAATCATGCAAAATCTCTCAAATGTTCAATGCAACTAATGCATGGTACCATTAAAATCTTTATTGGTGTACGGTTCCCCCTGACATCCATCCACCCACCCACCGATCGATCAATCAATCAATCTTTGATTAATTCTTATTATTATTAATTATATAAATTATTATTACTATAGTATTATTATTGTATTTACTACCCCCGGCATCGCATTAGGATGACTTTTCAGGCTGCTGCAATGTTAAATGCAGTGATCGCCTTGCATTAAAGAAATATTGCAACACCCTGCGATGTGAAATGCAATAATAATCCTGCAAAACCTCTCAAATGTTAAACGTGACTAATGCATCGTATTAGGATAACTTTGCAGGCTACTGCAATGTTAAATGCAGTGATGGCCTTGCATTAAAGTCATCTAGCGACCCCCCATGGATGTTATATGCATTAAATTAATTGCAATAATTTTGCAAAACCTCTCAAATGTTAAATGCAACAAATGCATCGCATTAGGATGACTTTTCTGGCTGCTGCAATGTTAAATGCAGTGATCGCCTTGCATTAAAGAAATATTGCAACACCCTGCGATGTGAAATGCAATAATAATCCTGCAAAACCTCTCAAATGTTAAATGCGACTAAAGCATCGTATTAGGATAACTTTGCAGGCTGCTGCATTGTTAAATGCAGCGCTGGCGTTGCATTAAAGCAATATTGCAACCCCCTGGGATGTTAAATGCAATAAAATTAATTGCAATAATTTTGCAAAACCTCTCAAATGTTAAATGCAATTAATGCAACGCATTAGAACAACTTTGCAGGCTCCTGCAATGTTAAATGCAGCGCAGGCCTTGCATTAAAGCAAAATTGCAGCTGTTCTGGGGTATTAAACGCATTAAAATCATTGTAATAATCATGCAAAATCTCTCAAATGTTCAATGCAACTAATGCATGGTACCATTAAAATCTTTATTGGTGTACGGTTCCCCCTGACATCCATCCACCCACCCACCGATCGATCAATCAATCAATCTTTGATTAATTCTTATTATTATTAATTATATAAATTATTATTACTATAGTATTATTATTGTATTTACTACCCCCGGCATCGCATTAGGATGACTTTTCAGGCTGCTGCAATGTTAAATGCAGTGATCGCCTTGCATTAAAGAAATATTGCAACACCCTGCGATGTGAAATGCAATAATAATCCTGCAAAACCTCTCAAATGTTAAACGTGACTAATGCATCGTATTAGGATAACTTTGCAGGCTACTGCAATGTTAAATGCAGTGATGGCCTTGCATTAAAGTCATCTAGCGACCCCCCATGGATGTTATATGCATTAAATTAATTGCAATAATTTTGCAAAACCTTTCAAATGTTAAATGCAACAAATGCATCGCATTAGGATGACTTTTCTGGCTGCTGCAATGTTAAATGCAGTGATCGCCTTGCATTAAAGAAATATTGCAACACCCTGCGATGTGAAATGCAATAATAATCCTGTAAAACCTCTCAAATGTTAAATGCGACTAAAGCATCGTATTAGGATAACTTTGCAGGCTGCTGCATTGTTAAATGCAGCGCTGGCGTTGCATTAAAGCAATATTGCAACCCCTGGGATGTTAAATGCAATAAAATTAATTGCAATAATTTTGCAAAACCTCTCAAATGTTAAATGCAATTAATGCAACGCATTAGAACAACTTTTCAGGCTCCTGCAATGTTAAATGCAGCGCAGGCCTTGCATTAAAGCAAAATTGCAGCTGTTCTGGGGTATTAAACGCATTAAAATCATTGTAATAATCCTGCAAAATCTCTCAAATGTTCAATGCAACCAATGCATGGTACCATTAAAATCTTTATTGGTGTACGGTTCCCCCTGACATCCATCCACCCACCCACCGATCGATCAATCAATCAATCTTTGATTAATTCTTATTATTATTAATTATATAAATTATTATTACTATAGTATTATTATTGTATTTACTACCCCCGGCATCGCATTAGGATGACTTTTCAGGCTGCTGCAATGTTAAATGCAGTGATCGCCTTGCATTAAAGAAATATTGCAACACCCTGCGATGTGAAATGCAATAATAATCCTGCAAAACCTCTCAAATGTTAAACGTGACTAATGCATCATATTAGGATAACTTTGCAGGCTACTGCAATGTTAAATGCAGTGATGGCCTTGCATTAAAGTCATCTAGCGACCCCCCATGGATGTTATATGCATTAAATTAATTGCAATAATTTTGCAAAACCTCTCAAATGTTAAATGCAACAAATGCATCGCATTAGGATGACTTTTCTGGCTGCTGCAATGTTAAATGCAGTGATCGCCTTGCATTAAAGAAATATTGGAACACCCTGCGATGTGAAATGCAATAATAATCCTGCAAAACCTCTCAAAGTTAAATGCGACTAAAGCATCGTATTAGGATAACTTTGCAGGCTGCTGCATTGTTAAATGCAGCGCTGGCGTTGCATTAAAGCAATATTGCAACCCCCTGGGATGTTAAATGCAATAAAATTAATTGCAATAATTTTGCAAAACCTCTCAAATGTTAAATGCAATTAATGCAACGCATTAGAACATCTTTGCAGGCTCCTGCAATGTTAAATGCAGCGCAGGCCTTGCATTAAAGCAAAATTGCAGCTGTTCTGGGGTATTAAACGCATTAAAATCATTGTAATAATCATGCAAAATCTCTCAAATGTTCAATGCAACTAATGCATGGTACCATTAAAATCTTTATTGGTGTACGGTTCCCCCTGACATCCATCCACCCACCCACCAATCGATCAATCAATCAATCTTTGATTAATTCTTATTATTATTAATTATATAAATTATTATTACTATAGTATTATTATTGTATTTACTACCCCCGGCATCGCATTAGGATGACTTTTCAGGCTGCTGCAATGTTAAATGCAGTGATCGCCTTGCATTAAAGAAATATTGCAACACCCTGCGATGTGAAATGCAATAATAATCCTGCAAAACCTCTCAAATGTTAAACGTGACTAATGCATCGTATTAGGATAACTTTGCAGGCTACTGCAATGTTAAATGCAGTGATGGCCTTGCATTAAAGTCATCTAGCTACCCCCCATGGATGTTATATGCATTAAATTAATTGCAATAATTTTGCAAAACTTCTCAAATGTTAAATGCAACAAATGCATCGCATTAGGATGACTTTTCTGGCTGCTGCAATGTTAAATGCAGTGATCGCCTTGCATTAAAGAAATATTGGAACACCCTGCGATGTGAAATGCAATAATAATCCTGCAAAACCTCTCAAATGTTAAATGCGACTAAAGCATCGTATTAGGATAACTTTGCAGGCTGCTGCATTGTTAAATGCAGCGCTGGCGTTGCATTAAAGCAATATTGCAACCCCCTTGGATGTTAAATGCAATAAAATTAATTGCAATAATTTTGCAAAACCTCTCAAATGTTAAATGCAATTAATGCAACGCATTAGAACATCTTTGCAGGCTCCTGCAATGTTAAATGCAGCGCAGGCCTTGCATTAAAGCAAAATTGCAGCTGTTCTGGGGTATTAAACGCATTAAAATCATTGTAATAATCATGCAAAATCTCTCAAATGTTCAATGCAACTAATGCATGGTACCATTAAAATCTTTATTGGTGTACTGTTCCCCCTGACATCCATCCACCCACCCACCGATCGATCAATCAATCAATCTTTGATTAATTCTTATTATTATTAATTATATAAATTATTATTACTATAGTATTATTATTGTATTTACTACCCCCGGCATCGCATTAGGATGACTTTTCAGGCTGCTGCAATGTTAAATGCAGTGATCGCCTTGCATTAAAGAAATATTGCAACACCCTGCGATGTGAAATGCAATAATAATCCTGCAAAACCTCTCAAATGTTAAACGTGACTAATGCATCGTATTAGGATAACTTTGCAGGCTACTGCAATGTTAAATGCAGTGATGGCCTTGCATTAAAGTCATCTAGCGACCCCCCATGGATGTTATATGCATTAAATTAATTGCAATAATTTTGCAAAACCTTTCAAATGTTAAATGCAACAAATGCATCGCATTAGGATGACTTTTCTGGCTGCTGCAATGTTAAATGCAGTGATCGCCTTGCATTAAAGAAATATTGCAACACCCTGCGATGTGAAATGCAATAATAATCCTGTAAAACCTCTCAAATGTTAAATGCGACTAAAGCATCGTATTAGGATAACTTTGCAGGCTGCTGCATTGTTAAATGCAGCGCTGGCGTTGCATTAAAGCAATATTGCAACCCCTGGGATGTTAAATGCAATAAAATTAATTGCAATAATTTTGCAAAACCTCTCAAATGTTAAATGCAATTAATGCAACGCATTAGAACAACTTTGCAGGCTCCTGCAATGTTAAATGCAGCGCAGGCCTTGCATTAAAGCAAAATTGCAGCTGTTCTGGGGTATTAAACGCATTAAAATCATTGTAATAATCCTGCAAAATCTCTCAAATGTTCAATGCAACCAATGCATGGTACCATTAAAATCTTTATTGGTGTACGGTTCCCCCTGACATCCATCCACCCACCCACCGATCGATCAATCAATCAATCTTTGATTAATTCTTATTATTATTAATTATATAAATTATTATTACTATAGTATTATTATTGTATTTACTACCCCCGGCATCGCATTAGGATGACTTTTCAGGCTGCTGCAATGTTAAATGCAGTGATCGCCTTGCATTAAAGAAATATTGCAACACCCTGCGATGTGAAATGCAATAATAATCCTGCAAAACCTCTCAAATGTTAAACGTGACTAATGCATCGTATTAGGATAACTTTGCAGGCTACTGCAATGTTAAATGCAGTGATGGCCTTGTATTAAAGTCATCTAGCGACCCCCCATGGATGTTATATGCATTAAATTAATTGCAATAATTTTGCAAAACCTCTCAAATGTTAAATGCAACAAATGCATCGCATTAGGATGACTTTTCTGGCTGCTGCAATGTTAAATGCAGTGATCGCCTTGCATTAAAGAAATATTGCAACACCCTGCGATGTGAAATGCAATAATAATCCTGCAAAACCTCTCAAATGTTAAATGCGACTAAAGCATCGTATTAGGATAACTTTGCAGGCTGCTGCATTGTTAAATGCAGCGCTGGCGTTGCATTAAAGCAATATTGCAACCCCCTGGGATGTTAAATGCAATAAAATTAATTGCAATAATTTTGCAAAACCTCTCAAATGTTAAATGCAATTAATGCAACGCATTAGAACATCTTTGCAGGCTCCTGCAATGTTAAATGCAGCGCAGGCCTTGCATTAAAGCAAAATTGCAGCTGTTCTGGGGTATTAAACGCATTAAAATCATTGTAATAATCATGCAAAATCTCTCAAATGTTCAATGCAACTAATGCATGGTACCATTAAAATCTTTATTGGTGTACGGTTCCCCCTGACATCCATCCACCCACCCACCGATCGATCAATCAATCAATCTTTGATTAATTCTTATTATTATTAATTATATAAATTATTATTACTATAGTATTATTATTGTATTTACTACCCCCGGCATCGCATTAGGATGACTTTTCAGGCTGCTGCAATGTTAAATGCAGTGATCGCCTTGCATTAAAGAAATATTGCAACACCCTGCGATGTGAAATGCAATAATAATCCTGCAAAACCTCTCAAATGTTAAACGTGACTAATGCATCGTATTAGGATAACTTTGCAGGCTACTGCAATGTTAAATGCAGTGATGGCCTTGCATTAAAGTCATCTAGCGACCCCCCATGGATGTTATATGCATTAAATTAATTGCAATAATTTTGCAAAACCTCTCAAATGTTAAATGCAACAAATGCATCGCATTAGGATGACTTTTCTGGCTGCTGCAATGTTAAATGCAGTGATCGCCTTGCATTAAAGAAATATTGCAACACCCTGCGATGTGAAATGCAATAATAATCCTGCAAAACCTCTCAAATGTTAAATGCGACTAAAGCATCGTATTAGGATAACTTTGCAGGCTGCTGCATTGTTAAATGCAGCGCTGGCGTTGCATTAAAGCAATATTGCAACCCCCTGGGATGTTAAATGCAATAAAATTAATTGCAATAATTTTGCAAAACCTCTCAAATGTTAAATGCAATTAATGCAACGCATTAGAACAATTTTGCAGGCTCCTGCAATGTTAAATGCAGCGCAGGCCTTGCATTAAAGCAAAATTGCAGCTGTTCTGGGGTATTAAACGCATTAAAATCATTGTAATAATCCTGCAAAATCTCTCAAATGTTCAATGCAACCAATGCATGGTACCATTAAAATCTTTATTGGTGTACGGTTCCCCCTGACATCCATCCACCCACCCACCGATCGATCAATCAATCAATCTTTGATTAATTCTTATTATTATTAATTATATAAATTATTATTACTATAGTATTATTATTGTATTTACTATCCCCGGCATCGCATTAGGATGACTTTTCAGGCTGCTGCAATGTTAAATGCAGTGATCGCCTTGCATTAAAGAAATATTGCAACACCCTGCGATGTGAAATGCAATAATAATCCTGCAAAACCTCTCAAATGTTAAACGTGACTAATGCATCATGTTAGGATAACTTTGCAGGCTACTGCAATGTTAAATGCAGTGATGGCCTTGCATTAAAGTCATCTAGCGACCCCCCATGGATGTTATATGCATTAAATTAATTGCAATAATTTTGCAAAACCTCTCAAATGTTAAATGCAACAAATGCATCGCATTAGGATGACTTTTCTGGCTGCTGCAATGTTAAATGCAGTGATCGCCTTGCATTAAAGAAATATTGCAACACCCTGCGATGTGAAATGCAATAATAATCCTGCAAAACCTCTCAAATGTTAAATGCGACTAAAGCATCGTATTAGGATAACTTTGCAGGCTGCTGCATTGTTAAATGCAGCGCTGGCGTTGCATTAAAGCAATATTGCAACCCCCTGGGATGTTAAATGCAATAAAATTAATTGCAATAATTTTGCAAAACCTCTCAAATGTTTAATGCAATTAATGCAACGCATTAGAACATCTTTGCAGGCTCCTGCAATGTTAAATGCAGCGCAGGCCTTGCATTAAAGCAAAATTGCAGCTGTTCTGGGGTATTAAACGCATTAAAATCATTGTAATAATCATGCAAAATCTCTCAAATGTTCAATGCAACTAATGCATGGTACCATTAAAATCTTTATTGGTGTACGGTTCCCCCTGACATCCATCCACCCACCCACCGATCGATCAATCAATCAATCTTTGATTAATTCTTATTATTATTAATTATATAAATTATTATTACTATAGTATTATTATTGTATTTACTACCCCCGGCATCGCATTAGGATGACTTTTCAGGCTGCTGCAATGTTAAATGCAGTGATCGCCTTGCATTAAAGAAATATTGCAACACCCTGCGATGTGAAATGCAATAATAATCCTGCAAAACCTCTCAAATGTTAAATGCGACTAAAGCATCGTATTAGGATAACTTTGCAGGCTGCTGCATTGTTAAATGCAGCGCTGGCGTTGCATTAAAGCAATATTGCAACCCCCTGGGATGTTAAATGCAATAAAATTAATTGCAATAATTTTGCAAAACCTCTCAAATGTTAAATGCAATTAATGCAACGCATTAGAACAACTTTGCAGGCTCCTGCAATGTTAAATGCAGCGCAGGCCTTGCATTAAAGCAAAATTGCAGCTGTTCTGGGGTATTAAACGCATTAAAATCATTGTAATAATCATGCAAAATCTCTCAAATGTTCAATGCAACTAATGCATGGTACCATTAAAATCTTTATTGGTGTACGGTTCCCCCTGACATCCATCCACCCACCCACCGATCGATCAATCAATCAATCTTTGATTAATTCTTATTATTATTAATAATATAAATTATTATTACTATAGTATTATTATTGTATTTACTACCCCCGGCACGTAGCGGAACCTCCAGGGCAGGGAGGAGACTATCCGGCATGTGGAAGTGCTTCTGGGAAGTGTGTCTGATGTGTGTGGGTCTGTGTGTGTCTGTGTGTGTGTGGGTGTGTGTGTGGGTGTGTGTGTGGGTGTGTGTGTGTGTCTGTGTGTGTGTGGGTGTGTGTGTGCGTGTGTGTGTGGGTGTGTGTGTGGGTGTGTGTGTGTGTGTGTGTGGGTCTGTGTTTGGGTCTGTGTTTGGGTCTGTGTTTGGGTCTGTGTTTGGGTTTGTGTTTGGGTCTGTGTTTGGGTCTGTGTTTGGGTCTGTGTTTGGGTCTGTGTTTGGGTTTGTGTTTGGGTTTGTGTTTGGGTCTGTGTTTGGGTCTGGGTTTGGGTTTGTGTTTGAGTCTGTTTGTGTTTGTGTTTGGGTCTGTGTTTGGGTTTGTGTTTGGGTCTGTGTTTGTGTTTGTGTTTGTGTTTGTGTTTGTGTTTGTGTTTGTGTTTGGGTTTGTGTTTGTGTTTGGGTTTGTGTTTGTGTTTGTGTTTGTGTTTGTGTTTGTGTTTGGGTTTGTGTTTGGGTCTGTGTTTGAGTCTGTTTGTGTTTGTGTTTGGTTGTGTGTTTGGGTTTGTGTTTGGGTTTGTGTTTGGGTCTGTGTTTGGGTTTGTGTTTGAGTTTGGGTTTGGGTTTGTGTTTGGGTTTGTGTTTGGGTTTGTGTTTGGGTTTGTGTTTGTGTTTGGGTTTGTGTTTGTGTTTAGGTCTGTTTGGGTTTGTGTTTGGGTTTGTTTGGGTTTGTGTTTGGGTTTGTGTTTGGGTCTGTGTTTGTGTTTGTGTTTGGGTCTCCCCCCTCTCCCCCCTCTCTCTCTCCCCCAGCTCTCTCTCTCTCTCTCTCTCTCTCTCTCTCCCCCCCCAGCTCTATCTCTCCCCCCCTCTCTCTCTCCCCCAGCAATAAAAAACAGACGTCACCCAAATTGTGTGTGTGTGTGTGTGTGTGTGTGTGTGTGTGAGAGCTGACTGACTTACCCCAGTCTAGTAGACACTCCGACACTCCAGCAGTTGTGACCAAGCTTGCGATGGCCGTCTTTTATCTGCCTGCCTGCCTGCCTGCCTGCCACCCGCGCCAACCTGAAGGGCCCAAACACTTGTCTTACACTCAGCCCATAACAGATATTGATTAACCCCGTACATACATACATACTTATACGGAACAGGGATAAAGAATAAACAGGTGTCGTGCGTGTGTGTGCGCGCGCGTTATAAACAAGTGCTGTCTGTGAAAAAATCTTTATTGGTGTACGGTTCCTCCTGACATCCACCCACCCACCCACCGATCGATCAATCAATCAATCAATCTTTGATTAATTCTTATTATTAATAATATAAATTATTATTACTATAGTATTATTATTGTATTTACTACCCCCGGCATCGCATTAGGATGACTTTTCAGGCTGCTGCAATGTTAAATGCAGTGATCGCCTTGCATTAAAGAAATATTGCAACACCCTGCGATTTGAAATGCAATAATAATCCTGCAAAACCTCTCAAATGTTAAACGTGACTAATGCATCGTATTAGGATAACTTTGCAGGCTACTGCAATGTTAAATGCAGTGATGGCCTTGCATTAAAGTCACCTAGCGACCCCCATGGATGTTATATGCATTAAATTAATTGTAATAATCCTGCAAAACCTCTCAAATGTTAAATGCAACAAATGCATCGTATTAGGATGACTTTGCAGGCTGCTGCATTGTTAAATGCAGCGCTGGCGTTGCATTAAAGCAATATTGCAACCCCCTGGGATGTTAAATGCAATAAAATTAATTGCAATAATTTTGCAAAACCTCTCAAATGTTAAATGCAATTAATGCAACGCATTAGAACAACTTTGCAGGCTCCTGCAATGTTAAATGCAGCGCAGGCCTTGCATTAAAGCAAAATTGCAGCTGTTCTGGGGTATTAAACGCATTAAAATCATTGTAATAATCATGCAAAATCTCTCAAATGTTCAATGCAACTAATGCATGGTACCATTAAAATCTTTATTGGTGTACGGTTCCCCCTGACATCCATCCACCCACCCTCCGATCGATCAATCAATCAATCTTTGATTAATTCTTATTATTATTAATAATATAAATTATTATTACTATAGTATTATTATTGTATTTACTACCCCCGGCATCGCATTAGGATGACTTTTCAGGCTGCTGCAATGTTAAATGCAGTGATCGCCTTGCATTAAAGAAATATTGCAACACCCTGCGATGTGAAATGCAATAATAATCCTGCAAAACCTCTCAAATGTTAAACGTGACTAATGCATCGTATTAGGATAACTTTGCAGGCTACTGCAATGTTAAATGCAGTGATGGCCTTGCATTAAAGTCATCTAGCGACCCCCCATGGATGTTATATGCATTAAATTAATTGCAATAATTTTGCAAAACCTCTCAAATGTTAACCCCAAATAAGAAAAAGAAAGAAAAGAAAAAAAGATTAAAGACTGCCTGGTTGTTGGTGGTCCTGCACACGCCCCATGGAATTCCAAACAGAATAAACTGTATATGTATATACATCTCTCCCAAAAGAACCATTGTAAATATGAACAATTCTTCTATATATATAGGCCCCTCTTTTGTAGATAAGGACGCCAGATATTTAAAAAAGTATCATATTTGTTCCTTAAATTATAAGTAATTTTTTCAAGTGGGATACAGTTAGAAATTTCATTATTCCAAAGGTCCATACTTAAATAGGAATCAGATTTCCAAGTAACTGCGATAGTTTTTTTGGCTACTGCTAATGCAATTTTTATAAATTCTTTCTGATATTTATTCATTTTAAGTTGTGGTCTTATTCCTTCAACATCACCCAATAACAAAAATCTTGGGTTGTATGGAAGTTGTATTCCGATAATCTGTTCTAAAAAGCTTCTTAAGTTTGTCCAAAAAGGTTGTATTTTTGAACAGGACCAAGTAGAATGAAACAAAGTACCAATTTCTTGATTGCACCGAAAACATTGGTCAGATAAACTTGAGTTTATTCTCTTTAATTTTTGTGGTGTGATATATAATTGATGCAGAAAGTTATATTGTACTAGTCTAAACCGAACATTTATTGTATTTTTCATACTGTCAAGGCATAGTTTTGACCAATTTGTTCCATCAATATTAATATTCAAATCCGTTTCCCATTTTCGCCTTGATATATGAATTCCTTGTTTAGGAGCCTTTTTTGAATTAGATTATATATAATAGAAGTAAAAAAAATGATTTGTCCTTTTTGAATTAGGTTTTCAATTTCCTTAGATTTCGGCAATAACATTGTTTGACCCAATTTATCTTTTAAATAAGCTCTTAATTGAAAGTAACAGAAAAGGGAATTATTTGATATATGATATTTATTTTTCAATTGTTCAAATGACATCAATATACCTTTTTCAAAGCAATCACCTATATATCTAATCCCTTTTTGATGCCACCTATATAGAAGCTGGTTATCCATTGTAAAAGGTATCAATCTATTCTGAATCAAAGTTGTCTTTCCTAATAAAGATTTTTTTGTTTCATCCTCAAAATTTACCTTATTCCATAATCCGATCAAGTGTTTTAATAATGGAGATTCTTTCAGTCCCCGTATCAATTTAGGTTCCCATTTATATATAAAGTCTTCTGGTATATTTTCTCCTATTTTATCTAGTTCTATTCTTATCCATGCCGGGTTTTTTTCTTCAAAAAGAGATGCAATAAACCTCAGTTGGTTTGCTTTATAATAATTCTTAAAGTTCGGAAGTTGTAATCCTCCTGAATCAAACTTCCATGTCAATTTTTCCAACGATATTCTTGACATTTTACCTTTCCAAAGAAATTTCCGCACATATTTATTTAACTCTTGAAAAAACTTCTGTGGTACTTGTATTGGTAATGTTTGGAATAAATATTGTAATTTCGGAAATATATTCATTTTAACGGCATTAACTCTTCCTATTAATGTTATTGGTAATGTCATCCATTTATCAAGGTCCTCTTTTATTTTTCTTAGTAATAATAAATAATTTAATTTATATAAATTCTTCATATCATTATCAATTCTTATACCTAAATACTTTATACCAATTAATGGCCATCTAAATTGGGTTAGTAATCGACATTGAGTGTAATCTCCTTTAGTAAGGGGTAAAATTTCACTTTTATCCCAATTTATTTTATAACCTGATATTCTTCCATATTCTTCTAATCTAAAAGATAGTTTGCGCAACGAATCTAATGGTTTTGTTAAGTGTATCAAAACCTCATCTGCAAATAAATTAATCTTAAATTCTTCCTGATTGACTTTAAAACCCTTAATATCTGGGTCAGTTCTAATTAGTTCAGCTAACGGTTCTATCGCCAGGACAAATAAAGTAGGTGATAATGGGCATCCTTGTCTAGTTGACCTTTTTAATTGAAACGGTGTTGAAATTTGGCCATTTGTCGCTACCTTAGCTTTGGGATTCACATTTAGAGTTTTAATCCAGTTTATAAAAGTTGTTCCTAACCCATATTTTTCCAATACTTTATATAAAAAATCCCACTCTAACCTATCAAATGCTTTTTCTGCATCCAGAGCTACTGCTACACTTATTTCATTCCTCTTTTGTGCCAAATGCATTATACTAAGTAACCTAGTTACATTATCTGCAGAATGTCTATTTTTAATAAATCCAGTTTGATCCATATGTACTAATTTTGGTAAATACTTAGACAATCTATTAGATAAAATTTTTGCTACTATTTTATAATCTGTATTCAGCAAAGATATAGGTCTATATGATGTTGGTTTTAAAGGATCCCTATCTTTTTTTGGTATTACTGTTAAAATCGCTGTCGTAAAAGACTCTGGGAGGTTATGTGTTCTTTCCGCCTGCTGTATTACCTCCAGAAAAGGAGGAATTAATAATTATTTAAATTTTTTATAAAATTCTGGCGGGAACCCATCTTCTCCTGGGGATTTATTACTCTGTAGTGATATTAACACTTCTTTGACCTCTTTTAATGAAAAAGGCATATCTAATCCCATCTGTTCTTCTAAATTTAATTTAGGAAGGTTTATTTGTGCTAAAAAAATCTATCTCATTAGTATCTTTTTGTGATTCTGACGTATAATTCAGAATTTTTAAAAAAAAAGGTTTCATTAATTTCTAAAGGTTTATAAGTAATTTTATTTGTATTTATTCTAATAGCGTTAATCGTTCTCGAAGACTGTTCGGCTTTCAACTGCCAAGCAAGGACCTTATGTGATCTCTCTCCTAACTCATAGTACTTTGTTTAGTTCTCATAATTGCTTTTTCTGTTCGGTATGTCTGTAATGTATTATATTGTAACTTCTTATTGTAACTTATTATATTGTAACTTCTTATTGATAAGTTGTCTTCGTTTCTCTTCCGTTACATACCTTTGAGATTCTTTTTCTAATTTTGTAATTTCTTTCTCCAATTGCTCTACTTCGGCCATATATTCTTTCTTAATTTTGGAAGTATAACTTATTATCTGTCCTCTCAAATATGCTTTCATTGCATCCCATATAACAAATTTATCATCAACTGAATTGGAATTTGTATCTAAATAAAATTGAATATGTCTTCTCATAAACTCACAAAAATCTTCTCGATTTAATAATGTTGAATTAAATCTCCATCTATAAGTAATTTCCTCTTTATCCATCATTACCATCGACATTGTTAAAGGGGAGTGATCTGATAATGTTCTTGCTTTATATTCAACATTTTTCACTCTGTCCTGTATGTTTGTTGATAATAAAAAGAGATCAATCCTCGAATAAGTTTTATGTCTATATGAGTAAAAAGAATAATCTCTTTCTCTTGGGTTAAGTCTTCTCCATATATCGGTTAGATTTAAATCTTTCATCAATGACAAAGTTAATTTTGCTATTTTCGTTTTTGTAACTGTCCTAACTGATCTATCTAAAACTGGGTCTATGCAAAAATTAAAGTCTCCACCTATTAGTATTTTATCTTGGGCATCGGCCAGATTCAAAAAAGTTTCTTGTATAAATTTTATATCATTTTCATTTGGTGCATAAATATTCATCAAGGTCCATAATTCCGAAAAGAGTTGGCAATGTATAATCACATATCTTCCCGCAGGATCAATAATTGTATTTTGTATTTTGATTGGTAATGTTTTATTAATCAAAATTGCAACTCCCCTCGCTTTTGAATTGAATGAAGCTGCAGTAACCGTTCCCACCCAGTCTCTTTTTAATTTCTGATGTTCCATCTCTGTTAAATGAATTTCCTGCAAAAAAGCTATATCTATCTTCATTTTTTAAATATGTGTTAAAATTCTTTTTCTTTTTACCGGCCCATTTAACCCATTAACATTAAAACTCAAAAGTTCAGTAATTTAACCATTATTCTTAACAAAATTACTCCTATCTATAACATTACTTAACACCTCGTTTCTCATGGTTCTTTGGGGAGTTTCCTTAAAATTCACCATGTTGCTGTACATCCCCCCCCCCCAACATCCAGGCTAAAAGATGAAAAAGAAAAAGAAATAGTTAAAGAAACCCAAAATAACCCCCTACTAATGCTGTTTATAAAAAAGAAAACAGCATTACCTCCCTCCATTTTACGGGTCATGGCACATGCCATGAATACACACATGAATCCCGCAGTCATCAATTGGTGGTTCTCCACCCCCCCCCCCCGAACTAGCATAACCTTTTCTCCCAAACATTATTCATTCAATCTTTACATTTCATATCCTTTATCATCTCTCCGTTCATATCCGTTTCAATCCATGTCTCATTGTCGTTCTTCTTGTATCTGGTGAGCCTTTGGAAGTTTTAAAGCAAATTCCTCAGCTTCCTGGTAATCAGTAAAAAATTTGTTTCCTTCTCTTTCTATAAAAATATTCAGTGTTGCAGGGTATCGCAGGTAAAATCGATAACCTTTTTGCCACAGGGCTTTTTTCGCAGGGTTGAATTCCTTCCTTCTCTTCAAAAGCTCATAACTTATATCAGGATAGAAAAAAAGGTTATTCTCTCCACTTTTCGGAGGAGTAGAATTCTTTATGCATTGTGCAGCCGCCTTCAAAATTCTTTCTTTATCTTGATATCTCAATAATTTTATCAGAATTGATCTCGGATACTGACCCTGTTTTGGACTTGGTCTTAATGCCCTTTGTGCCCTTTCAATTTCAATTTCGATTTCACTTTTTTCCATTACCAAAATATTCGGAATCCATTTTTGAAAGAATTCTATTGAATCTTCTCCCTCTGCGCCTTCTTCAAGACCAACAATCTTTATATTGTTTCGTCTACTAGTATTCTCCAACAAGTCCAGTTTTTCAAATATCTGTTTCCTTTCTGTTATCCAAGCAGTTACGTTGTCTTCGATCTTATTCACTCTTTCAGTAGTATCTTCAGTCTTAACTTCCAATTTTTTAACTTTTTTATCCAATTTATCCTTTTTTTTTAAACTTCTGTTGGTGGCGATGGTATTATTTTTTAATTGTTCACATACTTCTTGTAAGATCTCTTCCATACTTCCCCTATATTTTTTACTTTCAATTTTACCTTTAGGTCTATCAAATAGGCAAGGTTCATCTTCTGATGAATCTTCTTGATCGTCTGTATGTTCTTGGTCCTGGTCCTGGTCGATGTCACTATCTGTGGCAGAGGCAACCTGGGATTGTAGTTTCTTTAACTTCCCTTGTGACATTTCGCGCATGCACGGTTCCCCTTGTTCGCGCATGCGCGGTTCCCCGTATTCACGCGAGGCATGCTTCTTCCTCCCGGGTGCCGCCGCTCCTGCTTGCCATTCTTCGGGATCAGTCCTCTCAACTTGAGCACGAGGATTCTCCATCGCAACAGGGCCTCCTTCCCTCTTCTCACCCGATCTCTTTAAACCAATATGTTTCTTCAGTTTTTGTTTAGGAGACATGTTTCAATAATCCCCCGATCTTTATAGAGAATTATAGACTTTCTAAGAAACTTTTGTTCCATTTTTTTTTAACTTACTCGGTACTTTTCTAAGTGTTGTTCGGAGGAGCTGGAAGACCACAACCTGTGCCTACGTCATCACGTGCCGCCCCCGAACATTCTTTGCATCCATTTATCTTAACCAGACCGTGCCACATTCTCCGTGTGACCCAGAGGTTGTACTTGGACTTAAGTTTCTCCCGGTATTGTCTCTTGGCACCCTTGATGACTTTGCGGAGACCACAGACTCTTCACACCACGGGACCCACTCACAAGTTAGGATACTCTCGACCTAGTGTTATCGTCCGGATTCACAATCTACAACATTGAAACTACTGAGGCCTGTCTATCGGACCACAGCGCTATCATTTTTGACGCATCTCTGCCTTTATCTCCCGCAAAATCTCATCTCCCTGTTCGCTACTCCCGCGACATAAATTCATTGCCTGCCAGTAAATTCTCCGAGGCTCTCACAGCTGCCCCCAACATCTGCACTATTGAGGCTTCTCCCCCCCCATCTCAGCACTGAGGATCTCACCTCTTTATTTAATATCACTTGCTCTTCCATCCTGGATTCTATCGCTCCCCTTAAAATGAAAAAGCCTAAGCCCAAAGGTCGGCCTTGGCTCAATGACACCACCAAAGCCCTAAGAAGGGAGTGCAGAAAATCAGAACGGAGGTGGAAATGTGACAAGCTTCAAATTTCCTTCGAAATTCTGAGAAACAATCTTCTCAAATACCAGGAAGCAGTAAAGTCTGCTAGAGCACAATACTTCTCCGACCTTATTTCCAAAAACTCTCATAACTCCAAGGTCCTATTTAGCACAATTACCTCTGTCATATGTCCCGCCCCCAGTACCAGCTTAGTTAGGTCCCCTGCTAAGTGCGAAGAATTCGCTAAATTTTTCACCAGCAAAGTTGAGAACATTAGAATGAACATTTCCCCTCCCACCCGTGACCTAGCTGTCTCACGAGTCTGTTCATCTAAATTGGACTGTTTCCAACCCGTCACTCTATCCTCCCTTGCAAAGCTTGTCTCCGCTATGAAACCTGCAACCTGCCCCCTTGATCCTGCCCCCACTGCCCTTCTGTAGGATGTCATTGCAATAGTCGCTCTATTATCAACAGTTCTCTGGCCACTGGCACTGTTCCAACCTGTTTCAAGCACGCGGTGGTCCAGCCCCTACTGAAAAAACCTAACCTAGACCCCACCTTGCCTAGTAACTACAGACCCATTTCCAAACTGCCATTCCTGTCAAAAGTCCTTGAAAAGGCAATTCTAAACCAATTAGTGCCATACCTACACCAAAACACCATCCTGGAAAGTTTCCAGTCAGGTTTCAGAGCCCACCACAGCAGAGTCTGCCTTGTTGAAGGTACACAACGACCTGCTTCTCCCCATCGACACCGGCGACTGTGCAATCCTGCTCCGTCTCGACCTCAGCGCAGCGTTCGATACAGTGGACCACACCATCCTTATTGACCGTCTCCGGTACGCGGTTGGCATTCATGGCACTGCCGTGAGCTGGTTCGCTTCCTACCTCAAAATTAGGAGTTTCGCCATCAACATAGGCAGTTATTCCTCTGCTCCAGCTAGCCCCTCCTGCGGAGTTCCACAAGGCTCCATCCTAGGCCCCATTCTCTTCTCTCTATACATGCTCCCCCTTGGCCAAATCATTCAAAGGCACGGCATTTCTTTCCACTGCTATGCCGATGACACTCAGCTTTACCTCCCCCTGAAGCCCTACAACCAGTCAAATTTAAACAGCCTCTTACACTGCCTTGAGGACATAAAATGTTGGATGGCACAGAACTTCCTCTAATTAAACGAGAGCAAGCCTGAGGTCATCCTATTAGGCCCCCCGACTCCATCAAATCGATAACAGGCAGTCTTGGAAGTTATTTTAGCAAATCTCCCCGCCAGGATATTGGTTCCCCTCGGGTTCAGATGCAACCCGTCCTTTTTGTACAGGTCATATTTCCCCCAGAAGAGGTCCCAATGATCCAGAAACTTGAAACCCTGCTCCCTGCACCAGTTCCTCAGCCACGTATTTATCCTCCACCTCACTCCATTCCTATTCTCACTATCGCGTGGCACAGGCAGTAAGCCTGAGATTATTACTTTGGAAGTCCTTTTTTTTAACTCTCTTCCTAGCCCCTTAAATTCACCTTTCAGGACCTCTTCCCTTATCCTACCTATATTGTTGGTACCTATATGTACCACGACCTCTGGCTCCTCTCCCTCCCCTTTCAGGATATCCTGGACACGCTCAGACACTTCCCGGACACCGGCACCAGGGAGGCAAACCACCATCCACATCTCCCGACTGCGTCCACAGAATCGCCTATCTGACCCCCTCACTATAGAGTCCCCTATTACTATCGCTCTCCTCTTCCTTTCCCTACCCTTCTGAGCAACAGGGCCGGACTCCTTGCCAGAGGCCCGGGCACCGTCGCTGCCCCAGGTAGCCTGTTCCCCCCAACAGTACTTAAACAGGAGTACTGTCACTCCACATTTCTACCTAACAGAGACTCACGTACTCACACTTGCTCACACACTCCCGTAAAGTCACGAAAAGTCACACAGGCTTCCAGGTCTACAGACACTTTATATACGTTTGCACACTCCAACACACTGATCACACACAAATACTCTCGCACGCTCACTCATACCAATTCAGACTTACACACCACTGACAATCCCAGACACTCGCGCACCCTCACACGCTGACATTCTTGCACACTCACGCTTATCGTATCTACACCCAAGCTGTTACACAATCATAAACACACATATTCACACACAAACACAGTCAAACACGCACACACATACCCGCGCACGTAGCCACGCACGATCTCTTACATACAATCACAAGCACTCAAATACACTCACACATTCTCACATACAATCTCACATACACATGCACTCACACCTACAGACACATACACACGTACTAGCACTAAGAAACACGCGCTCATTCGCACACAGTGACTAGCGAACACACTCACTGACTCAACACCATCATATACTCGCGCACACACACGCGCACTATCAAACAATTACATACTCAAACATTCTCACAAACTCACATTCCCACATATTGTCTCACATTGTCTCGCAGACAAAGAGCCACACACACTCACACACGCAAACACTGTCACTCACAAACACATATGCACTGTCCCACTCAGAGACTCAGATACATTCAATCGCACCAGCACCCACACTTACTAATGCTCACTCACTCACACGCACACTCACGCACACGCACAGACACACACACACACAAATACAGGCACTCTTATAAACTCTGCCGCCCTCACACACGCATGGACACTTCCACATTTTGGGATTCAGTAGGATCCCAGGGTATTCGCAGCGAGCAAGGCAGCGCGGCCGGGAGTGTTCCCGGTAAGCGGGGCCAAGCCCTTGAGTCGGCCCGGTAGACCAGGCTCGCCCACCGCGGACGGCGAGGGGAGCCGCGCCTCAGGAGCAGGCAGGAGATAGAACTATCCGGCTAACGTCTGTAAATTTGCCGGCGTCAAAATGTAGCGAAACCTGTGTACTGCCTGGGTGACGTATGCTACATGATGTTACCGGGTTGTCTACGAAACAAACCATTTCACTGTATCTGGTACATGTGCTAATAACGTATCATTGAATCATTGAAATTGTTGCAAACACTTACGCATACATACACACTCCAACTTTGCACAATCTCACACAATCACACTTGCATACACGGGCTAACACACTTACGCATGGACTCACACAATCACACTTTCACACACAAACAATAACCAATGCGAGTCAGGATGCATCTCTTGAGAAGTATAGTTTATCAGTTTAGTTTAGTTTATTTTCACGGGGTCTGAAGTGTCGTGAAAAGCTTTTGTTAAGTGTTATCCAATCAACAGAGAGACAATATATGATCATAATCGATCCATTTACGGTGTGCGGATATATGATAAGGGATAACATTTAGTTCATGGTAAAACCAGCATGTCCCGATCAAAGATAGTCCGAGGGTCACCAAAGATGTAGATAGCAGTTCAACACTGCCCTCTGGTTGTGGTAGGATGATTCAGTTGCGCGATAACAGCTGTTCAGAAACTGTGCCTGAATCAGGAGGTGTGCATTTTCACACTTGTCTACATTTTGCCTAATGGGAAAGGGAAGAAGAGGGAGCGGCCAGGGTGCAAGTAGTCATTGACTTTGCTCCCAGCCTTGCCCAGGCAGCTTGAGGCATAAATGGAGTAAATAGAAGGGAGGTTGCTTTGTGTGATGGTCTGGGCTGCGTCCGCAATTCGCTAGAATTCTTATGGTCTTGGGTGAAGCTGTTCCCGAACCAAGCTGTGAGGCATCCTGATAACATACTTTCTATGGTGCATCTGCAGAGGTTAGTGACAGTTGTTGGGGATATGCTGAACGTCCTGAACCTTCCAAGGACATGGATAGCTGACGTACCCGTTCAGGACCCTTCTTCAGGCTTATTGTTGTTGGCAGCGGGAGAAGGCTGGAACAGAGGGTGACAGGACAAAGCAGGTTGAATATGAGCGGATGCAGGTGAATAGTGTTTTCACAGTCAGGTGGTTGAGACCAGAGAGTAAATGATAAAAGGAGTGAGATGGGGATTACAGAGGATGGAATTATAAAGAGAGTGGAAGGAATATCGGTAAAGGGGATGTTGAGGGGATAAGTAGATGCGAGTCCGGGTGAGGCACGAGGAAGAGCGAGGGGAAAGCGGGAATAAGGACGTTAGTTACCTAACATTGGATAATTCAATGTCCAGACCATTAGGTTGTAAAGTACCAAAGCAGGATATGAACTGGCGTTCTTTACGTTTGCGTGTAGCCTCACTCTGTCAATGGATGGACGTCCAGGACAGAAAGGTCAGTGTGGGAAGGGGAGTTACAATGGTTAGTAACAGGGAGATCCGGCAGACGTTAGCGGAACGAGGGTAAGTGTTCGGCGAAACGGTGGCCGAGTTTCCACTTGACCACGCCGATGTGAAGAAGGCCATGTCTGGAGCACCGCATGAAGTATATGAGATTAGAGGAGGTGCAAGTGAACATCTGTCTCACCTGGAAGGGTTTCTGGAGCGTGAGGGAAGGGGTATAGGGACAGCTGTTACATCCCATGGTGGCTAACCGTTTTAACCGCACTTCCCAAGAAAGGCGTTGGATAGAGAAGTGAGGGCGAGCAGGAGGTGAGTTGGGGGACGTGGAGAGACAGATAGGGAGTACAAAGATGAAATGGAGAGATAGCGGAGACGACGAAAGTGGAAGAGATGGAGCGAGAGTGAAGTATCAACGGGGAGTGGGAAGATGAGGAGAGTGGGGAGTTCAGAGCGAGTGGGTTGGCAAAATGGAGAGAGGGAATGTTCAGAGAAGTGCAGGGAAACGGAGGGAGACATTCAGTGAGAGTAAGAGGGGAGGGATGGTAAAGGGAGAGAGGTTGGTCGAGCGAGGACGGCGCAGAGAGGGAGAATAAAGAGGGTAGGAGAGAGTGTATCAATTCAAAGAGAGGACAGCAGTAAGGATGGAGGGAGAGAGAAAGGGAGCAGGGAGGTGTGCTGCATCATTTGCAGTTTTATCTGCCTTTAGGACAATTCTGAGGCGGCAATGTTGCTGTTGCTGTTCTCTGAGTGTCGTGAGTCATTGTGTCGTTCCTCCTCAGAGGTGATGAAGGCAGAGAATGTTATTGTCCCAGGGAAAAGGCAGATATATTTCAGACGAGCAAGGAGTGAATGGTTACCGGCATCACCGGATGTGTGGGGTTCTGGTTGCAGTCAGATGAGCCGCAAATATATTTAGTGGTGAAGCAGAGTGGAGAGGCATTTTAGAGCGAGGTGATTTGTTGAACTAATTCCTCAACCTGTGGACAAATGTCGTCCAGTCCACCTTCAAACGGGGCACCAGAAGCCCTGAGAGGGTCCCTGGAATTTTGAATTACTTTGCTGAGTGAAGTGGGTTGAAGTAAATCAGATAAACAACATGAGGCGGAGAGTTGGACCTGATGGATTTTGAAACAATATTCCCTTTGCTGGAACAATGCCGCTCCCAATTTCCATCCCTCAGTATCGCCACGATTCCCAGTCTTTGGAGTTTCTCAATCAATTCCCTGAATAAATCACGACCTGTCTCAGCAGGGATTTCACTTGGCTGATGTCATCTGTTTGCGAATCATTGCAAAATCTCTATTTTTAAAAATCTGTTGAAACTTCGCGGTCCCGGTGGAGACGGAAAGTGGTATAAAATCTCCGGGAATGTTCTGCCCCGGCATTTCATTCCGAGAGATTACCGGTAGCTAACGGGGACACGTCGCTGGGCAGAGAAAATGGCACAACATATTTGGGAATATTACGCCGTGGAGAAAGTCTTGTACGTGATCATTGCTGCCGTTGGAGTCCCTGGTAACTGAGCAGAACAATTTCAATTTTATAGCTACGTGTGTTATGTGTATTGAGCTGATTCTAATTCTGTTATAATATTCCCAACTGATGATCGTTGTACAACAATATGTGAAATATGTCAATCCACTCAGTGTAATATCTTTGAATTAACGCTGTGATTTTTCTCATTTTCAGAAACTAACCCACTTTCTCCCACTGCCGGGACCCACTAGAATGTTGTTCTTGCCTTCAGTGGGACCTTGCCCAGAGTTGTCCCAGTGCCCGGGACAAGCAGCTCTCCGGGACGGTGTGACTGGGAAGGGGTTTACATTGTGAAGTTTACTGTGTCTGAGTTATTGATCAGAGTGAACACCCGCTCCTGTGGACACGTCTCACTGTGGAGTCTGTCACAGTCGGATTCAACCTGCCTGTTGGTCAATAATGGATCGATCTCCTGAACCGGTGGCCGCGGATCTACCGGCGTGTGTTGTTACCGAACTGAACTCACTGTGGAATGAATCCATTAGCGGAGCCACTCTGCGGCCGGATCCTAAGTTGTCCCTGCCTTCCCTCTGGAACCCTCTCGTCCCCATCAGATGCCGAGTTCCCAGAGCCCTGGTTTAAACGCGGCCGGTCACGGTTAAGTCTGTGAAACCGGCCCCATCAGAGACTGTGCGGGGTTAACTGTAGACAGGACCATTCCGCCTATTGTAGCGGGCGGCTGCTCGTTCCCACCCCGCCCTTTACCCCGCCCGTCGCCTTATCTCCTCTCCCCTGAAGCGGGCAGGTCCGGCACAGTCGGAGCCGGGTCTAACATTGTTAAACCTGCAGCCGCGCACCGACTCCAACACTCCTGATCTCCAGCTGAAAGTGGAGCCGGTGTTCAGCCCCGGAGACCGTGTTCAGTAATGCCCAGTGTCCGCTCCCCTTCTCTTTCCGCAGTGAATTTAGTGGCGATTGTGATCCTGTCCCGGGGAAAGTGCGGCCTCTCCACCTGCACCACTCGCTACCTGGTGGCCATGGCAGCGGCCGATCTACTCACCCTGATCACCGAGGTCATTTTGTTTCAGATCCGATCTCATTACTTTTATTGGAGTTTCCTGTCCATCACCCCTGTGTGCCGTGTTAACGATGTACTGACGTATTCAGCTACAGACTGTTCTGTCTGGTTCACCGTCACTTTCACCTTTGATCGCTTTGTCGCCATTTGTTGCCAGAAGCTGAAAACAAAATATTGCACCGGGAAAACTGCGGCTGCGGTTCTCGCAACAGCCGGCGTTCTGCAGTGTCTGAAAAACGTTCCCCGCTACTTCACACTGGAAGTCTGGATAATCATCGACAATGTCCCGTGGGGCTGTGACCCGGTGGACAGTTATTTCACTGACCCCGGGTGGGTGGCATTTGACTGGTTCGACACGGTTTTAACTCCGCTCCTCCCTTTCGCTGTGATCCTGCTGCTCAACGCTCTGACAGTCCGGCACATTCTAGTGGCCAGTCGGGTCCGTCAGGGGCTGAGGGGTGAGAGCAAGGGGGAGAAGCGCAGTGACCCGGAGATGGAGAGCAGGAGGAGGTCTGTGGTTTTACTCTTCACCATCTCCGGCAGCTTCATCCTCCTGTGGCTGACCAACGTTGTAAACTTCGTCTATTATCAGATCACAGGAACTGCAACTGATCCGAATGATTCTCAATATATCTTTAGCTACGTCGGGTTTTTGCTGAGGAATCTCAGCTGCTGCACCAACACATTTATTTACGCGGCGACCCAGTCCAAGTTCAGGGAGCAGGTGAAGAGCGCGGTGAAATATCCGCTCACCTCAGCGCTGCGGCTCATTAATAAACCCGCGCCCTGAGCGCATCCCAGAGGGCGGCCGCAGTCTCTCCGCTCCGGGCTCCGGCTCCTCACATTCACCGCCGCATCTTCCAGCTGTCAGTCCCGGGCGGATGATCCCATCGCCGGCCCCGCTCCAGGACCCCCAGCCCCTCACATTCACCCAATCAAAGACGCAGATTAAGCAGAAAAAATAACACCATTGCCTGTCATATATATTGATCATTTTTAATGACAGTCCCTGATCATTGAAGTGTTTATTTCAGTTTCTACCTCCTCATTCTCACCCTCCCGCCCTCCGCACTGGGGACCGTCAGGGGTAGGGTGGGAGGGCCCTCTCTCCCTCTCTCTCTCTTCTCTCTCTCTCTCTCTCCTCTCTCTCTCTCTCTCTCTCTCTCTCTCTCTCCTCTCTCCTCTCTCTCTCTCTCTCTCTCTCTCTCTCTCTCTCTCTCTCTCTCCTCTCTCTCTCTCTCTCTCTCTCTCTCTCTCTCTCTCTCTCTCTCTCTCTCTCTCTCTCTCTCTCCTCTCTCTCTCTCTCTCTCTCTCTCTCCTCTCTCTCTCTCTCTCTCTCTCTCTCTCTCTCTCTCTCTCTCTCTCTCTCTCTCTCTCTCTCTCTCTCTCCCTTCTCTCGCTCTCTACCCCGCTCTCTCTATCCCTCCCTCTCTCTCTCTCGCTCCCTCTCCCTCTCTCCCTCTCTTTCTTATCTCTCTCCCTCTCTCTCGTTCTCTCCCCTCCCTCTTCCCTCTCTCTCTCTCTCTCTCTCTCTCTCTCCCTCCCCCTTTCACCCCGTCTCTCCCCCTCCCTCCATCACTGTCTCACTCTCTCTCCCCCTCTCTCTCCCTCTCTCTCCCCCTCTCACTCTCCCCCTCTCTCTTCCGTCTCTCTCTCTCTCCCCCTCTCTCTCTCTCCCCCTC